>NW_024424119.1:27618586-27925933 GCF_017311325.1 Ursus maritimus
TCCGCTCGCCCGCCCGCCGGCCGCCGTCAGAGCCCGTCCGCCTGCCGCCCGCGCTCGCCCCGTCGCCGCCCGCGCCCGCGCCCGCCCCCGCGGCTCTACGGCCCGGTAAGCCCCCCACCCGGCCCGGGGTACCCCTCGCGCTCCCGGGGCTCCCTGCCCCCGCGCCGGGGCCCCAGCCATATCTGGGCAAAATATTCAGCTGTCGCCGCCGCCGCCAAGAGGGACTGAGCGTGGCTCCCTCTATAAATAGCCGCCGCCTCGGGTTGCCTCCGGGGCTGGGGAGCCCTGGTCTCGGGGTCCGCAGCCCCGCGCTCGCGTCCGCGCCGCTAGGCTCCCGGGGCCCCAGCCGGGGCGCCCTCGTCTCTGGCCCTCGGCGCCGCGTCTGTAAGCAGCGGAAGGACCCATGCGCTCTCGGAGAGCGGCGCCCGGAGTCCTGGCGGAGCGGCCGCCCCCGCCACTCACCACCCGCCACCCTCTCGACTCCCGCGCCACAGGGCTCGGAGCCGGCGGGCGCTCTGCTGGGAACAGGTGCCCGGCCGAGCCCGGCCCGAGGCGTGGCCCTTCTCCGGCGGCCGAGAGTTTGGGGGTGGGAGTGGGGCGTTCGTGCTCGGTGGGCGAAGAACCGAGGTGCGGGCTGCGCCTGTTGGTGGCAGGAAAAGTTTCCCAAACTGCGGGAGATGACGCGGTTTAAAGCACCACGACACACGCATTTCGTGCAGAGGTAGAGCGGGGAAGAGCCTGGAGGCAGAAGCCCCCTCGCTGTCGCCAACTCACAGGGTGGCTTTGGCGAGCCCCCGCCCTTCTCTGGGCCTCAGTTTCTTGGTTCGTTAAGGACAGGGTTTGGTTCGGGCGATGGAGCTGGGAGTCTGGGCGGTGAGAGCAGCAGGGCGCGCTCTTGACCGCTGGCTTTCCCCACACCTGTTCGCCGGCTCTGGCCTGGGACGCTGGGGTCACAGGCGCGCACAGCCCGGGGCATTGTGGAAACCAGACACTTTGGCAGTCCCTCTGACTCAGGCCTATACTGGGACCTGCTAGGGACCTCGGAATAGCCTGCGCCGTATATGTCGGGGAAGAGCGTCCCACGGTAATTATGGGCACCTCTGCTGGGGAGCGGCCGTCACCCTCGCAAAGCAGCCTGTGATTCAGACGGCTTTAGACCCAACGAACCGGCCAGGACCAGGGGCTCCAGTCCAGCTGCTCCCTGGCCTCAGCTTCCCCATCTATACGGTGGCTATGATGCGGCCTTGGAGCCTCGCAAGCATCAGGCCACCTCCAGCCGCCCAGCCCCTTCCTGCTACCCTGACCCTGCACGTGGTCTCCACCTTGACCCTCTCAGATTCTTAAAAATGACCTAGCCCAAGGTTTTCCGTATCCAAATCACAGAAGCAGACCCTAACTCTGGTTCTGGGCCCTCAGAGGGAGCACCCCCCAAACCCTCATCTTTCTCCCAGTGAGGACAGCTATTTTGTTGTTTGTCAAGGACCGCAGAACCCCCCCCCACCACCACCACCACCGCTTGAGGTCCCCTCCTGCTGGACAGGCCAGGACGCCTGCAGGCTCCACTGGCCTTTCTCCTCTCTTTCCTGACCCTTCCTGCTGCCCAGGCAGGTCCTGGGGATCTGTGAGCACCCCACCAATGCCCCCTCTTCTTTGATCTGCTGCTGTCTAGAACTTTCCCTTGCTCAGACAAGAGCGCCCTCATTCTGAAATTTCATTTTTGTTTCAACTTTACTTTCTACTCTATATTTTCTCTAGACCCACCCCGAAGCCTCACTGATAAAGTAAGGGGAAGACAAGCAGAGCCCCATCAGTTTGAGCCGCGCAGCAAACGGCCGAGTGAAAGCAGCTTATGTTGTCACTTGGTGTCTTTACTCCCTTTAATGAGCCAATCTTGCAAACTCACGTTTTCGCCCGTCTTGGCCCCTGAGTTGCTCCCAGCCTAAGTGGAAAGCCAGTGTCCTCTAAAAATAGCCTCCGCCCCCCCTTATCAGGGCCTCACACCTTCTGCCTCATCCAGGGCAGGGCTGTTTCCTGCTGCTCAGCAAAAACCTAAGAACAGGGAGTGGGTATGTAGTGGCAGCTCTGAGGAACAGGAGGTGGACTGACCCGGAGGTTAGGGCACCTGGCTCTGCCACCCGTTTAGAGTGACCTTGAGCTATGGAGGCGGTGGGCAAGATGGTCCCCAGCAGACCTGGGGTCAAGAGGGCTCAGAGGTTCCCTTGGAAGACTTGCTAGCATGAGAAAAGTCAAGTGCCAGGGATGAAACTCAGGGGGACCCACTCCGGGAAGAGGAGGGAAGGAGTAGGAGAAAGGAGCTTTCCAGGAGCCAAGGGAGGAGAGAAGTCAGCAGTGGCGGTTGCTGAGGAGACACAGAGGGGCTGAGGACTGGGAAGGGGCCACCAGGACTGTCAGGTGGTCATGGGTGACTTTGGCCTGGGCCTTGCAAAGGGCTCAAACATGGGATCTACCACTGCTTTGCTGGGGCCAGTGACCCAGCCTGTCTGTCTGAGCCTCTGTTTCCTCCTCTGTGCAATGGGGATAATAACAGCACCCATTTCACACAGGTTGCTGTGGGGATTAAGTGAGACGATGCTGGGAAAGCCCAGAGCCGCAGTGCTTGGCACCTGCAATGATATCTCTAGAGTTAGTGAGAGGAAGAGGCAGGCTCATGGGAGCTGAAGACGTGGGAACAGAGCCTACCACTCCCGAAAGCTCTGCTGAGAAAGAAGCAGGGAGGGAAGGTAGCAGGAGCTGAAGACAGGCATGGGGGGGATGGGCGTGGGAGGGCAGGTGCTTCTGGGATGAGGCTTGTGGGAAGAGGTGGAGAAGGATCCAGAAGACGAGAAGAGGCTGGAAAGAGAATCTGAGGGGTGTGCCTATGGGAGGACTGGGGCCTCCCTTAACCACCAGCTGAGCGTCACAGGCTCTAGAATCACATTCCTCTAGAATCAGGCTAAGCAAAGAAATGAAGTAAAGTAAATGCAGCCAGTCCTGGCTCAGACCCCTGCGTCCCCTTGGCAGACTTCAGTATCTGCGAAGGAGGGTGGTGATGGGCCGTGAAGGGTCGTCTGACTCTGCCCAGGAGCCTTGTGACCTTGGCTTGCTTATTTCTGAGATGACATCATCTGTCGATGACTCCTGCTGAGTCCAGGAGCCTTAATGGCCTTTTCCAGTCAGTGTTTTGATTTTTCAGTCTTACTAATGGACCAGCCAGACGGCCAACATTTCTAAAGAGGCCAGTTCACTTTTCACTTAAAGCCACAACAACAAATAGATCAATGATTTGGCTGCTCGGAGCCATTATTGGTTTAAAGCCACAGTCTTGTTTCTGTGGGAGAGCTTGAATCAGAGAGCATAATTCTGGGGCCATTTCCTGTCTTTTGTTTTGTTTTATAAGATCCTCTGTTGGTTAATTGGGAAAGGACTGGACTCTCTTTGCTGCTAATGATAACGGGAGAATGAGCTCATTGGAGTCAACCTAGGACACGTCTGGGAGGTTTTCTTCGATGTCAGGAAGTGCTGGGTCCTTGTCTGATCTGAAAACTCAACAAACTCAAGCATTTCTTCTGTTGCTCTTTTCTTGCATCCTTTTGTTTTTCTCTCAGACAAAAACACATCTGTGAAAGGCTGAAGTTACTGTGCATGGGGATGGAGAGGGGAGGCAGGCCAAGCCCAGACGCCCACGTGTCCCCGCCTCAGGACATCTTCTCAGGGTCCCCAGCCTGAGCCACTGCTCACCCTGGGGCTTCTAGGGCGGTGACCCTATGGCCCTTCCTGGAGATGATTCCGTTGGGTGGTGAGTTGTGGCCACTGGGCTGTTTGCCCTCCATGTCCCTGGGAACTGAGGGAAGCAGCAACGCCTCTTGGCCTCACTCAGCCTCCTTCGTGGACTCATCTCCTCTCATCTCTTAAATGTCAGTGCCACTCAACCCTATTCTCTTTCCACCCCACACCCTCCTACAATCCCATTCATGCCCAAGGCTCCAGCCACCAGCCATAAACTCACAACTCCCAGATTCCTGTGTCCCGCCCAGGCTGCTCTCCTCAGCTCCAAGCATCTACGACTCCTGCCAATCAGACAAAGCCAGTGGGGAGTCCCAAAGGCTCTTCACACCCAACAGGCCTGACACAGGCTCATCACCTACTCTTCGTCCAGTGTCCCCCATCTTGGTGAACATTAGTAACACCATCCATCCAGACACCAAGCCAGAGACTGCCCTTTCCTTCACCACCCCATATATGTGGTCAAGAGTCCTATCAACTCTACCTTCCTAAATATCCCTTCTATTCATTTCCACAATCATGACCCCGGTCAAGTACTTGCCATCTCTTCCCTGAGCTATCGTCCGAGCACTGTAAAAGCCTGTCTGCATCAAGCCTTTTCTTCTTCTCTGCCGCTGTTAAAAGAACTTTATGAAATGTGGCTCTGACCCTGTTATCCCTCTCCCTTCAGGGGCTCCCCATTTCCTATCAAAATCCTTAGCATTGAACCTAGGACCATCAAAGATCCGGCCCCAAGCTACTTCTCCAAAACCGTCTCTTGGCACTCCCAAAACTTCTCCTTACCTTCTGGTCATGGTGCAAGCCCATGTGCCTTCATGGCTCCCTGTCTTTGGCCCTGCTGTTCCTTCTGCCTGGAATGCTGTTCTCTCCCTTCCTAACATGGCAGACTTGTAACTAACATGGCGGACTTGTAATCATGCTTTAAAGCAAAGCTCCTTGTTGCCTTACCTGTGCTCCCCCAGCCCCCAAATGGACCTCAGCGCACCAGCCGTAGTGTGTTCTAAATGTAATCGTCGGCCGCGTCCTTATCTCTGACGGGACTCGGTCAGGGACTTCAGCTCCTTGAAGACCATGTACGGCCGATTTATTTCTGGTTCCCCAGTGTTCCAGCTCAGAGCTTGGCACAGGGCAAGTACCTTATGTGGTGTTTTATATGACTGACCATTGAATGAATGAGCGAGCGAGTCAAAGGGTATGCAGATGAGAGCCCAGTGACTGCGATGACAATTCCAAAACATCAGCCAGTAGCTACAGCATGTTTTCCCACCAAACCATCGGCTCTGTGAGGGCAGAAACCACACCTGGTCCGCTCCCCGGACTCTGCAACCCTGGTCAGTCCCATCCCAATAAATACAATGAATCCATGATCTCATCTGAAACTCAGGAATCCTGTAAGGGAGGAAGGGCAGGTATTATTAACCCCCTTTTGTTGATACAGGACTGTGAACCCAAATAGGAAATGTTCCAGGTCATCCAACTGGGGTGCATATTCCAGAAAAACCAGTGCTCTCCAGGGTTTGGGAAGCTTGAGAAGTGAGAGTCCTTGCCCTCCTTACTAGGGCTTCTCTAGCATTTGAATCATTTGGGATCTTGTTAAAATGCAGACTCTGGCTCAGTAGGCCTGGGAGAGGTTCTGAGGTTCTGAATTTCTAATGAGCTCTTCATGTCTTATAAGCTCTAATCATTTTATTAAGCAATAGGCTTAATTCCTGATAAGCTCTAATAAACATCTCATAACGTGATGCTTGTCCTGCAACCACAGACTCCCACACTTTGAGCGCCAAGGGGAGGGCTAGTTATCTCCAAGTTTCCCCTTGGCCATTGCATTACGACATCATTTTTATTAAAATCTACAAATGAATTCATTTAAGCCCTGACTTAAGATCCAGGGCTCTTTGTGGGGTTTTTTGTGTTTGGTTTTTGGTTTTCTTTGTTGTTAATGGGGCACATCCAGGACACACAGGGGGGGGGCAGGGGTAGAGGGGACAGAACAGGCAGGGGGCAGGGACCCTAGTGATGGGGCACGTGACTATGGGGAGGGCCTGGGCGGGCACGTGGCTGCAGCAGGCTGGTGAGGGCAAGGCCCCAGAAACAGCCCGCTGATGGAAGGGTCAGCCTGAGCAGCAGTGGGTAATTTCCATCTTCTGCTACCTTCCTGCCTCCTTTGCATTCTGGAGAAATTTAGGCCCAGACAGGGCTTTCAAGCTGAACTGCCCGCTTCCTGGCCAGCCTGGAACCTCTCCGCAGACTCCTGTGTCTCATCACCTTTTCAGGGCAGGCTGCTTACACACGAGGCACCTATGAGCCCAGGATGGGCGCTCCCGGTGCTGTGGTGGGACCCGAATGCCTCCCTCAAACCACTCAGAAGACAAGGGTGGGGGGAGCCCTAAAGAGGGACTTCCTCCTGGCAAACCCAGGAAGATTTTAAAAGTCAGATTGGAAGACAACATTGTATGCATTTGTTTATGGGTTTATACTGCATTCCATTTACACCATTAAAGGGTTTGAGATGGCTTAAAATAAACCTGCACAGGCAACATGACTGGGAAGAACAGAAGTTTTAAAGGCAGGGCAGCATGCTTGAAAATCAGGATTGTGAAACCGCGAGACTCTTAGCTTTTTTCTGGAGAAAAATGAATGTACCTATGCATGACAGTTCGCATGTCACCTCAGCGCGCCGGTGGGTCCCCTGAAGGTCACCCGAAGGCCCAGGTTAAGAATGCCCACCACAGAATAAGGGGAGGAAATTAGGCCAGTGTCTCGGCTGAGATGGCAACTGTTTTTGGACACCCAAGTCAGCTCTCGGAGGAATCATGACAGCCAAGGGGAAAGGGACACAAGATGAACTGGGGGACGGTTGGTGTCTGATGAAAAGAACATCAGTCTTTCAGGAGAGAGAGGTGTTTTCTGAGCCCTCATTCTCAGAGCGTACATCACGTTGGAACCCTAGGTGGAAGGGAGTTTATTTTTGAGAAAGAGAGAGCGAGCATGAGCCGGGGTGGGGGGGAGCAGAGGGAGAAGCAGGCTCCCCGTTGAGCAGGGAGCCCAATGCAGGACTCGATCCCAGGGCCCTGAGATCATGACCTGAGCTGAAGGCAGATGCTTAACCAACTGAGCCACAGGCGCCCCCAGAAGTCAGTTTAGCATTGGGCTTAAGAACATGGACTTTGAGGCCACCTCCCTGGGTTCAAATCTGCCTTTAACTAGCTATGTAAACTCAGGTAATTTTAACCTCTCCGTGCCTCAGTTTCTCCTTCTATAAGATGGGGCTGTTGTGGGGATATCCTCCCCCATCTATAAAACAGGGGTGCTAGGGGGACTAACTGAGTTATTATACGTGAATGTTTACGGCCGCCTGGGATATGGTTAGCATCGCACAGCGTGCGCTCCGGTGGGAAGGCAGCATGGAGTCGTGATGACGCACACCGTCAGATGAAATCTCGTCTGGATTCAAAGTTCAGCTCTAGTACTTACTAGCTTTGTGACCTTGGTCACTGTATTAAGTTACAGTGTCCCCCCCAAAATCATGTCCACCTGGAACCTCGGAACATGCCCTTATTTGGAAATGGGGTTCTTGCAGAAGTCATTAGTTAAGATGAGGTCTTCCTGGGTTGGGGTGCGCCCTAAATCCAACGACTGGGGTCTTTACAAGACGAGGAGTGGACGCGCAGACCGGGAAGAAGAGCTCGTGATGACAGAGTCAGCGATGCAGGTACAAGCCGAGAAATGCCGAGGAGCACGGCCTCACCAGGAGCTAGGAGGGAGGCCTGAGACAACAGGTCCTCCCTCAGAGCCTCCAGAAGGAGCCAACCCTGCTGACATTTTGGTTCCCAACTTTTGACATTCTGAGTTGCAACAGAGTAAATTTGAGCCATCCGTTTGTGGTCATTGGTCACGGCAGCCCTAGGAAGCCAACAGAGTCAGATTCCTGCAGTTCGGTTTCTTCATCTGTAAAATGGGAATAACACAGTAACTGCTTCCTGGAGTTATTAAGATCGCGTGACACAGTCTGTGTAAGGAGCGCACCACCGCGCCCGTGATGCGGCACGTACGGAGGGGCACCTGCTGCGGGTACAGTGACAGGCTGGTCAAGAGCCCCAGCGCGAGGTGAGCAGCGTTCCGCGGTATGTCTGCGTTAGAATTCATATACCCAATGCCCTGTGGATGAACTTTTATGTGGTTCCCAGTTTTTTGCTAATAGAGATAATAATCAGATGATTCGTACATGTGTCTTTGTGTAATTCAGGGAGTAAATGAGTAGGGTAAGTTCCTCGAAGAAGAATTGCGGAGTCAAAGGGCGTGTGCAGTTGGGAAGATACGGCTTAACCTACCTTGGAAGAGGGTAAACCGACGTGAGTGTCTCTTCTGTGTGACAGTGCTGGTCCCCCCCCCCCATCTTGGGAGCAATGGCAAGTCTCAGGCTTTTTGCGTCTCTGTCAATGTGACGGATGCGAACCGATGGCTCATTTCTCAGTTTACCTGTCCACAGTCGTGAGTGGGCGTCACTATCTGCTCCTAGGCTTTTAGCCATTTGTATTTTTAGGTGAGTTGCCATTCCTTTCCTCTTTCTACATTTTCCCTGGGCTGGTTTTGTTGTTTTGGTTTGCTTTGGTTTTTTGGTAGGACTCTATTAAATAAATCAGCCCTTTGTTCAATGAGCAGCAAATATTTCCCCCCCATTTGCCTGTGGCGTTGTTCATGCTAATTTTCATATCGGTTTTTCAGAAAATACAAAAATGAGCTTCATAAGCTGAACCTCATGTTAACACCGGCTGTGAGGCCGGTGACGAGTTATGTTTGGAAAATGGAGGATGAGAAGAGGACTGGCCACAGGCTTTTCTACAAGCCAACTTTTATTAACCTTTTTTAAAAAGATTTTATTTATTTATTTGAGAGAGGGAGAAAGAAAGAGGGCACGGGCAGGGTCAGGGGTGGGGGAGGTCTACCAATGCTTTCGATTTATGGCTGTCGAAGCCAGTAATGATGCCAGGTGTTCAATCATTTACTTAGCAAACCTGCCCTCAGCACGTGAGAGGTGCGGGCTCTGGGGGGGGAGAGACATGCTTGCTCCCAAGGAGCTTTCAGTCTTGCGGACAGAGCGGTACAGCCAGACTATGCTCCTGGTGACAGAACTCCGACGGCCTCGCCCGTGTGCACTAAGATGTCTGGCTTGCTAGAACCCTTTGCAGCTGGGAGAAAGATGACCTGGGTGAGGCTGGGTCCGGCCAGAACGCGTGGCGGCTTGCCCTGGGGGACTTGCAAAGAGAGGTGGGGAGAAGGAGCCCAGAGCAGACTGTGACCTGGTTCGCAGGCCGGCTCGGGTCAGGAGATGGTTTCAGAGCCTTTCCTGGAACCCTGTTGCCTACAGTGATTCGTGCGGTGACTCAGACACTGTGATGACCTCACGAGATGCAGAATGAAAATACACACGGTACATCACCCACACGCACACAGCCTTTCTAATTTAAACCACTGGACAATTTTGACTGACGTGTCGACCTTTGAGACTCCGTGTGTCCTGGGACGGGGCTCGTAGCAAGTGCGGAGAGAGACAGGGTCAAACGCTGTGTTTAGTTGCCCTGCTTTTTCAGCAGGTGTTTTCCCGTATGACTAAGAGCGTGAGATCAGCTGGGAGAAAATAAAAGCAAAGAGGCCAAAAAACAAGTCTCTCAAAGATAACTGGTCTCTGAGTCCCCATCCTCCCCACTCAGTGGCCCCGAACATCTTTCCTAATTGAATCAGGCCTTAAATCTCATCTTTCAACTCCCGAATAACCGCCATCAGTGGAGCCCTCAGCTGTCTCTGGAAGGCCTCATCTGGGACTCTGTCATCCCTGCTCACATGCCTTTCCTAACCCCTCCCCACTAGCTCCCGAATCAGCCCAGTGCATCTCTGGGCATTTTTTACTGTTAGAAAGTTCCTGGCACAGATCGTAAATCCACGTCCTGGTAATCTATGTCTTCCGCCCACTGGGGAGCCACAGAGCACGTCTGTTCCCCCTTCCCAGGGTCAGGGCATTACAGGTGTGAAGAGTGTGATCCTGTCTCCCCTGGTCCTTCACCTGTTCTCCATGTGACACCCTGCTCCCCTTCTCCGGACTCAGCCCCACTCATGAGCGAAGGTCCAGCTCACAGGAGAGGCCACCCACGTGGCCAATAGGCATATGAAATGTACCCAGCATCATTAGCGAGCAGGGCAATGCACCAGCCGGCATCGTGGCTGAGGCCGAAATGAAAAGTCCTGACCATCGCAAGAGTCGGCGAGGGTGCGGGGCAGCTGGAACTCCCATACAGCACTGGCGGGTGTGTAAACTTGTGCCGTTGCTTGGGGCAACCGTTGGACAGTGTCTACTGAAACTGAACGGACACTTACTCTGAGCAAGCAACCCGACTCCAGGAATGTACCCAGGAGAAATAAGTGATTTTTTCTACCAAAAGACATGCGGAGCCATGTTGATAATTACCAAATACTAGAAATAACTTCACTGTTCCTTACCGGTAGAGTAACTAAATAAATTATGGTATCATTCGTTTAATGGATACTACCCTTCAGTGAAACAGAATGGACTGTTGCTGACATATGACACGGATGAGTCTTACAGGTGTGATGTGCGTGAAAGGAGCCGGGCCGAGAACACACCCACTGTGTGTTTCCATTTCTGTGACGTTCAAAATGGCTACAGCTCCTCTGTGGTTTCAAAATTCAGAATAGCAGTTACCTTCGAGGGAGACAGACTGGGAGGCTGTGTAAGCAATCTGATGGGCTGGAAATGTCCCATGTCTTCATCTGAGTGGTGTTGACATGGGTGCAGACGTGGAAAATTCAGGCAGCTGTACTCTCAAGATTTGCACACTCGACTACGTATGAAACCAGTGCTTCATTAAAAAGGAAAAAAGTCACCCCCACAAAGGAAAGAGTGGGGACCCAGAGCTGAGCTCCAGCATGAAGCGACGCAAGACCGCCATTGCCTTGCTTCCGCCACTGCGCTGGGGTTAGCACAGCTGAGACGCCACCATGACCTTTGGGGCCAACCTCACACCGTCGACTTACGTTGGGTCGAAAGTCACTTGAGAACCCCTAAATCCTTCTCACTGCTCAGCTGTGTCCACCCATTTCGTGCTCAAGGGGTTGGCTTGTCGGGCCTCAAGCGTTGTGGGGCGAGACAAGGGGAAGGAAACCAGCAATCGGAACGGTACCATCCTGTATCTCATTCCCGCTGTGCGGCACCCCTGGAGAGGTCAGTGTTGGGCCCTCACTTTAAAAACAGCTCCATGAATCAGAGGCACTGTGTGGCGTGACCAAGGCTGCCCAGCCTGACAGAGCCAGGCAGGGGCTTGAGCCTGGGTCTGGGTGACCCCTCGTCCAAGCTTTGCCTTTCACCAGGCTGACCCGAGGTGAGGCCTCCTCTGCGAAGGGGCTCCTGGCCTAGATGTAGCGCCTGGTGGTGGATGAAGACACCATGCGTGTGGCACCGCCCTGGGGACCTCTGTGAGCGTTAGCCTCCCAGCTTCATTATGAGCGTCCTAAGGGCCAGGAAATATCTTCATTTCTGTCTGTGCCACAAAGGCCCACCATGGCCTGCACGTAGTAAGTTCTCGTAAATACCCAATGAATTGGGTTGTAGCAATGGAGATCCAGAGAGGTATAGCAACTTGCCCAAGATCGCACAGCAAGTCCTCAACCAACAGGACTTGTAACCAGATCCCCTGACTCCCATCCCAGTGCTCCTTCTACCATTGCACAGTAGGCCCAGCTTCCTGTAGACCGCAGGGAGCGGAGATGCTGATGGGTTGGGAGATACTAGGGAGGAAGGAAAAGGACCATCTGAGGGGAGACAGAGCTGTGTCTGATCCTGGGGCCTTCAGGATATGTCCTGGGGAGAGGGCTGGGGACAGGTTATAGGTGACACAGTTGCACAGACCGTACTCTCAGAAGGACGCTGGGCTTGGGTGAACGCTCTGCAGATACGCTCTTGAAACTCTTACTTTTATCTTTGGATTTGTATCTTTAAGTGAAGTCCCGTGGCCAACAGAGCACGCACCAGTTAGAGCCTGGGCCCACTCAAGGCCCCACCTCCTGCTGCCTCTCCTCTTCCTGGGACAGGTTCTTAGACCCCAGCTGCCTCAACTCCTGGGGCCCCCAGGTCCCGCCAGCCTCCCCGCAGCTGCCACTGGGGATCTCAGTGCATTCAGCTCAACGCTGTAGGACAAGCCTCTCGTCCACCCTGGTCCAGGCACCTAGTGTCCCAGCACCGAGGTCGGGATACCCTCGGGTGGCTCATTTGTGTGTGTTGGGCAGTGGCCCCCTGTGGGGCAGGGAGATGCCTGGCTCCACCGCGTGACCCTCACCGGGGCCGGGTGTGCGTATCCCGCCTCGGGCGGGGAAGGAAAATGGCAGCTGGTGGGTTTGGCGTGGCTGCTTTGTGTGGTCGCACACGGGCAGCTGTGCGATCCAGAAATTAAGCAATAGGCAAGAAAACACTATGACACATCAAGAACAAGACTGGGAGAGAAAGGTAAAACTTTCTATCTCGGTGCCTTTAGTGGCCCTTTTCCCCTGATTTTGAACAGAGGACCCTGTAGCCTTATTTTACGCTGGACCCAGACCTGCCAATTTGGCAGCCCGTCCTGCCGGGGAGGATCCTTGCTGGGGCTGGGTGGGGTTAGGCGTCAGGCAAGGGCTCCCTGGGGAAGCAAGGTGGCAGGGGACGTGGGCCTAAGTGGCTGGGAAGATGGTCCTCTCCTCCGGCTCTCTGGCTGGATGTCACCTGTGTCTCCTCCGGCTCTCTGGCTGGATGTCACCAGAGGTGACCCTGCGCCCTGAGGCACACTCACTTCTCGCACTGCAGGGGACCTGGAACCGCAGGCCTGGAAGGGGTTGAGGCTTATCAGCTGCAAAGGTCTCTGCACACTGCGTGGTTATTGGTACGATTCTTGCATCACATTCTGCGACCCTGTTCTAAAACCTAAACCTCGAAGAAGTTAACCCCCCAGAACTTCCATGACCTGCTTGTCTGCCCCTCCCACCCCCTACCTGGCAGCCCCCACCCCCCACCAACCAAGGGTGGGTTGACTTTCTCCCCTTGTGGGCCCCTGGCCCAGCATGGAATTTGGTCGTCCGCCCTGCTCCCTGGCCCTGTGTCCCTGAGCCAGCTGTGTTGACCGGGCCCTCACTCTGCGCCAGGCCGGAGCTGCACACTGAGATACGGAGCTGGTCCAGGGGTGCTGCCCACCAGGCCCAGCCGGTGGGGGGAGGGACAGGGTGCTGGGGGTGTGGGGGCAGAGTCTTCTCCGCTCCCTAGGAGGCTGTGCAGGGAGAGGCCAGCCACTGCAATAAGGAGGTCGAGATGCTTCCCTCCCTGGAGGGGCTGGGCCTCTAGGACTTAGCAGGACTTCAGAGGGCATGGAGGCGGGGAGGGGGCGCTCCAGACTGAGACGGGGTGAGTGGTCTGGCGCAGCCAGGAAGGAAAGGCCTCTGGGCTGGATCAGAAGCTGGGGAGGCCCAGAGGCCACCAGCTCTCCGATGGCCTCAAACCCCAGGCTCAGGCGTTTGCTCTCTGTCTGTCGTAATGGGGCCTTTGAAGGTGGCTTTCAGCTCGGGAACAGCATCAGAACGGATGTTCACGAAGATTGTTTAGGGGCTGAGTTGGGTGTGGACAGGAAGGTAGGGGAATGAGGCAGGGAGAGGTTGGGGGCTGTTGTGATAACATAGATTTTAAAAAGGCAAGCCTCCTGCAAAGGGAGTGGAGGGGCATTTAGAAAGGACAGGCGAGAGGTAGGATTCTGGTCACAGAAGGACAAACACCGTAGGATTCCACATAGATGAGGTGCCTGGGGTAGTCATAGTCATAGGGACGGAAATAGAGTGGGGGCTGCTGGGGGGCTGGGGAGGCGGCGGGGGGGGCAGGATGGGAGTCAGTGCTTAATGGGGACAGTTGCAGTCTGGGGAGGTGCGAAAGTTCTGGAGAGGGGCGGTGGTGATGGCCGCGGAACACGCAGCTGTGCTTCATGCCACCCAACTGTTGACTTAAAAAGGTTAAAACGGTAAATTTTATGTTATGTGCATTTTATCACAATTTCAAAAATACTGTAATGTTTAAAAAATAAGAGAGAGAGAGGGGACTGGTGGCAGGGGGTCGGACCAGAGTGAGGGGAGTGGGAAGGGAGAGTGCAGGCGGGCCCCAGGTGCGGTCACCCCGGTGAGGAGAGGGTGGGGGTGGCAAGGCCCAACTCCCCCCCCCTCCCCCGCCAAGTGCTCAGCCTTGGGCATGTTGCAGGCCTGGGGGACTCCAGGAGAGCCTGGCAGGAGCTGGGACTGGGGAGACTGGCTGAGAGTCATCAGCTTATCACTGGTAACCGACCCCACACAGCAGAAGATGAGAAGGCCCAGGACAAGTGTGAGACGTGAGGAGAGGGCAGAATGCAGGGGGCGGGTGGGCCAAGGAGAATGAGCGCTCATCGGGGAGACTGAGAAGGAGGGGCAGAGAGGAAGGAGGGAAACCAAGAGAGTCTGGGCTCTCTCTCTTCGGGCTGCAAGGTGAATTCACCCTCCTCTGAGTACTCCGACTCCCTTAAATGTCTCTTCCATCATGGCCCCAGCTTCCATATGCTCATGATGGCCTCTCCTCACCCCCCAGCTTCCCCTGCCACCTGCCTCACTTTCTCCTTATGTCCCAATTCAGTGCTGTCGTGGGTTGAATTGTATCCCCCCAAATTGTATCCCCCCAATTGTATCCCAAAACTTGTACCTGTGAATGTGACCTTATTTGGAAATAGGGTCTTTGCAGATGATCAAGTTGAGATAAGGTCCTGAGGGCAGGCCCTGATCCAGTATGACTGGTGTCCTTATCTTAAGGGGACATGTGGACACAGACATGTACAGAACAGCTAGGAATGCCTGAGGCTCCCAGATCTGGGGTAGAGACGTGGACCAGATTCTCCCACAGAGCCTTCAGAAGGAGCCAACCCTGCCAACACCTAGATTTTGAATGTCTAGCCTTTAGGACTGAGAGACAACAAAGCCTGCTAGTCTGTGGTACGTGGTGAAGACAATCCCAGGAGTTAAAACAAATGCCAAGAAATAAATGCTCATTCACCCCATTCCATGCCGCCTCACGTCTCATTGACTAGCCGATCAATCGATCAATCGGTTGTCCTTGAGCTAGGCCCCCACTTTGTCCAATCAGCTGAGAGGAGGTGTCACATGATGTAAAGCATGGCTGCCCCCAGGGGTGCCTCAGGAAGGAGGGGAGTGGGGAGACAGCTGAGGAACAGGGGGCATCTCAGGCACTCTTGTGTCCCTGAGGCCAAGGGAAGAGTGAGGTGCAGGCTTCGGTGATGAGGGATCATGGCCTAAAATCTCTTTGACCAAAGCGTCTTCTAGAAGAGAAGGGCAAAGACACGAGAAGATCGGCTACGAAGAATCCACTTTGTCAATCAGCCTTTCTTCACCCATCGTCAAGATGTTCACTGTGGCTGAAATAAGAAGATGGTGTAACTGGGAAATATTCATTTGAACTTGTGACTCAGCCCCTCCTGACCTCGGGGAAACGCAGTCCATAAATCAAGACGCGGCTCCAGCGCCTCCTTCCGGAGTTTTCCCGTGGGGGCGGATGCTGGAAAAGCCATTAGCAGAAGTGACTGGACCCACTTCCTATGAAAGATTTAAAAGTGCATTTGGTACTCGGAGAACTTCCCCGCCTCCGAGCTTCCATTTCTGAAGCTTGCTGATGGATGGCCTCAGCCCTTGACCCACTCGGTTTTACTGCCCAACCCGCCTGGGTTTATTTGCTGGCACAGCTTGTAAATTCTGTGTTTTCCCGTTGAGCCGCGGGCTAAGGCTTCTGCCGCGGAGGAGCGGGGTGGCCCGACGCCCTGCTGGTGTAACACAGACGCTCGCTGTGGAAGGCTCCAGCTGTTCCACGTGTCTTGCATTTATTGGGCTGCCCTTTTATTTTTCTTACCAGCTCGTCCTCAGGACTCAAAAGCAGGTAAGAGAGGCGCTCAGGCGGTCCCTGCTGGGAACTTCATCGTCACCCCCTTCCTGCCGCTGCCTCCCCGCTTGGGTTCCCAGCCCTCCCAGACCTGGTCTTTCAAATGGAAAGATGGGAAAACAAAGGATCCAAGAAGAGAGGGGACTTGCCCAAAGGCCCGAGGACACCAGACCTAGACCCAGATGTGCTCATTTTCTGCCAGCACATTTGCCAGGCCAGGGCTAGGCACTGGGGACGTGAAGACACTAAGACCCAGGTCCTTCTCTGAGGGGAGTTACCGTCTGCCCATAGCGCCTGGGGGAGCAGGAGGGGGACGGGAAGGCAACCCCAGGAGCAGCAGCAGGGGCAGGGGCAGCCTCGTAGTCATGGCTAGTGTTTTGTTGTGTTTGGTTTTTTTGTTTTAAGGCTAGTGTTGGTTGAGCCTGCATTGACCACACACCAGCCCCCGCTTTGCCCCTGATCTGCTGTGGCCACTTAATCTTCAACAACGCCCTATGGGGGAACAAGTACTATTATCCTCTCCCTGTTCAGAGCGATTGGCAACTTTTTAGTTCCGCAGCCGAATTCCCCTTTCTTCAAGGGAAATCGGGCATGGAGCCCCAAATAAACAAATCCGGCAAAACCATGGTGAGCCCCTCACTCAGCCTTTCCTATGTAACCCCCAGCAGGGGCCCTGGAGGAGCTGAGGTCTCCCTGCACACAGTTTAAAGACCACCCATCTGATCCAATTTTTGGATGTCTCCAAGAGGCACAGGTTACAAGCAGGATTTCCCAGTCCACTTACGCTCGTTTTACAGATGAGCAAACAGAGGCCCAGAGGAAGGGAGGAGTTTAGCAAGGGCCACCTGGGGCGTCATCACAACTAGCTCTCCAGCCAGAGTCTTCTGAATCCCTGTCTCCACCAGTGACACCTCTTTTATTAGGAAATGGAAGCCTTTTATTAACAACTATAAAATACCATCTCTTCCAAGCCACATTTTAAGGTTGAGTTTACCATGGGCTCTGGGCACAGGGTTTTCACCTTCCTCCCACCCCAGCCCTCCCCACCTCCAGCTCTCCACACTCACTGATCCCAGGAGGAGACTCTTGCTTTAGAGAAGCCAATGCTGGGAGCCAAGTAGGTGAGTGTGGCTTGAAGCTGACAGCTTCGTAGCTGGCCTCCACTCCTCTCAGCTTATTTAACGTAAGGTCTCATCGCTCCGTAACGTTCACGCGACACTTGACATTAGAAAGGGCCTTTCAGTCCACTGAAATGGGATTTTCGAATTCAACAGTACCTTGGAGTGTGTAAGAGGAACATTAAGCTCCCTTCCCTGTGTGTACTTAAGAGGGAGACGCCTTCAGGAAAGGTAATGATTGCATCCCTCAGGGGGGGCGTCTCTGGAGGTGGCCTGCTGCCCAGCCCGTCCCTCTTTCAACAGGCCCCATGGTCACCACCTACTTCTCTCTTCTTTCTCCCTTGCGGCTGCTTTTCCTACTCTCCTCTGTTCCCTTGTCCTGGCTCGTCCCTTCTGTAGGTTCTGCCTGTCACTTTTTTCTAAGGATTTTAGTGCAAATCATCTAGGAAATGAGCCCACTGGCAAAGATAGCAAGCATGGAAAGCTCCCAGAGTCCCAAACCTGTCCCAGCTGGTCTTGTCCCCAAGTCCCTCCTGGTATGAGTCTGAGTGGCTCCCTCATGCAACCCAGAAGTGAGGCTAAGGCTGTTACCCAAACTTTGTTTCATGGGATGCCAATTCTAGGAGCGCTTTCTCAGAGACATGGTTTCATGATCAAAGACCAGGAAAATTCTGCGTGTTACCTATTTCTCCTGGAGGCGCCCAATGTGTGGAAGCGTACGGAAAGTTTTGAGAAGTACTGTGGTCTCAGGTCCCGTGGAACGCTGGACAACCCAAAACCTGTCTGAGTGCCCAGAACGTGTTTTGCAGCTAGTTCAGAGGTGTCTCTGTGAGTTAGTTCTGGAAGACTCTAAAACTTTCATTAGGATCCCTCTTGGCTATAGATGCTCTCCTGGTTCCACTCAAGAAAAGCCAAATTAGGTCATTCTCTGAGAGCATTCACAGAGGACTGTTTTTCTGGTGTGTTTTTTTTTTTTTTCTTTTTTTTCATCTATACCAGAGCATTGTCAGCTGCTTGTGCTTTCTTTGGAAGTAAATAGAAATGAATCAAGGGGGACCCATTTATGGTCTGAACATTGTATTCTTGGGGTCTGGGCGAAGGAAGGCGTCAGGCCAAGCCACGCCATTCTTAGAGAAAAGGATGGCACTGGGGTTTTCTGTGTTTGGGAAGCAGGTGCTTTCTTATCAGGCCAGCTGCCATATTTCTCCTACAAATATGCTGGCCCGCACACAAACGTCCATTATTTTTTTTATTTTATTTTAATGTTTTTTTATTATATTATGTTAGTCACCATACAGTACATCCCTGGTTTCTGATGTAAAGTTCGATGATTCATTAGTTGCGTATAACACCCAGTGCACCATGCAATATGTGCCCTCCTTACTACCCACCACCAGTCTATCCCATTCCCCACCCCCCTCCCCTCTGAAGCCCTCAGTTTGTTTCGCAGAGTCCATAGTCTGTCATGCTTCATTCCCCCTTCTGATTACCCCCCTTTCTTTATCCCTTTCTTCCCCTACCGATCTTCCTTGTTCTTATGTTCCATAGATGAGAGAAATCATATGATAATTGTCTTTCTCTGCTCGACTTATTTCACTTAGCATTATCTCCTCCAGTGCCGTCCATGTTGCAGCAAATATTGAGAACTCGTTCTTTCTGATGGCTGAGTAATATTCCATTGTATATATGGACCACAACTTCTTAATCCAGTCATCTGTTGAAGGGCATCTCGGCTCCTTCCACGATTTAGCTATTGTGGACAATGCTGCTATGAACATTGGGGTGCATATGGCCCTTCTCTTCACTACGTCTGTATCTTTGGGGTAGATACCCAGTAGTGCAATGGCTGGGTCATAGGGTAGCTCTATTTTTAACTTTTTAAGGGACTTCCACACTGTTTTCCAGAGTGGCTGTACCAACTTGCATTCCCACGAACAATGTAGGAGGGATCCCCTTTCTCCACATCCTCTCCAGCAATTGCTGTTTCCTGTCTTGTTAATTTTTGCCATTCTAACTGGCGTAAGGTGGTATCTTAGTGTGGTTTTGATTTGAATTTCCCTGATGGCTAATGATTTTGAACATTTTTTCATGTGTCTGTTAGCCATTTGTATGTCTTCATTGGAAAAGTGTCTGTTCATATCTTCTGCCCATTTTTTGATTTGTTTATTTGTTTCTCATGTATTGAGTTTGAGAAGTTCTTTGTAGATCTTGGATACCAGTCTTTTATCTGTAGCATCATTTGCAAATATCCTCTCCCATTCCGTGGGCTGCCTGTTAGTTTTTTTGGCTGTTTCCTTGGCTGTGCAGAAGCTTTTTATCTTGATGAAGTCCCACAAGTTCATTTTTTCTTTTGTTTCTCTTGCCTTTGGAGATGTGTCATGAAAAAGGTTGCTTTGGCCGATGTCATAGAGGTTGCTGCCTATATTCTCCTCTAGGATTTTGATGGATTCCTGTCTCACATCGAGATCTTTCATCCATTTGGAGTTTATCTTTGTGTATGGTGTGAGAGAGTGGTCAAGTTTCGTTCTTTTGCATGTAGCTGTCCAATTTTCCCAGCACCATTTATTGAAGAGACTGTCTTTTTTCCACCGGATGTTTTTTCCTGCTTTACCAAAGATTAATTGCCCAAAGAGGCGAGGGTCCATTTCTGAGTTCTCTATTCTGTTCCATTGGTCTATGTGTCTGTTTTTGTGCCAACAAACGTCCATTATTAACACGTATCTCTACTTCCTGAAATGGAGCCTTTTCCCGTCAGCTTGGTGAACTTTGTTTTTTGTTTAAGTGCGCTAATTGTTTTTAGTTAACAAGTATTCCAGCTTTTTGATTGATTAGTTGGTTGTCTTTTCCTAGCTTTCCTTTCTCTCTATGCTGGAAAATCCCCGCGGTCCTGTCACAGAGGAGCCACGGGGGTGTGTGTGTGTGTATGTGTGTGTATGTGTGTGTATGTGTGTGTGTATGTGTGTGTGTGTATGTGTGTGTGTAGGTGTGTGTATGTGTGTGTGTCTCTGTGTGTGTGTCTCTGTGTGTGTGTGTGTGTGTGTGTGTTTGCATAGGGGTCTACAAACACAAATGGCTGATGAAGGAGATACTGATTGTATCGTTTGCCGAGGCTGTCATAACGAAATACCACAAACTGTGAGGCCTAAACAACAGAATTGTATTGTCTCAAAGCTCTGGAGGCTAGAAGTCCAGGATCAAGATGTCAGCAGGGTTGGTTCCTTCCAAGGACTGTGGGGTCTGTTGCAGGCCTCTCCCTCAGCTTCCGGTGGTTTGCTGGCAGTCTCTGGCCCTCCTTGGTCTGTTGGAAGCATCACCCTGATCTCTGTCGTCATCCCCACATGTGTTCCTGTGCGCGTGTCTGTCCCAATTTCCACTTTTTTGTAAGGACAGCAGTCCTTGGATTGGGAGCTCACCCAGCTCTAGCAGGGCCTCACGTGAACTGCCAAGTTGTGTCTGCAGTGACTCTGTTTCCAGGTAACAGCACATTCTTCCGTGCCGTGCGGTGCTGCTTACGGGAGTCCTGGGGGCTAGAGCTTCAGCAGATGAATTTGAGGGGGTACGATTCAACCCATAACACCCATGCTGTCCAGAGTAGCACATTCCATTCCACAGCAGCTAAGAAAGTCCTGAGCTGCTGCCCCACTTCAGAAAGGAGGGCTAAGGTGGAAACAGGCGCAAACACAGAGATGCTAGCCGCTTCTGCCCGCAAGCTGACATTTTCCAAGAGGAGAAGAGCCCGGAGTCTCCTCAAGGCTGTCTGGCTAAACAAAGGCAAGTAGAGCTGCAATTAGGTTCATTTCAGTAAAAAACACCCTGTTGTGTGTGTGGGCCTGAGTTGGGCCCTGGGGAGAGGGGGGTGCAGCACACTGACACCCTGCCCGTGGGGAAGCCACGGGACATGCACGTGAGCTGAGTGGAGAGGTGCAGACCCAGCGCAAGGGCCGTGATGAGCTCTGCTTAGTGAGGGGACACGGGGGCTTCACAGAGGAGGAGATGTGTGAACTGAGCTCGCCGTATTATCAGACCGTTTCAGCCAAGAGGGAGGACAGAGGGCTTAGGGCAGATCAGGGTACATACGGTGGATCTGGCACTTTCCCAGTAGCGTGATTCGCGTGAGTCACTCAACGCCTCTAAGCTCCATGCCCTCATCCGTAAAATGGGGTAACAACAGATACCGACCTCAGAGGTTAAATTGGAAAATCCTTGCGCAGTGCTTAGCACAGGGCTTGGACGCGGTAGCAGACGTTAGCCATTCTTGCCGGCTGCTTTTTGGGAGGCCTGATCGAGATGGTGTAGGCGAAGGACCCGCAGGCAGCAGGTGCTCAACTGGTACTCCTCCTCTTGTAGAACTGCTTTGGCAGAGCTTCTAGCATTCGTGTGCTCCGTCAGGGCATGGAGTGAAGGCTGGGGGGTTGTACAGAACAACATTTGAACGACTTGAATAAAATAGCTTTCAAGCATTCGTAAGCCATTTGTAGTCCCCTGTTTACTTGGAACTGATGGCCGTGCCAATATAATCGATGACAATATATTCAGTCACATGCTATCAGGACTTTTACCTTGCACAGTTTCACTGGAGAATTAATCCAATTTGGTAGAGTATTCTGCTGTAGGAGTTATTATCCTGATGATTCATAGAACATGCCCGGCCACCATGTGAATGACAAGCGTTGATTTGCTCTGAGAAAGAAAATTCAAGAGGGGTCTTCCTAAGATTTTTCTCTTTCCGGTAGGTCGTAGGTCACAGAAACTCAGAAGACAAGCACAAATTCTCTTACCATGTCGTACAGACGAGAACTAGAGAAATACCGTGACCTGGATGAAGATGAAATCCTCGGAGCCCTCACAGAGGAAGAGCTCAGGACCCTGGAAAATGAGCTGGATGAGCTGGACCCTGACGTGAGTAGGCACTAAAGGGGGACATGTCATCACAGATGCAGGGACAGCAAGCATTATCACCTGGGGGAGGGACAGGTGCAGACTTCCTTCCCATAGCTACCACTTCCTGTTTCCTTCTATGGCAATGAATGACACTGGAAAGACACTGCCCTTGCAGGTGTGTGTGTGTGTGTGTGTGTGTGTGTGTGTGTTGTGTTTGTCAGGATTGTCTAGAACAGCACAATCAGTAGGATGTGTATATTCACTTAGGGAAGAGATTGATTGTAAGAAATTAGCTCCCACGATTCTGGAGGCTGACAAGTCCCAAGACCAGCAATCAGCAAGCTGGAAATCCAGGAGGGCTGGCAGGGTGGTTCCAGCCTGGGTCCAAAGGCCTGGAGAACCAGTGGAATTGATGGTGTAGTTTCAGTCTGAAGGCTGGCAGGCTCAGAGCCAGGAAGAGCCGATGTTTGAGTTTGAGTCTGCAGGCAGGAGAAAAACCAATGACCCAGCTCAAGGCAGTTGCGGGGTCAAAAGGGTCAGGATGTTAGTTCTATGCAGAACTTCAACTGATTAGATGGGGCCCACCCACACTGGGGAAAGCAATCTGCTTTACTCAGTTTGCCAATTCAAATGTTAATCTCATCCAGAAACATCCTTACAAGTATACCCAGAAAAATGTATAACCAAATGTCTGGGTACCCTGTTGCCCTGTCAAGTTGACACATAAAATTAACCATCACAAGTCTACTCATTGTCCACTTTGTACCCATGCACACCTGAAATCACACTTCTCTTGTTTTAAAGACAGTAACAAGGTCCTAAGAGGAAGGTAGAATCCAGGAGAGGAGGTAAAGTCCTTGAATGATCCTGTCCTTGATACCCCATAACTTGAGTGCTGTGGTATAGAATTAACAATACTTAGACACTACAGGATAAAATCAATACCTCTTATGTTACATGAGGAGAGTAAGAGAGGGAAAAAAACAAAGATACTTGCTTCACACACACACACGTGCGCACGTGTTCAAAACAGAATAAGGAGGAAACACTCATGACAATTACAGTCCTTGTTTCTCTAACCGGTCACATGGTTGCACCGGTATTTATAACTGCCTTCTTCCACTCCCCGTTCTGTATTCCCTTTGCCTTTAGCAAGCACCTCATTGGGCACAATTTTTGCCTGATTGGATGACTCACACCTTCATTCCTGAAGGGTCTGGGCCCGCAGCAGCCCTGCTCGGATCGGGCTGCTGCCATCTTCCCTGGACTGTAACCACAGGACATGGCGCCCATGAGAAGCCCCCCGCAATCTCTGGATTGCAGGCAGACACTTCCACACCTCCATCGTGGGGTGGTAGCCCAACTCCCCACCAGGCTTCCCGGCCAGGACAGAAACTCCTCCTCTGCCCATCGATTCGGTGGCACACAGAGCCCCGAGTGGCCGGGTGGCAGTCTCAACGTCCAGTCCAACGGAACTAATGTTGTGTCTCCTGGCGGAAGCATTCCTCCCTTTGGGACTAAGACCTCTAGGCCCGAAGAGCACAAGGTCACAGGAACAGGAAGCGCAAATGTTGCCAGTGGGTCACTAGGGGTAACCATGAGGAGGCCCTCTCCCATTTCTACCCTTGATTCCTGGGCCCGTGGGTCCTGACTGCGGGAGAAACAGCACGAGCTGTGGGACCCAGATGCAGAGCAAATACAGCCCCCTGCAGAATCTGGCCCCCACCCTGCCCAGTGTGCCTCCCAGGCTGGCACTGTAACTACGTCTGCAAGAGCCAGTCCACCGTTCTCTCCGGCTAGCTGCAGCCGGGGCCTGGGGACCCTGCAGCATGGAAGGAGTGAACTGAGGAAGAAAGGACTCGAAGAGTCCCTTCCACCTGTGGGATGTGTTTTTATCACTGCATTTCATAGTTGGCACATTTAAGTGTGTTTAACGCTCAGAATTGGCCTCTGCAGTCAGGATCACAGGATCAAGCGGCAGGAGGCTCCCCGGGCAAGTCTGTGGTTTGGCCAGCCAGCATGGAGCTGTGAGCAGGGCCGAGAAAGGGATTCCGGGTGGCCTGCTGGACAGGGCCTTCATCCCCTATCTATACCCAGGTCCCCAGGTCAATGCTCAGTCCAGAGAAAGTACATAATGAATATTACTGAATGAAGTGAATTTTCCATTTTATATATTTTTAGTTAAAAATGGAACATTTCACACCTTTCTTTGAAAACCTGTCTTTGCTCAACTGTGGTTTAGCAATGATCCATAAAGGAAAGAAACCACTATACCATTTCACTAACCCTCAAGTAATCACAGCTAGTGTAAAGGGAGAAATGCAGGACTAGAGGTTAGATGTCCCAGTGCCGACCTTGGCCCTTCTCTTACTCTCCTTGTGACCTTGGGCCAGTCGCTGTCCTTCCCTAGGTCTCCATGTCCCCATCCATGAAATGATAGAGTTGGTTCATCCCTTCAGGGCTCAGCTGCCATGAGCTTATAACCTGGCCTTATCTCCAGATTCAAATAAATGTCTTCTTTCTAGAAAACCTAGATTCCTAGTCTAGGGGTCCTGGGTCCTAGGCCCCATAGAATGACAAATCCCTCTTGCTAATCATGACATCCCCCTGCCCA
This sequence comes from Ursus maritimus, assembly GCF_017311325.1. Lineage (NCBI taxonomy): Eukaryota > Metazoa > Chordata > Mammalia > Carnivora > Ursidae > Ursus > Ursus maritimus. Next base: position 27,642,975 of record NW_024424119.1, read on the forward strand.
GCCACGAGGAGATGAGGCTGCTCCAGGGCTTTGGAAGGCAGTGTTGGTGCGAGAGCCGTGGGTCTCCTCCTCCCTCCCCTGCACCGCTACTGCCCAGAAGCCTGGGCTTCAGGAAGAACAAGCACTGTAAGGAATAACCAAGCATCCAGCTTTATTGCTGTGGGATGATTCTGTTCTGACTCAATGCTAGACCACTGTCACGTAGAATTACACAAATGGGCAGCTTTAAAAAGTGAGAACCAAAGGGGATGCGGCTCCTTTTGTCAGCTCAGTAAACATGCCCTAGTCACCTGTCAGGTGCCAGGCCCTGTGAGGGCCACCGCAGGGGAGCATGGCAGGGACCCTGCCCTCCCATGTCAGTCTGCTCAGGCCGGGGGGGGGGCGTGGAGGAGTGCAGGCCTGGTAAACAGCGTTCTCAACAGGTACAGACAGGGAGCTCAGGGAGACGACTGATTCTTACTGGTAGAAGGCTTCACAGAGAAGGTGATTTGGGAACTGGGCCCTGGGATTTTTCTGAGTCAAGAATAAAAGAATTCTAGGCCAAATGGAGGCCACAGAACAAAGGCTGGAGAACAAAAGGTAACTAGGGATGGTATTAGAATCTCAGTGCAGTTTCTGTGGTGGGTTAGATGACCTTGGAAGGAAGTTTCCGCTGGATAATGGTGAAGGGTGAGGCATGGGCTGCACGGCCAACTGGAGAGTTTAGACTTTTCTCCGTGGGCCGGAGGAATCTTTGAGGGGCAGTGACTCAGTGGGCTTGCTGGTTGCAGGAGCTCTGAGGAAAAGATGGACCAGACAAGGTGCCAGTGAGATGGGTGGGAGGTGGAAGGCCCAGCTGGTAGTGGGAGAGTTCCTTTCTGAAGCTAAGGAAGTGTCCTGCCCCTCCCCACAACCTTTCCACCATATTGCAGAATCTTTCTGTTCCCAGGGCAATGAAGTGTAAGGCCTGCTGCCTCCGGCCATCTGGCTGTGGGAGTTGCTCTGGGCCGCTGGGTGGGGTTGGGGTTGGGGTTGGGGTTAGACGACACTAGCTGTGTCTGCAAGTCAGGCAGGCAATGGCGAAGGTCCAAGCCAAGCATCAGATGTGAGGGGAACAGGGGGGAGGTAGGAGAGCCCTCTCAGGACTGGAGTATAGCCCCTTCCTGAGGCCTCTTAGAGCCCCAGCTGGGAGATCTGTTTTAGCTGTAACCTGGCAAAGGGTTCTCCCAGTGCCCCCCCCCCCCAAATATCAAGGTCTCTGGCCTCAGCAGCAAATTCCCAGGGCCTCTGTGCCTCTCATACAGCCGGCACCCCCAGCCCTCCTCCCAGAAGATCAACAGTAAGGTGGGTGCCCACTGGAGGGACAGAGAACCTGGGGCCCACAAAGCTAACTTGCCTCGGTCACAGGACCAGGGTGTGGACACTCAGATTCCAGACAGGTTCTGAGGGCTCTCTCAGCTTCCACTCCGGCAGGAGGAAAAGAAATGTGCTTTTGGATCTGAAAGAGGATTGAGCAATCAAGAGACCCGTGATTCTCACACCGCTGTGGTTTCAAAATGGGCATTTTCAAAGACCCCTTTCTCTCTAAGTTCAAGAACAAGGGAAGAGAAGTCAGAGAGAGGATAGGAGATAACAGAGGCCAGTGGGGTTTTTTTGTCCCAGCCACACAATTGGCCCCTTCACAGAGATGTCTCTGTTACCTGATTTGCAAGTCAGTGTGTGAGTTTTGAAAAGATCTAGTGGGCCTCCCTACTTTCAGAGAGCACAAGCATTCCAGCTCAGTTTCACCCGCCCTTGGCCCGTGTTCTGAGGTCAGCACAGGGAGAGGCCAAAGGTATGCAGACCAGGAGAAGTCTCGGTGCCAGCCATCGGGGAGGAGCACGGAGACCAGGAGAGTCCATGCCCCCAACTTTCAGAGCAGGAACTGACCAAGAGAGGGGAAGGGGGTTGCTCTGGGTCACACGTCCAAACAGAACGAGAGCAGCCCCAGGTCCACTGCCCTGTCTGTGGCACTCTGTGGCTTCTGCTTTCATTTCTGTTTAGCAGGGGCTTATATGGCACTTCCTGTGCACAGGCACTGTTCTAAGCACTCCGAAAATCTTAATTCATTCAACCATCATCATAATCCTATGATGCAGGCACTGTTATCAGCCCCATTTTGCAGACGAGAAAACTGAGAGGTGAAGTAAATTGTCCAACATCCCACCCCTAGGCAGTGGCTGAGCCATAACATGGTTCTGAGAGCCACTCTAAAGCTTCCTGGGGTCTCAGAAAGATAGTTTGAGCCCCAGATATGCTCTGGGGTGAGGGCTCGATGCAGAATCCTCTTCCTTTCTTCCTGGAAGCAACCTGAAGTGCAGAAGTCCATGTTCGGTCTTGGCTCTGCTCCCGACTCAGGCACACGTTTTCCCTCTTCGGAGCTCCGTTTCCCTATCTGTAAAAGGGGTGCATTCAGCTTACATGCCTTCTGAGACCCCTTGCAGCTCTAACCAGCTATGATTTGCTGAGCTGTTCCTGGCAGCCTGATTACCTGAATTCAGCTGACACTTCAGGGGTTAGATTTTCAGTGATGCAAGCATTGAGCCCCAGCGTCACGTGACAGAGTAGAGTACTCGGAGTTGGAAAGCGGCTTTGTTTCCAGCAGAGGACTCCAAGCTTGTGCACATAAGAAAAAAAAAAAAAGAAAAAGAAAAAAAAGGAAGAAAAAAAAAAGGCCCTGAAACTTTCTCTCTCGCACTCTGCGGCCTGGAAAAACTCGAGCTTATCATGAGATTGTTGCGCTTGGACTCCCGCGGGAGAGGAATGCTCCATGTGCTAAAAGTATCCACTGTTGACTGATTCCCCAAGAGGATCTGCCCTTTCTCTTCTCTCTGGAGTTAAGTGGATGCTGCTCTGAAGCCCAGCCAACTCCTTGGTTCAGATCTGCCTTTGCAGCAGGCAGTGGGGAAAAGGGACAACAGTCAGAAACATTGAAGACTGGCGGGTCACACTGTGACTTGGGCAGGGAGCCGTGTATGAGTTCTTTCGGGATCGGTAGGTAATTAACATTTACTGGTTGTGCCATGGGCAGAGCTCTGCGTGGAAGATTTCATGTAACCCTCTGAGAGGTTCGGACATGGGCCCCATTTTAAAGATGGGGAAACTGAGGCTCAGCAAGATGAGGTAACCCACCCAGGATATAACACAGATGGTGCTGGGATTCCTGCCTCTCAAGCCTGTGCTATTAACCACCACCTCCTGTGAGCCCCTGTGGGCTGGGGCCTGCCGCGGCCCTGGGTGGGGAATGGCCAGCCAGCTGTTCTTTTCCAATACAATTTCCTTTGAAGTTGTTATGTTAGTTTCACAACATCAATACTAATCTTCTAAAAAAGAAAGAAAAATACCATGAAGATCAAGAATCTACTTGTAAATATTGCTTGATAATGAAGCTTTGGAGAAAAGGAAGAATTTTTCTTAAGTGTCTCAGTTGAAGGATTAAAATATTAGCAGGAGGGAAGATGGTAGAGATAATCCCAACCTTATAAAAAAGTCGGGTTCTGTGATTTGGTTTTGAAGTCCGCCATGGGGAGGCTATGGCCCATTATAGAAACAGCAGTGGAAAGCAACAGCCCCCTGCAGGCTCCAAAATCATCACCGCAGCTCTTTCCTCTGCGGAGGGCTTCTTGCGGGCCGGGCACTGTGCTGAGTGTTATATGGACATCATCTCTGCAAGGACCAGTGCGAGGGTCCTGTGAGGCCGGTCCTTAAAGGTTGGGGTCCATGCCACCCTAAGAAAAAGGACAGATGACCAGAATCACACGCTGGTAGGTGGGAGGCTAAGCTCGGGCCGACCCGTTTCCCCTAGTCCATAATGCATCAAGCATCCTGAGAACAAGGGGCCATGAACTGTAGGAAGACACGATGGAGGAGAAAACCTAGAACTGTAGACTCAAAGCACTGGAAGGACACTTAGAAACCATCTAACCCTCCGTCCCCTGCCCCCTGCATGTATGTACACGATGCAGGTAAAGAAACTCTCATTTACGGGGTCCCTCCTGGACATGCGTCATTCACTCGGTGCTTTATGCCTTTCACACACCAACCCTGTGATGTAAGTGGTAGTATCAACATTGTAATGATGAAAAATCAAAACAATAGCAAAACCCCCCTGAAGCCCAGAGAGGGCAAAGTTCTTATTCAAGGTCACACACAGCAGGTCAGCCACAGACCCAGGAAGTGAACAGGGGACTTCCTGTCACACAACTTTGCTTCCCTTCAGACTCCACAAAATCACAAAATCCTCTCTACTCCCCACATGGTACTCTGTGAGCCAGAAGACGCTGTTGGCCATGCAGGAAGCAGCCAAGTTTGGTCCACAGGGCTATGGTTCTCCCTTGTAATACAAACCAGCAGAATTGCGAGCCCGGGACAGAAGTAAACAGTTGAAATGGAAAGAAATAAATCTCTGCTCTAAAAATAGTCACACATCCTTAGAAACACTGCTGGCCATGTACAGAGCCAAGGATGGGCCTGGCAGGGTGAGGGTGAGCGAGGCCGGGTGTCAGTGTGTCCCCACCTTAACCTCTGTCTGCTGGCCCCATGACTACCTCCCTGCACCCCTCTCCAGCCTCCCTGGAAAGCCCTCCTTTCTCCTCCGCCCCTCTCCTCCCTGCCTCTTTGCCGGGGGACCTCTTGGTCCTGGAGCCCTTCACCCCTCAGTTCAGAAGCCTCCCATTTTTCAAGGCCCACCCTCCCTGCCTGCCCCTCTCCAACCCACAGCACTGCACCTGCCCCATACTGAGGACACTGAGCAATTTCCTTTTTGATTTTGACGTTTTTAATAGGAAACATTCAAAACACGTAGGAGAGTACAATACTTATGTTCCCTTCATCTAGATTTAACAAAAGTAAAAATTTTACCTTATTTTATTCAGATCACCCTTAAAAAGAAAAAAAATCACGGTAGATAAAGTTTATTTTTTAAGATTTTATTTATTTGAGAGAGAAAGAGACAGACCATGGGGGTGGGGAGGAAGGGCAGAGGGAGAAGAGACTCTCACGCAGACTCCATGCTGAGTGCGGAGCCCAGCACGGGGCTCGATCCCAGGACTCTGAGACCGTGACCTGAGCCAAAACCAAGAGTCAGACACCCAACTGACTACACCACCCAGATGCCCCTATAGACAGTAAACCCTGCCTTCCCACCCCCTGTCTCTTCCCCATCTCTCCCGTTATACTGAACGTTTTCTACCCGAGAGGCAGCAAACCAGGCACCCACGTCAGGTAGGTAATAGGAGTAAAGGAAGGAAGGTGTGCCAGTTTCTCAAGACGTGTGGCCATCCTGGTTCATCTTTCACTTTTCCACTCTTAAAAGAGACGTGCACGTAAGAAAGTTTCACTTGCAACTTAACCTGCCAGGAGGAAAAGTAACAACACAGTCAATGAGGAATAGTAACTGGTTCTAGACCTCTGTGTCAGGGGCAGTAGGGAGTGGTGGGGACTGAGGCAAACAGGAGAGTTTGTATTTGACTAAAGGGTACTTGCTCTTTGGTCCCACCAGTTGTTGCCAAAGTGGAAGGGAAGGCCCAATATTGCCAGGCCATTTAATTTTTCAAAGGACACTGGAAATCTGAATTTTTTAGAGGAGGAGAGAGGCAGAGGGAAAGGGGGACAGAGAACCTTAAGCAGGCTCCACAGCCAGTGCAGAGCTGATGCAGGGCTCAATCTCACAACCCTGAGATCTCATAACCTGAGCTGAAATCAAGAGTTAGATGCTTAACCGACTGAGCCACCCAAGCGCCCCTGGAAATCTGGTTTTATGTGCAGGTTCCCTATTTGAAAATGTTGATACGACATTTAAATGTACAGACCAAACCAACCCAAGTTTTGGCATTTGACTGGACTGTAGGTCTCCTAGTTTGCAACTCTAGCTCTGTTCTGAATCATACACACACACACAAACACACACACACACACACACACACACGCATGCACACAAATAGATATAAATATGGTTAGATATATGAAAAGCGCCTAGCCCGATGCCTGGCACATAGTAACAGCTTAATAAATGTTTGTTGAACCTGAATGTATGATTTGCCCACTAGAATCTAGGCCTCTTGAATTTGGAGCCACATTGTACCACCAGATACAGGGCAGCCAGGGACAGTTGTGTAAGTTGTGCATTGCAGGAGACATTGTTCACATAAACCAGAGAGAAAAAAATGTCCTTGGAGTTGTGCAGTGCACAACTTGCACAACCAGATGCAGATATTCTGAGTGTCCCCATAATTCAGTATCTGTTCAGTTGAATGGAAATGAATAAGTATGCCCTCTGATGATAAAACTAACTGGCAGTAAGCTGCATCTATATGGAGTTCACACCTTTATTCTGAGGTTTGAAACTAAAAAGGCTTTTGAACTTCATTTTAGGGAAGGAGAATCCAAAGTCAGAGAGCACCAAGTGCACTGTCTGTGGCTTCACAGCTCTGGGTCGAGAATCTAGGCTGTCAGTTAGGATGCAGTCTGATGGCAAGTATGAGACTCAAAATTACGTGACTGGAGCAGTGGTTGGTTCTTCCCTCAAGTACAAGTCTGGAAGTGGGCCGTTTAGGGCTGGTGCGGAGCTCAGCTCCCCACGCTTCCCAGAGTCCCAGATTCCACCCAGCTCCTCTCTGGCCAGCCCTGGGGTGCCGTCCTCATCCTCATGGTCCAGGGTGGTGGCCTTCATAGCTGCACACGAGGTATCAGGCTAGAGGAAGAGGGGAGAAAAAGGAAAGTAGAAAAGCCATCACGCAAGCGCCTTTTAAGGAAGGTTACTAGCAATCACCACTGGACACTTCTTACTGACCACAACTTAGTTATGTGGCTCACCCTACCTGCAAGGGAGCCTGGGAAAAGTAGTCTTTAACCCGAGAGGCCTTGTGCTGCTGTTAGCACCAGCAAAGGGGAGCTATGACATCAGGGACGGTTTGAGGCTGTCCCTGTTAGTGTGCCGGGTTGACGGCCTGAGGTCCTGCTCTGCCACGAGCTCCGAGGCAGAGTAGGAAGAGTTGGGAGGACATGACCAAATCCAGGCCCTTAAAGAAAACATCGCAGAAGACCAGCTTGGCATTTCCCCACACTCCCATCCATGAACGCTGGCTCCATCCTGAACACTCCCACCCCGGTACCTCTCATGTGTCCCCTCCCCCAAACCTGCTTGGGGCAGCAGTTGGGTGGCCTGACCTGACAGGCAGCTTGGGGCAGCAGGTGTGATGCTGACCTGGAGGGGAAGCCCAGCTGGAGCGGCCGTGTTGTGTGGATCGGGGACTATTCAGAACACATTCCCTTAGAGCCCGGGGCTTGGTGCTGGGGAGGCAGAGAAGACAAAGGAACATCCCCCTCGGGCTCCCTAGGGAGAGAGACGGCATAGATGCGCTCCGAGACAGAATGGGATGGCATTATATAAGCGCTGGCAGGATGCCGAGGGGAGTTTGGGCAGAGAATTACCAGATCAATGTGGGGAGCACTGCAAAGGCCAAACAGGGCGCCCAAGGGAAGGACTTTAAAAGAAATGCAGGGGAGGAGGCGGGAGGGAATGCCAGGCAGAGGGCACAGGCTGAGCACAGGCATGGCAACGTGAGAGCAGGGTGCGGCTGTGGAATGTGAGCAGCCTGGAGAGGCCGGGACCTGGAATCCTTGAAGACGGGAAGAAGAGTGGGTGTAGATCGGGGTCAAATCATGGAAAGTTCTCCATACCTGGCTGATGACTTTGGTTGTGACTGTAGGTTAGTGGAGGCACTGAGCATCTGTGAGTGTACTGGGGACGGACACGGTCGGACACTGATGTTGGTGAGGTCCGGCTGGCTGACGGGAGGGGAAGGGAGTAGAGAGGCAGAGGTGCGAGGCAGGGAGGCCAGCCTGGAGGCTGCTCGGATGCTCCCGGCTGGAGGCACGGCAGCGTGAACAAGGATGGCACGCACAGGATGGAGACATTTCAGACCCTGCAGCTTCAGCCTCACCCACACTCCTTCCCCCAGCAGGCCATGTCCGCTTGTTCTGCACACCCTGTCTGTGATGTGCTTTCTGTCCCCTGTAACACCCTCCTCTCTGTCCTCCTGCCCTGGCTTTTTCCTGCCTGCAACACTGCGACCCACTGAGCTCGGGAATCACCTCCTCCAGGAAGCCGAGTACAGTCGTTCACACTTGGACGTGGTTTCCCCTGTAGCTGTGAGCCCCGTGGATAGGATCACACATTCATTTTCTCGAGATGCCCAGGACCCAGCACAGCAGGGAATGTGGAACATTTTTCTTATATGCAAGGCAGAAAAAGAGGTCAGAACACGGGGAAGGGACGGTTTGGCCCACCTTGTGCCGTGAACCCCAGACTGAGATAAAGTGTGCTGTTATGACCAATAGGCCCCACCACAGTTACTGGACTTGGGCCACAAAAGCACCTTTGGACGTCAGCTCTAACGCCCTGAAAGAGTTGACTGGGGGAAGTAGCAACTATTGGGTTTCACTGGTCCTGTAGCAAGGTCAGGGCAGCTAAGCCAAAGGCTTGTATCTTTCTAGAGAGAACGGGAAGAGAAGGAGATGCTCTGAGTGTGTTGGGGTGACAGTATGATTGAAGAGAGAGGGGCACTTAGAGGTTTGGACCCCATTGTCCCCTCTGTGCCTGAGGAGTGAGTGGCGTGGCCCCCTTCACCCCTGCTATACTCTTGGGTTAAGTCTCCCCACGTATGACAAGAAAGCTCTGTTGCTGGGGGGCCTGGGCAGCTCAGTCCATTAAGCATCTGCCTTCAGCTCATGATTTCAGGGTCCCGGGATCAAGCCCCATGTCCAGCTCTCTGCTCAGCACGGAGCCTGCTTCTCCCTCTCCCTCTGTGCTCTTGTCCCCCCCCCCTCAAATAAATAAATAAAATCTAGAAAGGAAGGAAGGGAGGGAGGAAGGAAGGAAGGAAGCAAGCAAGCTCTGTTGAAGCCCCACTGAATGATTTCTAGTGGAATCTAGAAGCCGCTAGAGAGGAATACAGAGGCAGAGCGCTCCATATCATCCAGGCCCTGAGGGGCTAGAAGGCCTCATTTTATACAAGGGAAACTGACCTGGCAGATAACTGGAAAGTGAAAGTCCTCATGTCCAGTTAAAAAAATGTTTTCTTTGGCCAAATACCCTATAACAGGTAATTGTGTGACTGACTGGCCTATGAAATATTTGGCCTTGCTGATGTGGTGGAAAGGGGGGGCAGCTAGGATAGGCTTAGGTCATTTAAAATGGGAGGGGGAGAGAAGTCGGTCGGCATTTTGGGCAGTTCAGCCTCCTGAGTTTCACTCTTACCCCAGGACAGGAAGGCCATGCCGCCGGGCCTCAGTTTCTCCATCTGTAAACCGAGACTAGTTTGATAAGAGGTGAGTTCTGGCTTTCTAACACTCGGAGAGGAAGCCTGGTTCTCACACGGCACGCACCACATCTGGTTTCCAGGATCTGTTCCTAGAGGAAGGCTGTCAGGTGGGATGGAACACTTTCTGTGGCTTGGAAGTCAAGAGTCCCGGGCTCTCAGTCCAGCGTATGACCTCAGGCTAGGCCCTTCCCCTCCCTGGCCCTCAGCTGCTCCCAGTATGCAGTAAACACATTGTCCTGCATGGCCCGTCCTCTTCTGGGGAGTTGTGTGGGGTCCAGTCACAGCACAGGAATCCAGGACCCCTGGAGCGCTGACCATGGGGGGCACCTTTAATAGTCCCTTGTCCTTAGACATAGTTGCTTTATTTTTTTTAAAAGATTTAGTTATTTATTTATTTGACCGAGAGATAGAGAGAGCAGAGTGGCAGGCAGAGGGAGAGGGAGAAGCAGACTCCCCACTGAGCAGGAAGCCCTATAAGGGGCTCCATCCCAGGACCCTGAGATCATGACCTGAGCTGAAGGCAGACATTTAACCGACTGAGCCACCCAGGAGCCCCTACTTTGAGAAGAGTAATAAAGTTGCTTGTTTATTTTGTCACTGTGAAGAAGCAGACTAGGGTACATTTTATGTATGATTAGCCATGAGCCTGACAATGGTCATACTGATCCTTGGCCATGCTAATTATATACAGTGCCGCCTGTATATAAACTCTGGCTTTCTGGCTCTTTCTGTGCCTCAGTTTCCTCACCTGGAAATGAAAGAATTGGTCCAGAGGCTCTCTTAGAGCTTTGCAGCCCCTTTAATACATGATGTGTGTGTGTGTGTGTGTGTGTGTGTGTGTGTGTGTGTGTTGCCTGCGTGTTGTGTATGTGTGCGTGTCTGAGCAGCCCACAGTGGTCCTAGCTGGGATGGCTTCTGACAGAGCCCTGACTATCTATAGCAATGATAATTGTGCAGATACTTGATATTTGGCCTTATGGGCCCCTGTTGGCATGATAGAGTTCCTCACAGGCCTGTTAAGGATCTGTCAAAGTTTCCATTGTGCTCTGGAAAACTGGACTCCGGAGTGCAGGTGTGAAAGATTAAGAGGATAACCTGCTGGGGGCACCTGGGTGGCTCAGTGGGTTAAGCATCTGCCTTCTGCTCAGGTCATGATGTCAGGGTCCTGGGATCGAGCCCCGCTTCGGGCTCCCTGCTCAGCAGGCAGCCTGCTTCTCCCTCTCCCTCTGCCTGCCGTGTGCGCGCACGCTCTCTCTCTCTGTCAAATAAATAAATAAAATTCTTTTTTAAAAGAAGATGATAACCTGCCACGCGGCACATCCAAGTTTTAATTTTACAGCATTTAAAAGGAAGTCACTATTTAAAAACCCACGAGTAGGGAACCACAGAAGGAGCTTGCCTAATTTTTCCCCTACGATTATTTTTAAAAACATATTAAAAGTTTCATGTGTTTTTATAATTTTTAAAACCACTACATTAAAAACTCATGAATATACCTCTTCTTCCTTTAGTCCTGAGCCTGATACGGGAGAGACTCTCGAGTAAATATTTGTCAAATAAATGAATGAATATCTTGACTTTCTCCCCACTGAATTCTAGTCTGATAGGAACCTTAGGTCAGACGGGGCAAAGCGGCGGCCCACAGACCCAGTCTGGCCTGCAGATGTGTTTTCTGTGACCTGAACATTGTTTTTAAAATATTTGGACTTTGTGTCAATATTTAAAAATCACATAAAAAGGAGCAGATCTAGTAGCACCACCCGTATTCTTACATGGCGGTAATTCTGGAGCTGGGTGGCATAGAGGCACGGGGATCCCAGTGTGCCACAGTCCCCACTGCTCCCAAGCATCTCACACATGTAATTTTGGCCTAAGATCAAAGAGCCACCCTGGTCCCTGGAGTACATTTGCAAGTGTAAGGAAGGACATGAAGACATGCTCTGAGCCCAAGGTTGTCTCTCAAAGCAAATCTCACCCCTCACCAGCCTGTCTGTGGACTGAAGATGCACTGTGTGGCCTGTGCCTGTAAATACCTGTCCCCCTGAGGCCCGGCTGATGTGCGCCCTGGGGGAGCCAGACGAACGCTTCCCGTAGAACTAATACAGAGAGGCACTTGCCCAGCACATTTCCCCTGCGCACACCTTAAGATCAGGAGCACGAGACAAATTCCTTCAAGGTTAGAGGTTCCAGTGACCTCAGGCACCATGGAAGTGCACAACCTTTACAGGCAACATAGAGGCTAGTAATAGACTGCTGTTTGCTAGTCGGTGAAGCAGACCCCCATTTAGGATCCTGATTAACTCGAAAAGCAAAAACAATGCAGCGTTTTCCATACAGGCAGTAATGGACACTCTGCTCTCATTTCATTCTGCTCCCCCCTCGACCTCTCCTCTCTCCGGTTGCTGCAAACTAGAGATCTCTGTGGGGTCCTGGCCCTGCCTGTTAGCCCACGGCCTGGACGCGTGGGGTGTTTGTTGGATGAACAAGGACTCCGGGAATGAAAGAGACATCTGCACACGTATGTGCTCACCAAATGCTCTCCTGGTCAGAGCGCCGACAGAACGGTTGTGCGAGCGCTTTTCCTCACCGATTAGCTGGCCGCATCTGAGACTCAGTCTTAGGTTCTAAGAGTTGTGAAAGATCCAAGGCAGTATTTTCTCACCCATTTAACTTCTCCGTGGCTAATTTACATAGTGAGGCTCATCATATCATCCAACAGACACCACTGCAAATTTGGCCAGCTCCGGCCTGGCCAGTCTCAGCATCACTACCAGCCACGGGCACGCGAAGAGCCTTCTGTTCCTGGCGGTCCCTGAGCATTTAGCTACAGCGTTAGCCATTTTTAATTTTCCCCTAGATAACATATGCCTTTTTTTTTTCAAGATTTTATTTATTTGAGAGAGAGGGAGAGAGAGCACAAGCAGGGGGGAGGGGCAGAGGGAGAGGCAGGCTCCCCGCTGAGCAGGGAGCCTGACACAGTGTTCAATCCCAGGACCCTGAGATCATGACCTGAGCTGAAGGCAGATGCTTAACTGACTGAGCCACCCGGGCACCCCCAACATATGCCATCTTTAAATAATAGCTTTCTTTGAGATATAATTCACATACCATGAAATTCACCCACTTAAAGTATACTACGCAGTGTTTTTTTTAGTACATTCACTGAGTTGTACAACCATCACCACAATCAACTTTAGAACATTTTCATCACCTCATAGAGAAACCCCTATTTCTCTTCAGCCTCCCAGCTCGGGGCAACCACTCATCTACTTTCTGTCTCTATAGACGGGACACTTCCATAAAAGGATTCCGATACTGTAGTCCTTCGTCTGGCTTCTTCCATGTAGCACAACGTGTTAAGGTTTCACCTGTGTTGCAGCGTGTATCACTGCTGCGTTTCTTTTTATCACCAAGTAGTGCTGTGTTGTATGGCTGTACCATATTCTGTTTCTGCATTCCTCATTTGATGGACGTGTTGAAACTTTGTTTCAAGTTTTTGGCTATTCTGAATAATGCTAACCTGCTACTATTCTCACCAACACTTGTGATGATCTGTCTTTTTTCTTACAGTCACCCTGGTGGGGGTGAAGTAGTGTCTCATTCTGGGTTTGATTTGCATTTCGCTGATGGCTAATGATGTTGAGCATCTTTTCATAGGTGTATTGGCCATTTTTATGTCTTCCTTGGAGAAACATCTATTCAGATCATTTGCACATTTTTAAATTGGGTTCCTTGTCATATGTTTTGAGTTGTAAGAGATCTTTATATATCCTGGATACTAGACCCTTATCAGACAGATTATCTGCAAAAAAATTTCTCTCAAATGGTGGATTTCACGTTCTTGCTAGTCTCCTTTGAAGCATAAACATTTTTTATTTTGATGAAGTCACTATATCCATTTTTTCTTTTGTTGCTTATTGTTTTAGAAGCATATCCAAGAAACCATTGCCTAATCTAGGGGCTAGAGATTTATGCCTGTTTTCTTCTAGAAGTTTTATAGTCTTAGCTCTTATATTTAGATCTTTGATCCACGTGGAGTTAATTTTTATATGTCATGTGAGGTCACGTGCCATTTTTGAAAACAAGTTAAAAAGATAAACAACCAGGAGTTCAAGAAATATGCAACTGTCTTTGGTTTTAATTGAGTATCATGTTTTATTAAATATACCATATAATGGGAAAAAAAAACTTCAGCTCTTAAAGAGGCTGATATTCTCATTACCTACTTAAAAAACCCAATAAGCTAAGCTAGAAAGGGCCTTTGATAGTTTTTTTCTTAAAAAATCAACAGCTTTCAGTAAAGATTTAAATAAATGAAACCATACTTTAACCTGATGTATAAGTAATATTTTTCAAGTACATTAAAAACATCTTTATTCTCCTATTGTAATGCTATGAGCTTCGATTTAATAGTGGTTCTCAGGGGTGATTTTGCCCCCCAGGGGATATCTGGCAATGTTTGGAGACATTTTTGGTTGTCACAACGTGGAGGTGAGGTGCTATTGGCATCCATTAGGTAGAGGACACAGGTGCTGGTAAACAGCTGACAATACCTAGAACAGCCCCTATGACAAGGAATCATCCAGCCCTAAATGTTAATTGTGCCAAGGTTCAGAATCCCTACTTTACCTAAATCAGTGGCCTCTATCAGATATATCCCAAAAGAGATTCAAGTTTGCAAACCCTTTTCCCCTCAGCTATAGCCTTGTCGGTTTCTCCCATCACAGAGCCTTTAGGGACCAGCACGTGCCCCAGCACCTAACTGCCATCAAAACCCTTTACAGTGACAAAAATCTGTCAGGTCTTCCTTTGTGGGGATCATTGGGAAAACACTTGCTTTCAGTGCTTCCTTCATTTTATATTTGTACTTCTTCATTTTTTTAATTTTGAGATCTATTTGGATAATACATCTCCATCTCAACATTCATATTTGGGTAACCCACCTCCTGTTAAAATGTATTTGATCTGATCATAAGTAGTAATTTGGGGGTGCTTGGCAGTGGGCAAAGCACCCTTCCTGCATTATCTAATTTAACTTTCTCAACAAGCCCGAGAGAGCAACCATGATTATTCATATTTTATAGCCATAGAGACTGAGGCCCGGTGAGATGAGGCGACCTGCCCAAGATCACGTGCCTGGAGTCCTCACTCCATCAGGCCAGGGCGTAAGCCTGTCAGGGGCGGTCAGCTGTGAGGTGCAGGCGTGTCACAGAGAATCTGGTTTGCTCCCAATGGGTAATCACAGGTGGAGGTTTGCAGGACAGTTAGGTGGTTCTCTCTCTCACTTGAGTCACCGGGAGTGCCCCACCACGAGAAAGAAGGGGTGGACACGCAGCTGGCCACAGCAAACCCCATCTTGCCCGGGACAGGCCCACGGAAGCGTGCCCCACCTGTGGGCCTCACCCATCCCACGTGTCATGGTGGACAACACCTGAGGACCGCTGCTTCAGGGAAACTGGGGTGTCTGTGGCATCACTTACATTCCTGATGCTCACCCCCAAATCAGCCATGGCTTGATTTTCTACCTACTGGCCGTCGTCTCGTAACATGACCCAACTCTCAAACGTCTTTGCTGACTCAGGGCCCGGGGCCATTTGCACCCAGGGCTCCGAGGGGAGCAGCGCTGCAGTGGTAAATGGCGGTAAAATATCTTGTGAAAAATCATACTGCGGCTAAGCAGCGGTATTATCCTCCTCAGCTTTCGCTCTCAGTGGCCAGGCCCACAGCTATCTTCTTATATGTGATACCATCCCCTCTCACAGGGGGCTTTCCAAAGGATCCAGACTGTGTGGGGGTGGCCGAAGCTAGGCATTTTGATGGTACAGAGACTGGAGGTGGGAAGGCTCTCTAGGTGAGCCGGTTTGGGGGTGTGGCAAGAAGTGGGGTGAGATTCTGCTCCCCTCTGCCTTCTGGGTATCCTCCACTACATCCCTGCGTGAAAGGCGGTGGGGAGAGAGCAATGATTGTAAGTGAAGACTGCCCTCCTCCCCCGCATCTGAAGAAGGACCCTGGTTTTTGTTCTAGATCTGTCCCTGAAACTCCTTGGGCAAATCTTTCCTTGTTCTGGGCCTCAGTTTCCTCTGGAAGGGAAGGTGTGTGCACTAGACAATCTCTAAACATCTTTGCAACCATAAACTTCTTTGAATCTCTAAGGCACGGGGGCGGGGCTGAGGTAAGGGAACTCTATATGACTCAAATCTACCCTGATTCTAGTCTGCTTTAGTAGCAAGCCCACACCTAGAAGCCTAACCATGTTTGAAGAAGGAACACGATGATTGGCTGATGCTATCTTTCTTGAGACACCCATCTCCAAGGGCGACGCTCAAAATATTTAACAGCCAGAGTGGCACGCGCATGGCCTGGCAGGAGGGTGGAAAGCCGCCGGGACGGCTGTCCAGGGCTGCAGCCTGAAAGCACGCCTCACCCACCCCACAGCTCTGCTGAGCCTTTCCCGCTTGGTTATTGGGTCTGTCACTTCTTGCCTGATTCTGCACTCAGGGCCCTAACTCAAGGCCCTTGGGTTGCTTCTCGCCCCAGCCACCGTATGTGCAATAGCTATAATTACCGTCCTGCATCCAAATGCCAAGTGAATCGTATTCATGCTCACAGGTGCTCTGGGGGTTCCCCTGTATGCCAAGCCCTGTGTTAGCTGCCTCCTCACCCCCTTGCCTTCAGAAGCATTGAGGGCTTAGAGACTCTAGAAGAGTCTGAGTCCTAGCCTAGCTGTACCCCTCATCTGCTGGGTGACCTTGGACAAGTCCCTGCCCCTCCCGGGTGTCAGATTCCTCACGTGTAAATGAGCGACCTAGATTGATTTGATGGGCTCTGAAGTCCCATCGGTCAAAGATGAATGTCGGGAGAAACGCAAGTCTGCAGCAGCTGACCACTCTCTTTCTCTTTCTCTCGTTCTCTCTCTCTCTCCCTCTCTCTGTGTCACCGGCCCCACAACCTCCACTGTAGAACGCACTGCTACCTGCAGGCCTGAGGCAGAAGGATCAGACCACCAAGGCGCCCACGGGCCCCTTTAAAAGGGAAGAGCTCTTGGATCACTTGGAAAAGCAAGCAAAGGAGTTTAAAGACCGAGAAGATCTGGTCCCCTACACAGGGGAAAAGCGAGGTACTGCATATGTTGCTCTTATGAATACGTCACTCCCCATGTATCGTCGAGTGCCACCTGTATGCCAGGCCCTGTGCTGAGCCGTATGTGACTGGGCCTCCTTACCCTTGTGCCTGCCTGGCTCAAATTCACAAACCCAACACCAAAGGCCTCAATGCGTGACGTAGATAATAGCGAAGTTTTGGGTAAACTAAGGAAAGCATGATACGTTCCCAGACCATCAAAACTTTCCTCTAATCCCCTTTAGCCAGGGTGTCCTGATTATTTTTCATACAAACGTAGACGCCTTTGAAAACGAAAGCAGAAACTATTAACCATGACATCAGGACATAAGGCCTGCACAGGGTCCGTCCTGCACAAACCGGGAACAAGATCACCGACCTCTGCCCTCACTGTCCGTGCTCTTTCCCCGTGTTCCTTCCTCTGGCAGCTACATCCCCTCCTTCATCTGTCCTTCTAAGACTCTCTGTCGCAGCCTAAGGCAAGCCATCTAGAAGACTAGAGAACAGAGAGGCACTCCCTGGCTGTTCAACCCTTCCAGGACTCGCCCTTGCACTCCAAACTGTTCTGCCGTCCTCGTGGATTGTGTTTGCCCTCACTCACCCCACTGCTGCCCCACAGGCCTCCTTCTGTTCTTCACACAGTCCAAGCTCTTTCTACCTCAGGACCTTTGCACATATTCCCTCTGCCTGGACCACTGTTCCTGCTGTCTGGCTCTATGCTGTCTTCATGGCTGGCTCTTCCTCCCCTATAAGAGGCTTCATGGTTAGAAACACAGCCTGGATTTAGATGTACCCTGGCTGCTGTCCTGGCATTACCACTTACTAGCTCTGTGAGCTTGAGTACATTTTTCAGTCTGCTGTGCCTCCGTTTCCTCCTCTGTGAAATGGGGCTGAGGAAGATAATATTACCAGCCTCATGAGGTTGTTATGAGGATTGAGTTAAGATATATAACAGGCACTTAGCCGGGCGCCTGGCCCGTAGCGAATGCTAGGTAAGTACTAGCTATTATTATCCATTTGGTCTCAACTGTACTGTCTCCTCTTTCAGAGGAGCCTTTCCCGTCCACTCTGTTTAGGACACGCAGTCCCTTCAGCTCCCCCTGGGTTCTTCTCCATCTCAGGGGCCTGCATATGTGTCCTTCAGAGCAATTTCCCCTTTATCATGTTCTCCTTATGTATGTCTCGTGTCGCCCACTGGCTGTAAGCCCTGTGAGGGCAGGGACTCAGGCCGGTTCTGCTCACGCAGCACCCCAGCACCCAGCACAGGGCCTGGTATACAGTAGGGCTCACAGAGAGTTGTTGAGTGAATGAGTTAAATTAAGTTAAATTAAGTGAATCTCGTGGGCTGCTTCCTTACAGTGTAAGCCCTACCAGTACAAGGACCAGATCTGTCTGGCTCATCATTTCATCTACACCTAATACGTACTAGCACGTAGTAGGCACCCAGTAAGCATTTGTTGAATGAAAGCATTAATTCTAATCAATGAATTCATTGAGTAATTGTTTATTTGCAGTCTCTTTCATTCTCCCCACCCCCAAGATTAGAAACATGGTGAGCCCAGAGTCCAGGTCTGTGGCGCTTATCTCTGTATCCCTGTCGTGTGATAATCAAATGAAAAAGCAACAGAGGTAGCCTCATATGGGGGGGGGGGAGTTTGAGCCATCACAAACCCTGGGCTCGGAGCTCAGGGTAGATTTTACAGAAAACTGGGAAGTTCAAGGAAGCCCAGGGAGCATCTGGATTACAGAACGTCAGGAGGATTGTGTGGTCTGAGGCGTCCTGGCGGGGCTGGTGCAGGGGAAGGAGGCCTTGACCATAAGGGCCGGGTGTGCCCAGGTGTGCCCGGCTGAGAATGCGGGCACGAGAGGTTTTTAAGTAAGGCACCTGTGCACAAGGAGTGATTTCTGTGCAGCAGATAAACATAGTATCTCTGGATTTCATGCGGCCTTAATGGGGCCTCCCATTGTCCCACCTGCACATTTGAAAAACGGGGACACCAAGAGTCAGGAGCATACCTGGGTGGACTGCGGGTGAGTCATTGCTGGCATCCGTGGCCCCTTGTACCCGCCGCCCTGTGAGGGAAGAAGCTGGAGATCGGGGGTGGGGGCTGGGGAAGGGAATCTGGGCGGTACACAGACCAACCCTGCTGCCCCTCCGTGGAATGCCGCCCTGGCGTGGAGCCAGGAACAGCGCTCCAGGCTCCCGGAGCCTGGCGGCCTTCATGAAAAACCACGCTGACCCAAGGAGGGTAGCTAGAATTTATTGTTTCCATACAGTGACACGCCTAGGAGACTTACCATCACCACCGCCACCAGCCTCCTCATCATGAAGTATTCACGTGATGATTGTTGGAGTCTGTACAGTTTGAATGGGGGGGGGGGGTCTCATCAGAGAGCTGGGGAAGGACACCTTCCGGCTTGAACAGGCAGACTCAGGGCCATGGTGTCCAGTCCTCACTGAGCGTTTATTTACCCAGTGCTGGGCCTAGAACTAGCCAAAGTTGAGGGGAAAGAGCACCCCAGTCTCCACAAGACCAAACAGAATGCGGTGGAACCATGAACTGGCACAAAGTCCTGAGGAATCTGGACTTTCACTCACTCTCACTCAAGTGGGGGCATCAGAATAAAGCTTCATGAAGAATATTTTTAATGCAGAATTATATTGAATTCTCCATGCAGAATTAGATTTGACTGGACGTGCTGAGGGAAAAAGGAAAATAAGAGAGATTTAATCAAGATAAAAGTTTAACTTTCCTTCACTTAGCTGCAAGGTTAGGCATTCTGGGCTGGTAGGGCATCCTCCGTGACATTAGCAATCAATACGTTTTCCAGTTTTTCATTGTGCCACCCCTGCAATATGTCCTTGTCCTCATGGTCCATCTGGCTGCTGAAGCTCCTGTCATCACATCCACATTCCAACCGGTAAGATGAAGGAAGGATAGAAATCCAAAGCCCCTCTTGTGTCTTTGAGCCACTGCCCCTGCTGGAGGCACCTGCCACAGGGGTGTAAGAAACCACAGGTCTGACACATTTATTGAAGGGCCAACCTACTCATTGCATCAGTCATTTTTACAGCAGATTTTCTTTTTAACCATTTTGTTTTCTTTGCATGTTTTGCCCTTTTCCAGTTTCACCAGCTCTGAGCTCCCATCCTCACCCCCCTTCAGGTGATTCTCAATCAATAGCCAAAGTGAACAGGGTTTTTGTTTTGTTTTAATTGAGGTAAACGGTAAAATTCACATAACATAAAATTAACCATTGTAAAGTGAACAATTCAGTGGCATTTAGTGCATCCGCAGTGCTGTGCACCCCCCACCTGTATATAGATTCAAAACATTTTCCTCACTCCAAAATAAAACCCTCTGCCCCATAAGCAGTTACTCCCCAGTCCCTGCTGCCCCAGCCCCTGGCAACCACCAGTCTGTTTCTATGGCTTTACTCATTCTATTTCCTGTGAATTAAATCATATACTATGTGACTTTGTGTATCTGGCTTCTTCCACTTAGCATATTGTTCTTGAGACCCACTCCTTCCCTTGTATGACTGAACAATATTACGGAATTTGTTTACCCACTCATCTGCTGAGGAACATTTTGGTTTGTTTCCACTTTTTGGCTCTTGTGACTAGTGTTACTATGAACACTCCTGTACAGGTATTTGTTTGAGTACCTGTTTTCAAGTCTTCGGGGTTTATACCCAGGAGTGGAATTACTGGATCACATGGTAATTCCGTGTTTGCACCATTTTACAGAGCCACGGTTTCTCCAGATCCTTGCCAACATTTGTTACTCTCCATTTCCGTTTTTATCGTAGCCGTCCTCATGGGTGTGAAGTGGCATCTCATCGTGGTCTTGACCTGCATTTCCCTAATGACCAAGGATAGTGAGCATCTTTGCAGGTGCTTATTGGCCATATGTATATCCTCTCCACAGAAATATCTTTAAGCTCTTTGTCCGTTGTTAATTGGGTTGTTTTACTTTTTGTTATTGAGTTGTGAAATTTTTGTATATATTCTGGATACTGGACCCAATCAGATATGTGATTTCAGTATGTTGTCTTTTCACTTTCTTGATAATGTCCTTTGAGGAGCAAGGGCGTTAAATTTGGATAAAATCCAATTGGTCTATTTTTTTTCTTTTGTTGTCATAACTAAGAATATGTTACCAAATCTAAAGTCATGAAGATTTATGTGTAGGTTTTCTTTTAAGAGTTTTATAGTTTTAACTATTATATGTAAGTCATTGATCAATTTTCAGTTCATTTTTTGGTCTATGGTGTGAGATAGGGGTGCAGTTTCATCCTTTACATATGGATGTCCAGTCCCAGCACTTTTTTTTTTAAGATGTATTTAATTGTTTTAGAGAGAGAGAGTAAGTGAAAGNGTGTGGTAGGGAGGGGCAGAAGGAGAGGATGTGAGAATCTCAAGCAGACTCCACGCTGAGTGTGGAGCCTGACACGGGGCTCAATCTCAGGATGCTGAGATCACGACCTGAGCAGAAACCAAGAGTCAGATGCTCAATTGACTGAGCCACCCAGGCACCCCCCCCCAGCACCACTTCTTGAAGAAACTAGTCTTTCCCTCATTGAATGGTCTTGGCACCCTTGTCAAAAATCAGTTTTCCATTATGGGTTTATTTCTGGATGCTCAATCCTTTCCCATTGTCAATATGTCCATCCTTGTCCATGCCACACTTTAAATTTATAGTAAATTTTGACATCAGGAAGTCTGAGCCCTCCAAGTTTGTTCCCTTCAAGATGGTTTTGCCTTTTTGGGACCTGTTGTGATTCTTTATTAATTTGAGAAATGGCTTTTCTGTTTTTGCCAAAAAAAAAAAAAAGCCATTGGAATTTTGATAAGAGTTGCCTTGAATCTGGGCAGTATTGCCATCTTAATATTGTCTTCCAGTCCATAAACTTGGGATTATTTTTCTGTTCATTTAGGTTTTCTTTAATTTCTTTTGGCGATGTTTCCTAGTCCTTCTGCTCCTCAGTTAAATTCATCCCTAAGCATTTTCTTCTTCTTTTTTTTTTTTAAGATTTTTTATTTATTTATTTGACACAGAGAGAGACAGCCAGCGAGAGAGAGAACACAAGCAGGGGGAGTGGGAGAGGAAGAAGCAGGCTCCCAGCAGAGGAGCCTGATGTGGGGCTCGATCCCAGAATGCTGGGATCACGCCCTGAGCCGAAGGCAGACACTTAACCGCTGTGCCACCCAGGCGCCCCTAGCATTTTCTTCTTCTGAATGCTATTGCAGGTGCAATTATTGTGCTAATTTTCCCTTCAGATCACTCATCACTGTGCAGAAACACCCCAATTTGTGCACATTGATCTCGTACTCTGTAACTTACTCCGAACAGTGCTTCTCGGTCCTAACGGCATTTTGTTGAATCTTTTTTTTTTTTAAGATTTTATTTATTTATTTATCGGAGAGAGAGAGAGAGAGCACAAGCAAGGCGAGCAGCAGGCAGAGGGAGAAGCAGGCTCCCTGCTGAGCAAGGAACCCGATAGAGGACTCGATGCCAGGACCCTGGGATCATGACCTGAGCCAAGGGCAGCCACTTAACCGACTGAGCCCCCCAGGCGTCCCATTTTGTTGACTCTTCAGGGTTTTCTGCATATTAGATCACATCAGCTACAAACAGATTATGTTACTTCTTCCTTTCCAGTCGGATACCTTTTTTTTTTTTCTTGTCCATGTGTTGTGACGGGAACTTTCAGTGCAACATTGAACAGCCACGGTGAAGGCAGGCATCTTTGTCTCATAGCTGATCTTCGGGGCATGTGTCCTCCCTCTGTCAGGTCCCAGCTCATAGGCCATCATCTCAGTGAGACCTTCCTTGACCACCCTACCCAAAAAAAGCAGTGCTCGCCTCGACCGGACTGCAGCCTGGCACCTCCTAGTCTTTCGCTCTGCTTTATTTTCCTCCGCGATGCCTCATACCACGTGATACCTTTGCGTGATTGTTTACTGTCTGTCTCCCTTCACTAAGTCATAAATTGTTCAGTGCTGCCCCCCTGGCCCCTAGAAAGGTGCTGGCACTTAGCAAGCACTCAGTAGATACCTAGTGCACGAATGAATGAATGAATGAATGCAATTTTCATACATGGAATTAAAATGTTCATGCTCTTTTATAGACTTGCTTTTTCTCACATTAGGTCTTGGGCATATCCTGCTTCAGAAGCAGACATCTCCATCATCCTTTATAATAATGGCAGGAACCCCATTGTATAGATATCCTGTGATTTTTTTCAACAACCGCCTATTGGTGGCCCATGCAGTGACCGTCCTTTTGTGCCTCTTTGCTCCCTTGTCCAGTCATGAGTCTGACACTTTAAAAATATAATGTCCCAGGAGGCAAGGATACATTTTTGCTCCCTATTCTTTTAATAATCTGAGAGTATTTTGTTTATTTTATTTAGAAATGTTTCTAAATTTTTCTCTCATATCCAGAGCCTCGGTGAGGGTATTCCAGAGCCTGACATTCGGTAACATTTTTCTTTTGTGGCTCTGGCCTACCTGCAGGTTGTTCTGATTGACAACCCG
Source organism: Ursus maritimus (assembly GCF_017311325.1). Lineage (NCBI taxonomy): Eukaryota > Metazoa > Chordata > Mammalia > Carnivora > Ursidae > Ursus > Ursus maritimus. Next base: position 27,665,979 of record NW_024424119.1, read on the forward strand.
TGTTTTTCATAGCTAGCAATCTAGTTTGGCCAAGGTTGAAAGTCCTTCTTTTCAAATGTGAGAGGTGTTCTCTTGGAGAGCTTTGATTTTTGGTTTGGCATGGGGTGGCCAGAGGGAGAAACCTGAAGCCTGCGAGTCTGAGCACTGAGGAACCCACAGGGTCCTGGGACAGCCCACCTGGGGCCGTCACCAGAGACGGCCCCAGAGTAGCTGTGTGCTCTGTAACGGGCCCTCATGTTTTGCAGGGAAAGTCTGGGTCCCCAAGCAGAAGCCAATGGATCCCGTGCTGGAAAGTGTGACCCTGGAGCCAGAGCTGGAGGAAGCGCTGGCAAATGCCTCAGATGCGGAACTCTGTGACATCGCCGGTAAGAGGCTTTCCAGAAGCTTCCGCATGTCTTCCAGAAGGGCTTGACCTGCCTTTGCAGGGAGTCTTGGATGGTTTATTGCAGCATGAACACACTCGCTGTTTCTAAAAAGGACCAGAGGAGACCACGAATATTAAGACAAAAACCCAGTATCGAAAACCATAGTGAGGAAAATAGAAATAAAACCACCCAATCCTACCACTCTACAGAGCCACCTGTTGTTGCCATGAGAGCCCATCCCAGAGAGATGTGGGAGCAACCCAGGGAGGGCCGGCATAGGTCCTCTCCCAGCCACTGCGTCAAACCCTGCCCAACCACCTGAGAAGAGAGAACAGAGGGGGGGAAGGCAGAGGGTGTGGGCAGCTCAGGTTTGAGAGGCTCATGAAGGGCTGGAGCAAAGCCATTTCACTGTACAACCTTGCAAGGCTCAGAGATCCAAGCTTTGAGGAGCTCGCCCCTTCATCTCATGTTTGCACAACGTTATCCATCTCAAAATTGTGTCCATACAACCTTCACAACCAGCCCTTAAGCTCCAGACGGTGGCCTGATATTCAGAGCCCTTTGCCACCCCTGTCTCCTTATTACGATCTGGTCCCTGCCTGTGTGCCCTGAGTTCCAGCCCCGCCGAGGGTTGGGCTCAGGCTGCCGCACGCCCCGCACACCCAATGCGGTCGTGCTCCCTGGCCTGGAGCGTGGGAGGTGGTCTTTTCAGTCTGCGGACTTGGGAGCTACTAACCACCCAGCCCAGATCAGGACAGGAGTGCGGATAGGGTAAGAAGAGACTCGGGGCAAGCGGGAACAGGAGAGAAAAGATAGAGTCAGCTGTGACTGTCCACCTGTGACACTGAGGTTGGGGGAGGAGTCAGGAAGGTTCCAGATTTCTGGCTCCAGGACTAAGTGGATGGTGGTGCCGTTAATGAAGATGGGTGTGTTGGTCTGCTCGGGCTGCCGTACAAAATACCACGGGTTGGACGGCTGAAACAACAGAAGCTTGTTTTCTCACGGTTCTGAAGACTAAAAGTCCAAGATGTTGGCAGGTTTGGTTTTTGCTGAGCCCTCTCTCCTTGACTTGCAGATGACCACAGCTCACTGTGTCCCTATGTGCAGGTGTCCCTGGTGCGCCCTTATGTGTCCTAATGTCGTCTTATAAAGACACCCGGCGGATTGGATTAGAGCCCACCTTAACAGTCTTCTTACAACTTACCTCTTTTAAGACCTTATCTCCAAATACAGCTGCAAATTCTAAAGTTCTGGAGTAAAGACTTCAACTTGTGAATTTTTGAGGGACACATTTCAGGCCGTAACAGTGGGAAATGAGCAGTTTTAGGGGAAGGACTGAGTTCTTTGTGGGATCTTTGAAGTTTGAGGTGCCTGCGGGCCACGCAGGAGGGGACTGCTGGACTTGCAAGTCTTCAGGAATGCAGAGAGATCTGTGGTGTCGTTAGCATTGTCAAGCTCCAGGCCGAAAGCATGACCCTCAGGTGGGTGCCTGGGGCTCTGGCGGCAAATGCCCTGCCCAGTGGAGAAGACTTTAAGAGATGAGGAGTGGAAATGGGGTGAAGCTACTCACGATGGGGACCAGGAAGCCACACATGGCCTGGGAACCAAAACCAAGTCAAGACAGAACCTAATGCAAGAGCTGGGAAGGCAGAATGAGGGCTCAGGGCTGGCGGGGAGACCCAGGGCTATGTGAGGCCAGAGGCCAAGTGAGGCCACAGGGCTAGGGGACTCGGCGGGCTGCAGCTGTCTTCTGCCTCCTCACAGCCTCCGGCTTCTCGTGGGTGCTGTGCATGAGTCCTGGTGGCATTTGTGCTGGGGCGCGGGAAGGGGGTGGCTCTCGTCTGTAGCGGAACCATGAGGGGAGGGACAGTGAGAAGACTCTTATGATCCCGTGTGGGCCTGGGGGCCAAAGCCAGGTTGCAGGGACCCAGGGAGTGCGTGATGGGGAGAGCCGATGTATAGATTCTGAGTCAAACCACTCGTTCCCAGAGCATTCAGGAAAGAACAGTGGTTTACGGGGAGTCAGGGCAGAGAGAGAAAGGCTTTCGTTTTCACCCCGAGTACAGAAGCAATGAGTATTTCTCCCAGATGGAAACGGAAAGCCTACCTCGGGAACTTCACTGGTTTGCTTTGCGGTTCAAGATTTGGCTTACTAAAAGCCACAAAAATCATATTCGAGTCCTCATGATGCTCACGTATTTCCAGCAAACCATCTCCGTGGTTGGGGGTCCGCCTGACTTCCCGCCAACCCGTGCAGCAGGGAGGTGGCTGGGTGACACCGTGGCCCAGCACCCCCACACTGACTCACCCTGGGGCTGTTTTTATCGCGGCCCCTCTCCTCTGATCCCCGGCCGTGATGTCACTGCCCTCATTAGGCAGCTCAGAGGGATTATCGAATGACTCCACTGTCAGAACCGCCAGTTCCTATGCCAAAATAGAACTGCAATATCGCGCTAAGTTTCTGTGTTGATTTCTGGAAACGATTTCCCTTTATTTTTGTTGGCGTGGCTAATTATTATTATCTGTTCAGGACACCATACCCTTCCGTTGTCCGGAGAGGAGAGGGGCAGCTGTAAGCCAACACCCGTGTCAGCCGGCTAACCTTGGGTGCCTGTCGCTGTGTGTCAGCCCTTTGAAAGGTGGCAGGGGCTCTGGGGAAGGAGGGATGGAATATTTGTTGACCGCCACGGTACAGCCAGTGCTGTGGGAGTCACTTCTAGTACCTTGCTGCATTTCTTGACCGCAGCAATCCTAAGAAGTAAGTTTTACTGTTGTGCCTGTTTGACGGATGGAGGAAGGAGGCATGGTGACAGTAAACGCCTTGCCCATGGGGCCTGAACCCAGGCAGCTCCCTCGAGGGCACACTGCTCCTCCTAGAGCGCTGGCCACCCCAACCCAGGTGAAGCCCTCTTCTGAGGGGAGGTGGACACAGAGTGTGGGCAAGACAGGGCGCACCGCCAAGCCCCATGGAGCCAGCTGGGGGGAGGGTGGGGCCACATTAGGAAAGCCTCTGTATGTCACAGGAAGGCATTGACCCCTTAGGGTCAGTGGGGCCGAGGGGAGCGTTGGGAGAGGCCGGATGAAAGCGAAGGTTTAGGCAGAAAGGTGGTGGTGTTCGGAGGGTGGGGGGATGTAGGAGGCAGGCCCAGGTAAGACCAAGGGCTCAGGTGGAGTTGGGGACTGTGTCTGAGGTGCAGTTGTGCCCAGCACTGGACCTGAGGCCGAGAGGCCAAGATGTCAGAAGGACGCCAGGCCTGAGGAGCCAGAAGACAGCTGGGGGCAGGGGGGCGGGGGCGGGGGCTGCAGGGAGAGCTGCTTTGCCAGGGGACTATTCAAAGACATCACAGGAGGTAGAGGTGGGACCCTGTGTGAGTGTCTGGCGTGGCAAGCTGGGGGTTCAGATCCCTTCTCAAGGCTAGGGTTGCTGGAGCCATGGGTGTGGATGTCTCAGCAGAGAAAGAACAGTAAGGAGAGGAGGGCAGAGGGTCTGCGGGCCATCTCTAGTCTTCGGGACACGGCTCCCAGGCAGAGCTTCCCAGTAACTTAGTTTTTGTCCCCTTGTTCACACACTCAGCAGCCATTTATCCAGTGTCTTGCCCTGTGTGCCCGGCTCTGGTTGAGCCCCGGTGAGAGAAGCACACGGAGACAGCTGGCTCTTGCCCTTGCAGAGCTGACATTCAGCAAACACTTGGGCCAATAAGAAGTGAGAAATGAGAGTGAGTGTCGCACAGAGAAAGGACAGGGTGCCAGAAGGGGGCTTGGTTAGGTGCTGGGGCAGGGGGGAGATGAGGGCAGAGGCTGAAGCTAAACCACCAGGAAGAAGAGCAGGGGTGAACTGGGGGGAGTGGGGGAGACGTGTCCCGGGGGGGACACAGCAGGAGAGAGGCTCTGAGCCCCTCTGAGTGGCTTGCTCAGTACTCATGCAGCAGGCTTGACATTCGTCAGCGATAGGAAGATGTCGAGCGACACCCAGCAGATGTGTGGCCAGCAGACTCCCGTGTGGCCCAGGGAAGACAAAGCGGTGGACTCCTGTTTGCTCATTTGTTCTCTGGTCTGTGCACCATTCGTGCACGCGCTCATTCACATGTGGAGTCGCGTGCATCGTCAAGCTACTGTGTGCCCGTTGCGTCAGATCTAGGCTCTGCCTTGGGGGACCCGGGGTGTGAGGAGGGGGGCAGACCAGAGCGTATAAATTTCAACGTGAGAAGTGTGACCTCAGGGTAAGGAGCAGAATGCACAGGCCCTGACAGTGCTGAGTTCTTGGCTTGCAGCCTTGGGTGGTAACGCAGAGGCCGCTGGGCGTCCACTGCAAGCGCCTGGCCTTCTCAGTGCCTCCCCTCCCTAGTCAGAGATGTGATCCTGGCTCACCTTTAGGGACCCTTCAGCGGGAGCAGGACCCAAAAGGGAATTGGGGGGAAGAGACTCTTCCTTTAGAAGGGCTAGTCCCCAGGCCACCCCCACGGGCAGTTGGCACCCCCAGCTCTTATGACTCTCAGAGACAGTCTTGGCCCCCCCATCCCCAGCTTCTGGGGTCCTGTCACATCCTTAGGCACTGGTTTTCCTCATATTCTGCCGGGGTCAGGGCGTGGCTGTTCTAGCAGCGGTTTGACCGCACCGCAGTCCTGGGCCGAAGCTGGCTTCTCCCACCTGTTTCTGTGATGCAGGAAAACACCTTCCTGCTGTCTGCCCAGAGCGGCCAAGCCATTGGCAGCTGGAGAGGCCCGGGATGTGTGCTGCGATCTTGCATCCTAAGTGGAATTACAAACTGAGTGAAGCCTGCCAAGGCAGAAGAGGAAAGAGAACTCGATGTTCTTTTTCAGAGTTCAAAAATAGTCCTTTTTGAGTTTTGAGGAAGATCTGGTCTTTTCAAAAAAAAAATCATGTTCCCCAGTGCTAAATTCAGCCTCGCCAATATCTACAAAGAATGAAGCAGCGGGAGATGTTGATGTGCTATTTTCCTCCATCGTTGACTTCCGGTGACGTGAGTGCAAAACCAAGCAAGGGGAGAGTCATGATTTGGTGCCTAAGGTGGGCCGAGGGATCAGAGCCCCCAAGCATTCCACTCAGCAATGGAGATTTTGCTTGGTGCCCCCTCCCACCGCAAGGCCTTCCCCTCTCCTCTGCCCCTCCCTTCCTTGGGCCCTTCCCTCCCTCCCTCCTCTTTCCCTCCTCCCTCCCTCCTCCCTTCCCTTTCCTTCCGTCCTTCCTTGAACCCTAACTTCCTCTGAACTGCAAATAGTTTCATTTCCTCTGAGGACGGCTATTGACATGTATATTGCCTCCTAGAATAGGCGTGTTGTCTGTTCTTAGAATTCTGACATGGAGGGGACATTTTAGAACTTCGGAACTACTAATGACCTAGTTTGCGGAGGAGTGGATGGGACTACTCACTTTGAAGCCAGGAGGGTCCTCACTGAGCAGGTTTTACAAACCATTTCCCTCTTGAGCCTGCTGGAACACCGGAGCACCTGTTCTGGATGCTTGTTGTAAAAATCAAACAGGATAAAAGGATGAGATGTCCTACGCAACTAATGAATCATTGAACGCTCCATCAAAAACTAATGATGTACTATATGCTGGCTAACTGAACATACTTTTTAAAAAAAGATAAGATGTTGTGTGACTCTTCGGTGCTATGTGAGGGTAAGAGATTGGCATTCAAACATACTCCCCTTTATAGGTGAGAAGACTGAGGCCCAAAAAAGTGGAAGTGTCCCGGACAAGGTTGCCCAGCAAATTGGTGCCAAAGCCCAGCATGGAGCCCAGATCTCTCTCCTCTGTCCCCAGGCACTTCCTTGTGACCTCCCTGCCCCCCTTTCTGGACCATTACAGGAAGCTGGCATGGAGCACAGAATGCATTTTCCATCTCGCCCCTCTCTGTACCTCTCAGGAGGACCAGCCGGCCATAGGAGATTACATCTTTCCTCTGATTCTTAGCAATCTTTCCAAACTGTTTTTCCAAACTGTGGTCCCAACAGCAGCCCAGAACCACCTCGAACCACCCCCCCACACACACACCGGCCTGTGGGAGCCAGAAGAGTCAGCTCCAGAAGGTGGCTTCCAGTGAGCCGAACCCCCCGCTGCTGACTCAGGCCTTGGCCCCCCACTGCCCACGTAGAAGCAGCCTAAATTAAAGCCCAGAGAGCTCTAAAAAATGCAGATGTCTCTCCCTATCAATGCTCCTCAGTGATGAGCAGGAGAGTCTAATTTTAGCAGAGAGGATTCTTAGAATGTGAGAAACAGAAGTGCTTTGAGATCGTCTCATCCTGCGGTTCTCAGCCCCCACTGAGCATCAAAATCATGCAAGGAGATTAAAAATATATCTGCGGAGATTCAGATCAGCTGGTCCAGGAGGAGCACCAATATTGTCTTGAAGCTGCGGGTGATTTGTACGTGCAGCTGGGCTAGAGAACCAATGGCCTTTCCTTACCCCTCCTTGCACGGAGGAGGCTGAAGCCCGGGGAGGGCTGGGGACCTGCCCCCGGTCACACAGAATCAGGGGTTATATTCAGCACTGGAACTTAGGTCTCCTGACTCTTCACCAAGGGCTCTCGTATTGTCTGTCTCACTAGAAAGCATGTCTAATGAGATGGCCAGGGAAATTAACACAAAATCCATCAGCAAATATTCACCAAATACTGTATTCTGAAGGAGAGGAGGAAGAGAGAGAATATTTTTCCCCAACCTCTGGAAGCCCAAAGTCCAGTAGAGGAAGCACACATGCACCGAGTTGACCTAACACTGTGTGGACTGTGCTGGGATAAGGACAGCGGGTCCGTGGGGAAACTAGAGAAGACGAGGGAGGAAGTGCTAGTCCAAGTCTTGAAGGGTGGGAAGGTAGAGTGGTTGAGTCAAATACAGGATGCTCAGTTAGATTTGAATTTCAGATAAACAAGGAATAAGTTTTGATATAAGTAGATCCCAAATACTGAATGGGACACACTTATACTCAAATATTATTTGTTGCTTATCTGAAATTCCAATTTAACTGAGTGTCCTGTATTATTTGCTAAGTCTAGCGGCCCTATTGGGGGCATTTCAGCAGCGCCCATGGCAGATGGAGAGAGAATCACCAGTAGAGGGGACAGTGTTGGCAGAAGCGGGAGAATGTACCGAGCCGTGACCATTTGTGTCACCAGAGCCCAAAGGGGTGGGTGAGGAACAAGCCATCGAAGCCGCTGGCCCAGGGAGGGCTGGTGAAGCCAGGCTCTAGGGTCACAAGCGACCATCCTCCCACCCGGGAGGCACCTCACCTAGCAAAGCCTCACAGTCCCCATGTCCTTCCTTCCCGCTGTAGTCCGTTCTCCACACACAGCCAGAGTGACACTCCCAGAACCCGAGCCGGGCCATCTTAGGCCCTGCTAAGGCCTCCAGTGGCTTCGTGGCTGCACCTAGGGGAAAGACGTACAAACTCCTTACCTCAGCCTAGAAGACCCTGCGGGACCTGAACGGGCCTATTTGATTTAAATCTACTCCACAGTGTTGTTGTGAAGATTCAGGGGGATGCTGTCAGGCAGGTTCCAAACTTGGCTGCCCCCTGAAACTACTTAGGGGGCCTCGAAAAAGGCAGATGCCTGACCCCACCCCTGGAGATGGTGGTTAATTGGTCTGGGGGAGTCCTGGGCATCAGGAGTTTGAAAAGATGCCCCAGGGGTTCCAAAGTGCAGCCAGACTGAGAATCACTGACATACAGCCTGTTCTCTGGCCCAGAGCAAGCACGCAGCGAGGGGCGGGGGGGGGGGCAGTCCCCCACAGTCCAACTCAGCTCTGTCTGTCTTCTGTTTACCTTCCCCGCCCTAGCCTTCCACTCCCTAAGCTTGAGGGCTTTCCCACCCACCATTCTGTCTGCCTGTCCAGAATGTTCTACCTCCCTTCCCTTGACTTAGACAACACTACTCATCCCTCCCATCCCAAGTCCCTCTGTTCTCTTCTCCCAGAACGCACTGGACTTTTCCTTTCCAACACGTGTACTCTGTGCTTATGTTTTCAATTGTGTGGGCACCTGCCTAGCCTCTCTCTCCCCCAACAGACTTTGTTGTTCCCTGCTGCCTCCCACACACAGCCCCACTCTCTCCCAGCCCCCCAATCCCCCTACTCCCTCCACCACCACCCACCAGAGCAGGCATACAATGTGGGCACTCAGTAAATGTTGGACAAACGAGTGGATGAAAGCCTGACTGAGCACAGGAATGATGTGGTCAGATCTGCATTTCCAGAAAGATCTTTCTGGGTGCTCTGTGCTGAATGCTGGTTGGGGGGAGGGTAGGAAGAGACCAGGGCCAGGACAGCAGTGATTACACAGCTGTGATAATACAACCACAAAACGGTAGGGCCTCAGCCAGGACAGAGGTGACAGAATGGGAGGTGGGACAGATGAGAGACAGTGTTTAGCAGGGAGCAGACTTAGGGGGTGCTGTGTGACTGAGGGTCCACCCTGAGGGGACAGGCAGGATGCGAAGATGGAAGGTGATCCAAAGGAAGGGACTGTTGCTGGGAGGGACGAATTCTCTCTTGGCCAAGCTGGGCTGGGTGTACTGGTGGGACACTGGGAGACACCTAGAAATCTGAGGCCGGGGTTAGGAAAGTCTCCGCTGGGTGTGGAGATTTCAGGGTCACATAACAGAGACAAGAGTAAAACTCAAATAAAATGTAAAAGCATCAAGTGTTTCTTGCTGTTTCCGTGAGCAAACATTCCCGGGGTGTGGAACGTCACGGGCCGCCCCCTGTCCCCGCAGCCATCCTGGGCATGCACACGCTCATGAGCAGCCAGCAGTACTACCAGGCCCTGGGCAGCAGCTCCATCGTGAACAAGGAGGGACTCAACAGTGAGTACACGGCCCTGGTCCCCAGCTTGGGCCGCCCTCCCCTGCCCCCAGCGACACGACGCCCTGGAAGCGAAGGTGTCCCCGTGCTTCTTGCTTCCGCTGCCCACTCATGCTCTCTGGCTCAGCGCAGACGTTTTAAATTTTTATGTAGCCAAATCGATCCACCTTCTCCTTTTCCTTTGCTGGGATTTGTGTCTTGTTCATGCAGGACTTCTCCATCCTCATATGATAAAAACGTCCTCCTGTATTTTCTTCTGAAAGTTTTAGAGGTCTGCCTCTTGTATTCAACTTCTTGCTCCCCCTGGAGTCCGTGTGTGGGTGTGGTGTGGGATGAGATCAGACTGTCATTTTTAATGCCTCTCCCCCGGGGACAATCCTGTTCTGTGCAAAGTCCATCCCTTCGCCGCTGGCTTGGACTCCATCATGAGCATGAATTTCTACACATCCACACGGGTCTGTCTCCTGGTGCCTCTTTTGTTCCGTGAGTCCCCTTGTCCTTTCTTGTGACCATATTGCATAGTTTTCCTTGTTCCCTTGCATTGTCCCACGCTGGCATTTTGGCCCCTGAAAGCAGCGAGGGTACCCTCTCTCTGGAACGCTTATATGTTTCTCTCACGTTCAGACTTCCTTTTCTCCTCACAAGAGTCCATGAGGTAGAGTGACTGCCTGCACTTTACGGATGAGGACACAGAGGGTCAGAGGGTTTCAGTCATTCACCCTGTCCTTGTGGGATGGCAGAGGCCGAGTCCAAGCAGGGCGCAGCCAGCGCTTCTCCCGGCCCCTCCCGGCGCCCCAGGAATGCACAGCCTTCTCTTGTGCCCGCACCCTGCAGCTGCTTCCTCCCAGGGAATCCTCGTGTGGAGGGAGAGGGTCCCCGTGTTTCCGTGAGCCACCTCTCTTTTGTCCGTCACTCTAGGCGTGATCAAGCCGACACAATACAAGCCTGTGCCCGATGAAGAGCCAAATTCAACAGACGTCGAGGAAACCCTGGAGCGGATAAAGAACAATGACCCAAAACTTGAGGAGGTTAACCTCAACAATATCCGGGTGAAGTCCTTTTTATTTCGCTTCACCCGGGGTGGGTGGGAGGAGCCATGTCTGTGTCACCCCAATGTCTGGGTCCCAGGCTTGGCTGTGTGGAGAGAGCAGGGTCCGGTTTGGGTTCTGGGTGCTTCTGGATCAGGAAAGGGGCCAAACCTCTAAAAGCCCTGGGCAGTGCAAACAAACACGTCCTATAGCCCTGGTTTCTTCAGGCCCAGGTGTTCACCATGGGCCAACACAGTTTCAATTCTGGAAACCTACCTTGTTATTCGAAACACTGAGAGCTTCTCCAAGCTAAAATCGTTAAGTCAGACACACCTGACTGCCGGGGATCCCAAGGCTGGAAAAAGCCTGTGCCCAGCAGGCGTGTGGTGTCCCTCAGCCCTGGGAGGGGCCAACCCCTGAAGCATCAGTGCTCTATCGTATGTATAGTCAGCCTCATTCTGCAGCTCTGGCAGGGAGCTGTCAGCCCATATGTGTCCGGATGTTTCCTGTGTGACCACCAAGGGCAGAGGAGGGTCAGATGGACAAGCAGTCCTACCCTGGACAGGCTGCAGGAGGAATTCAGAAGCAGGACCAGCTGCCTGCCCACCTGCTCAGCCCGGAGGCCAGCGGGATTAGTTCTGGGAGGGTGTGGGGTAAGAGAAGAAGTGGGCCCCCCACTCCCCGGCTCCTCTTTCCTTTCTTCTCCACTTTCTTTTAAGTGGCTGCCAGCCCCACGGCATAATCTGATTGGAAAGCTGCGCCCGCAGTGTTCTCCACCTGGCCTCCCCAGGCTCTGCTCCCACGGGGAGCTAACGTGACGCTCTGAAATGAGAGATCCGTGCATACGCAGCCAGGTTTCCTCTCGGATGCCTCCATTGTCTGCCGTGTGCCCCGTGGGAGGCCCTGGCACAGCTCAGAACCCTGTGCCCTGGCAGTGAACACTGGCTCGGAGCAGCGTAGGGCTGTGGAACCTGGCCATGGCTGTGGCTCGTCCCTCTCCAGGCCTCAGCTTCCCTTCCGAGTGTGAGAAGGTTGGACCAGATCAGCAGTTTCCATCTGAGAAGATTAAGAAATCTATGCCAATGCCCACCCACCCTCACCCCCCGAGATTCTGAATTTATAGGTCTGGTTCAGACCCACGCATGAGCATTTTATAGAAGTTTCCCCGGGGACCTCTGATGTGTGGTACACCTGAGACTCTCCGGGACAGATGTCTCCTAGAGATCATCTGGAGCAGTGCACAGCCCCCACCTTGGTGATCCAGAAACAGAGAGAGGAGGAGACCTCGCCTAGAGTCACAGAGAGAGACAGAAACATGGCCAGTTGTCCGGGCAGAGGCCGAGGCCCTGCCCACCCCCACACCCCAGTCCTGAGCTCTTGGCACAACAGTCCTCTGCACCCTCTGCCTTGGTTTTCTCTGGTCTCCACCTGCACAGATAGCTTTGGGTCCTACCCCAAATTGTCAGGGAGGATTTTCTCAATCTGTTTACCAGAAAGTTCTCTCCAAATCTCAGCCATGTGGGGCAAAGCCAGAACCCTTTGCCATTCTGCTATTTTGTCAGAGACCTACTAGGAATCAGTCCACATGTGTGAGAGGGTTACTGCCCCATCTGTCTGCCCAACCTGAGCCTGGTCTGGGCTGCTCCTTACTGCCTGCCTTTCTCTCTGCAGAATATCCCCATACCAACTCTCAAGGCATATGCGGAAGCCCTGAAAGATAACTCGTATGTGAAGAAGTTCAGCATCGTGGGAACGCGGAGCAATGACCCTGTGGCTCATGTATGTACCTTTCAGTCCTGCTGCATTGAGAGCGGGGGTCATAGAAACGGAAGGAGTGATGCTTGTGGCCTCAGGGCTGGCTGAACTCCGCTGACGAAGAACCCCGTGTGGTGTGGTGAAAGGCAAAGGGCCGGGAGCCAGGAGAGGGTGTGAACACAGTGGCTGTTATCCGGGCAACATCTGTACATTACCCTAGTTAATATCCACAATCCCCCCTGATCTCAGGGGTGCAGGCCTCCCCACTTTGCAGATGAAGCACCTGGAGTGCAGGGAGTTCAGGCATTTTGCTTTGTCCAAAGTTGCGCAGCAAGTGAGAGGTGGAGCTAAGATTTAAATGCAAGTCACGCTGGCTCTAAAGCAGATCTGTCTCCACTCGGCACATCACATTAGACAAGTACCTGCCCCTCCTTGGGCTTCAGTTTCTCTATATCTAAAATCATTGTCTTACTCAGTGGGTCCTGATGATCAATTTTATCTGTTTTTTGCCCGAGTCTTAAAGATATTGCTGATCAAATTAAATTGTACTTATTATAAGGTAGCCATCAATTCTTTTTTTCTTTTTTTTAAATATTAAAACGTATTTATTGAGAGTCTGTGTCCAGCACTGAATTATGCTCTGAGAATACAACTATGACTGACAGTCATAGCTCCCACTTTGATGAACGTAACAGTCCATTTGGCCATGCAGACAACCAAAGGCTGACAGTATAGTATGATTATTCCAACACTAATAGCAGGTTAGAAGTGCAAGAATTAGCTTACCAGGGATGGCAGTTAATCAGTAAGTAGCAATCAGTTTGTTAATAGCCACAAAATAACTTGCAGGAATTTTGACTGGGGTCGCACTGAACTTGTAGATCAAGCGGGAAAGAACTGATATCTTGACAATGTTGAGTCTTCTTATCCATGAACATGGACTATCTATTTCTTGAGTTCTTTATACACCAGAGTTTTACAGTTTTCCTCCTGTAGATCTTCTACCTATTTTGTTAGCTTTATACCTAAGTAGTTCACTTTTGAGGGTACTAATGTAAATGATATTGTGTTTTTAATTTCCTATTCCACTTGTTTCTTGCTGAATATAGGAAAGTGATTAGTTTTTGTATATCAACCTTGCCATCCTGCAACCTTGCTATGATCATTTATTAGTCCCAGGAGGGTTTTTTTGTCAATTCTTTCTACAGAGACAATCATATCAGCTGCAAACATTTATTTCTTCTTCCCAATACACACACACACACACACACACACACACACACACACACACACACACATTTGATTTCCTTTTCCTGCCTATTGCATTAGCTAGAACTTCTATTCTGATGTTGAAAAGGAGTGGCGAAGGGGTTCATCCTTGCCTTGTACCTAATCTTAGTAATAACATTTCAAGTTTCTTACCATTAAGCATGATATTAACTGTAGGTTTTTTACAGATACTCCTTGCCAAGTTGAGGAAGTTCTCAGCTATTTCTAATTTACTGAGCGTTTTTATTATGAATGGGTGTTGGATTTTGTCAAATGCTTTTTCTGCATCTACTGATACGATATGTGACTTTTCTTTTTTAGCCTGTTGATGTGATGGGTTACATTAATTGATTTTCAAGTGTTGAACCAGCCTTGGCTACTTGGGATAAACCCCACTGGTTATGGTATATAACATTTTTATACATTGTTGGATTCAATTTGCTATGTTTTTGAGGATTTTTGCATCTATGTTCACGGGAGATATTGGTCTGTCATTTTCCTGTAATGTCTTTGTATTGGTATTAGGATAATGCTGGCCTCATAGAATGAGTTAGGAAGTATTCCCACTGCTTCAATTCTCTGAATGAGATTGTGGAGAATTGGTATCATTTCTTCCTTAAATATTTGGTAGAATTCACCATGTGGGCCTGGTGCTTTGTTTCGGAAAGTTATTAATTATTGATTCTATTTCTTTAATAAGTAAAGGCCTATTCAAGTTATCTGTTTCTTCTTATGTGAGCTTTGTCACATTGTGTCTTTCAAGGAATTCGTCCATTTCATCCAGGTTATCAAATTTGTGGACATAAGAGTTGTTCATAGTATCCCTTTATTATCCTTTCAATTTACATGGGATCTGTAGTAAGAGGCCTCTTTCATTTCTGATATTAGTAATTTGTGTTCTCTCTCTCTCTCTTTTTTTAGCCTGGCTTGACATTATCAATTTTACTGATCTTTTCAAAGTATCTGCTTTTCGCTTCACTAATTTTCTGTATTGATTTTCCGTTTTCATCTTCATTGATTTCTGCTCTAATTCTTATTTATTTCTTCCGGTTACTTTGGATTTAATTTGATCTTCTAAAAGTTTTCTAAAATGGAAACTTAGATTATTGAATTTAGATTTTTCTTCTTTCTTAATATATGCATTCAACACCAGATATTTCCCTCTCAACACTACTTTCACTGCATCGCACAAATTTTAATAAGGTATGTTTTCATTTTCATTTAGTTCAAAAACTTTAATTTCTCTTAAGGTTTCTTTTTTGCCCCGTGTGTTATTTAGAAATGTGTTGTTTAATTACCACGTATTTGGGGATTTTCAATGTTATCTTTCTGTTACTGAGTTCTAGTTCAATTCTGCTGAGCTCTGAGAGCAGATGTTGTATGATTTCTGTTCTTTTCCATTTGTTAAGGTGTGTTACATGGCCCAGAATGTGATCTATCTTGGTGAATGTTCTGTGTGAACTTGAGAAGAATGTGCATTCTGCTGTCGTAGGAAGAAGTAGCCTATAAATGTCACTTCCATCCAGTTGATTAATGGTGTTGTTGAGTTCAATTATGGCCTTACTGATTTTCAGCCTTCTGGATCTTTCCATTTCTGATCGAGGGCTGTTGAGATCTCCAACTCCAGCAGTGATTCATGTTTCTCCTTGCACTTCTATCAGCTTTCCCTGTTACAGCTTGACGCTCTGTTGTTCGGCACATGTACGTTAGGGATTGTTATGTCTTCTTGGGGAATTGACCCCTTTGTCATTCTGTAATGCCCTTCTTTATCCCTGATAACTTTCCTGGCTTTGAAGTCTATTTAATAACAATCAATTTTATTTAAAAATTGATTTTTAATTGAAGTATAATTAATGTTATAATAGTGTCTGGTGTTCAATATAATGATTCAACATTTCTGTACATTCCCCAGTGCTCACCAAGATAAGTGTACTCTTAATCCCCCTTATCCATTTCACCCATCCTCCCACCCACCTCCCCTCTGGCAACCACCAGTTTGTTCTCTCTATTTAAGAGTCTATTTTTGTGTGTATCTCTTTTTTTTTCTTTGTTCATTTGTTTCTTAAATTCCACATATGAGTGAAAAGCTCTGTAAGCACCCCTACTCCCTGCCCCAGCTCCTCTCCCTGCACCCCCATTCCTCTACCATGATCCAGAAAAGAGTGGACACCTGGCATGACAGGGTCTGCAGGACCTGCTCAGGCACCAGCTGGTCCACTCAGATTGGCCTGGTGCACTGCCTATCAGTTACTAAATATTTTGATTATCGGGCCTGGACAGGCCTTTTCTGGGGAGCAAGAGAGCTGCTATGGAAAGAACACAGCCTGGGGCCCTCTCCTCAGGAGTGTCCAACCTCCTCAGAATCCTAGAGAAAGCCAGCATGCCATCCTGGGGACACATGGAAGCAGGGGGTGGGGGGCAGGAGGGAAGGATGATTTCAACAAGAAAGGCTTTCTGGGAGCTGAGCTAGTATAGAGTTTCCTCAAGCAGGGATGGTGGGAAGGGCGTTGCTGGCTCAGAGAGTCATTTCGGACAACCAGGGCCCACTGATGGTACATCCTGGGCTATCAGCTGCTGGTGTCCTCTTTCCTCCATGACACATCGTTTCCACCAACTGCTAATTACCTCATTTCCTTCAGAGGCTCTGATTGTCATCCACACCCCCTGGCTGAATTCCCCTGAAACGTGCTGGGGGCCACCTGAGCTCCTCTCCTCCCATTTGCCCTGGTCACTTGCCCAGTGGGGTGGTTTCCCAGGCGTCCTTCTCTGCTCTCTGCTGCTCAAAGAGAACAATGACTCCATGGAATCCCAACAGGGAAATTGAAGCGACAAGTGGAGGGCATGCAGGGAGGTCGGGACTCCACTAGTCACTCATCGAACAGTGACTGAGAACCTACTGTGTGCTGAGCATGTGGGCACCAGGGGATGAATAAGGTGCATTTCATCCCATTGAGAGTAGATAGGCTAATAGCAGAGACAACACCAGTATAAAAACAACTCTGAACAGAGGAACGCAAGTTCCATGAGGGAGGTTATGGATAAATTCCACAAAGTGCAAGAGCACAGGCCACAGCTAGCTGGGGCCGTCAGTATAAAGGCTCCTGGGGAGGAATTGAGAATGGCCTTGAAGGACAGGCAGGGTTTGGATGAGTGAAGTAGAAAGGAAAGGGCATCCCAGGCGGCAGAGACAGGACAAGCAAAGGCAAAGCAGTGCGAGAGCACCAGGCGTGCACAGGGAGCCGAGATCAGCCCCGCTGTCAGGGAGCAGTGAGCCTTGAGGCGGAGCAAGGGAGGAGAACCGGGTGATCGAGGCTGGATGCAGGCTAAGGAGTGTGGAATTCTCCAGTTAGGGGTTCGGGAGCCACGGCACATTGGAGGGGAGGAGAGACATGGGAGTTGTGCTTCGTGAAGGAGGCTGTAGAGACTGTCTTGCCTGGTCCCTGGCTTGAGCAGCGTGAGTGTGCAAGGAATGTTCGCTCCCAGCAAGGCCCTCGTGGTATTTTAGGTTCTACCCAGGAGGGGCTCCAGCCTTGCTCAGGGGGACTCACGGGTACCCTTGCTTTTCTCCTGAACTCCAAGGCCCTTGCGGAGATGCTCAAGGTAAATAAGGTGTTGAAGACGCTGAATGTGGAATCCAACTTCATTTCCGGAGCCGGGATCCTGCACCTGGTGGAAGCTCTTCCATACAACACTTCTCTAGTGGAACTGAAAATCGATAACCAGGTAAGAGGCACAAGGGTCTCTTTGTGTCCTTCACTACAGGGTGCTTGCGGTTCTGCCCTTGCCCATGTCCTGATGGGTGGGTAGGTGCTGCTGGACAGAGCAGACCCAAGGCCCAGCTACAAGGCACCCCAAAGCTCGCTGGTCCACACCCGCCACCATGTTCATCTTCCTTCTTCATCATGCCCATCAAGTCCTCTGCCAGCTTCTGCTTGTATACCCCTCGTGACGGGAGCTCATTCCTTACCAAGGTCACCCCTTCAGTTCTTAGTGAGAATATCTTTCCCCATATCCAGTAGAAATCAGCTTCCTGCAAGGCCCATTTATTGGGCTCAATTCTGTTCTCTGCTGCACGTGGGACACATCGGGGGCACAGATATTATAAACCACTGGAGTCTTCCTCACCAGGCTAAATACCCCTATTTTCTTCCAACACCCCCGTCCACCCCCTCAGTGGGCTTTTGAGTCTCCTTACCACTGGCTTTATTCTCTGGGCAAACACTAGTTTGACTTTTTCCTTATGGGGTTGCCATTTCTCTGTGACTTCTGTGGCTCAGTCATTTATTATCAGGGTGAGCCTTGCAGTCCTGACTCTCTAAGATGATGCCAGCTGCAGTATCTATGGTGCCTGGGCTAAGGGTCTATTGTGGGCTGCACTCTGTCCAACACACCTTACACACATCGTGTCTGACCTTCCCAACAACGCTGCAGGATGTGGGTGTCTCTGACTCAGTCTGCAGGAGAAGCAGCCTGGATAGGCTGAGACAAGCAACTTTCTCAGCACCACCCACTTAGCACATTGGGAAGCGGGATTCGAATTTGGGTCTCTGTGACTCCAAAGCCCACACTCTTTCCATGATACCACGTTGCTTTTAATGTTAAAATGCTGTCTTCTTTAGGGGCTCTGGATAGGGATCTTTTGTTTTCCTACCTGAGAATGTTTGCAGGATGGTCATATAAATACGTGCATGGGGAAAAGATTGGAAGGAAATGTAGCAACATTGTAAACAGTGGTTATTCCTGAATGAGACTATCTGTACTTTTCATCCTGATGGCAGAATACCACACACATATGGGAAAGTGCACAAAACTTCAGTGTGCAGCTCGGGGACTCACGGCAGGCGTGTGCCCCTGTGCAAGTGCAGAACTAAAGCATTACCCTTCCCAGTCATAAGCCCTTGAAAACTCCCCACTTGTGCGCCTCCATGCCTTTGCTCTTGGTTGTCTTTCATCCTGGAATGTCCTCTTCCACCCCTACCCCTTCTCTGCCTGGAGAAGCCCTCGTCTTCCTTCTGGATTCAGTTGAAGTCTCTCCCCCCTGCGGTGTTCTAGAGCCAACTTGCCAGAGCTGATTGTAGGCATCGCTTCTCACTCCACTTCGGTGATGGCATGCTGGTACCTTGAAGTCGCTCCTGGTGGGAACATTTACACTATGGAAATTGGCAAACACTACAAATACAACTGTTTTTTTTTTTTTAGACCCAGCATATCACTACTTTCTCCCATTAGCTTACCTTAGGGCCTCTAACCCTCTCCCCAGAGAGAGTTAAGTGATCCCTCCCTGTGTTCTCCTAGCACTTCAGCTTCCCATGAGCTTCTCGGAAGCTGGTGCTGTATTTGAACCATCTCTTTATTTCAGTGCCCAGCTCAGAACTTGGCCCCTCAGTGGTGCTTGGTAAGCAGGGCTGCCCTGGGTCGTTGTGTATGTTGTTCACTGCACAAGGGGCCAGGTGCAAAATCCAACCCACACTCTATTCTCCAAGCCTTTGTATGAGGCTTGTTCACCCAGAGAAGGTACTTTTTTCTAATTCACATAGAGTACCAGCCCTTGAGTGAATTTGCTACCCTGGACTCCTGCATCTCTCGCATGCCAACGGCTGCTGCTGCATCACCCTTTCCCAGCCCCTCCCCATTCCCACTCTTTCTGCCTCTGCTGATCCTGCTTTACTGCAGGCAGGAGGGGCAGATCCACTGGAACAAAGGCATGCAGCAGGCTTAGCAGCAGCCCTGGGCCAAGGCCTGGGATTGGCTACTCATGTGACTCCAAGCCTGGCTGGGCAGGGAGTCGGGGTCTCCCAGCTCAGCTGAAACCTGACTCCAGGGGCAGAATGTTGGCCAGAATTGACCCAGAGCGCTGGCCTCAGGTCCTTGTGATGACAGCTGCCCGAGAGTGAGCTGCCTACCTTCCCTCTCCCTGCTGTCCGCCCCGGCTGAGCCCAGAGTCCGAGCCAGTGCTGCCTGGCACCCTCCCCCTCACTGAACACTCTGGTGTGAGAACGTTCACTTCCCTGAGCCTCAGTTTCCTCACTTACAAAATGAGGATCATAAGAATTTCTACTTCTAAGGAAATGACAGATGTCAACTATGAGGTCGTGAACTTTTATGATTACTCCAGAGGTGCCCTAGAGAGTTCACGCGGTGCTCTGAGAGTTCCTTTACCGAGGAGGTGCCATGTATCCACGATCCCATTTCACGCTCTCAAAGACTCTTTTTAGTGGGAATTATAACCCACTCTGTGTTGTGGTGGAGGACATAAGGCCCAGACAGGCTCTGCAAACTGCCTGTGGTCACACAGTGAGTAAGTGACAGAGGCGAGGTTTGAACCCAGGCCGAGGTGACTCCAGAGTCCGTGAACTATGCTTCTCTGGTCTTTTGAACCCGACTGTAGTTTTGTGTGGGTCTTACTTGGCTTTTTTTGGCAGTCCCTTTCCCTTGCTGTGAGGCTAGAGCGCTGGTCACCACCTCCCCCCACCATCCTGGGAGCCTCTGTTTTTGTTTCATCTGAGCATTTGAGGAGTGCTGGCTGAACCCCAGGGCGCTGCTAGGCTCTGTATATGAATGAGGCTCTGGCTCTGCCCTCCAGCGATTCCACACCAGACAGGAAGGCAGCAAGTACAGAAATGATCACTGAACCAGGTGCTTCAGCGAGCCACAGACGGCGGGCCTTTGCGGAAGCAATCTCAGTCAGGGGCAGATATCTTGGAGGGCTTCTTGGAGGAGGAGGAGTTCGCGATAAACTCCTAGGATGGATAGTATCTCAGAGAGTGAAGTGGATGGAGACCGTGGCATCTCAGGTGCATGAACACAGAGAAGGAGAGGGGAAAGCCATGGAGCCCATCCCCTGGAAGAAGCCAGAAAGGGAGTTAGAAATCCAAAGGGCTCTGAATGGGTAGGTTGAGTGAAAGTGGGCTGTGGGCTGTGGGCTGTGTTCTGGAAAGATGGTTCCCAGCTGGATAGCAGAGGAATTGAGGCAAGCGTCAGGGCCTGGGAGACCAGACAGAGGAGGGGGAGCTGTGGGGCAGTGCTTCCCCAGGCCTGGAATCTAGGGAAGGCCACCAGGGCCTCTCACAGTGCGTCTCTGCTCGGGTGCCCCAGCACTGGGCTCTGAGGGGTGTGCCACAGAGGAGGTGATGAGTGGTATGTGATTTATTCCTCATTCCTGGTTAGTCACCAAGGTCCTCAGAGGCCGCAGCTTTCCCCTCAGCCCTTGGGACTGTAACCTGTGTTAGCGAGCCTCTGTCCTCCTTCTTCCTTATACGGCCAAACAAAGGAGAAAGGGACTTGGGGAGTTCTGCCCCGGTGACAAGAGCCTGGCTGGCTGGCTGGCTTAGGACCCAGATCCGGGCACTGGGATCCTGGGGCTGTTTGTTTACTCAGTCATCTCTCTCTATCTCCAAGCAATGCTGTGCTCTGCCTCCAGTGGCCCAGGGCCAGCAGGGAGGGGGGAGGGGGGAGGGGGCAGAGAGTCTGGGACCCAGCGCCAGAGGCATTGAGAAAATGTCTAGTCCCGCCCTCCTTCTGCAGGTGGGTAAACTGAGGATCAAAGAAGGGACGGAACGTGCTGAGCATCAAGTCAGTGCCAGAGCTGGGCCGGAACCGGGGTGTCCCAATTTCCAGACAGGCTGCATTTGTGGCCGGACAGGCGAGACCCTCAGCCCCCAGGAGCAGGCACCGCGTATGGGGTGCCTGCCCGCCCTCTCCGTCCCAGGTTGGCCAAATGCAAATGATGAGTCTCTGCCCCTCCTGATTCGCCCTCCTCACTCCCGACAAAGCCGCCTCCAGCAGGCCCTTCCCCAGGACCTCGGTGCACCGGGTACTCCCTGCCCCTCGGAGCAGACGAGGCCTGAAAACACGACCCCTCCCCAAATGAAGTTACATGCCACGTCTGGGGGATATTGGTGGGATTTCTCACATTTCATTCCAATATTGGACAGTGAGGTTATGCTTCATATTTCGAAAAGAAGCTAAAGGAAGTGGATTGCGTTTTCTTGTTTACCCAGATTGAATTATGTCCCTAGTGCAAATAAGTTTAGAAAGAAAACAAGCCCCACTGGAATAGGATCCTGAAGGTTTTCTCACAGGGTGACACCCCTTAATTTTAGATTACATGCTCGAGGCAGCTGGCTAAGTTTTGTGTTTGTTTTTTTTAATGAGGCTGAATATGACTTTTGGTTTTGCTAAAAAGAGGAAAACCAAGCAAGCAAGACTTCACCACCAATCATGTTCTCTGTTTTGTTCCTTTACATTCAGCTTCGAAGCAGCAGCTCTTGGCTTGTGCATAATTTTTATGTCTCTCTCCATGTGTACTGGAGAAGTTCAGCCTGGAAACAGCCAGCCTCCCAGAGAGTACGGGCATGTGTCACTGTCCCTGCCTCAAAATGCCAAGTATGGTCTTTCATTGACCTCACTTCTCAGGGAAAAATGAGACAGAGTCAGTGAAAATGAGAGGAAAAAAATGTGATGTCAAGAAAATCCTTTTCTTACACAGACAGCATGAATCAGAATAAACATCTTGCACCATCTCTGATCCCCAGTGGAGGTTGCACTCTGCTCTGAAAAGCCCAGAGCTTTCCAGACAGGAGACAGACTGACCCAGGGATTACCTGTCTTCAAATCTCTGACACTTGAAGTCAAACGAGGATCGAGTCCAAGCTAAGCCTCCACTCTGTCATATTCTTGCTGTGTCACAGTGGGGAGGGGCCACTTAAGGTACCCATGCCTCAGTCTCCTCACCTCTAAAATGGGAAGGATATGCATACTCGTGCAACAGGGTTGTTAGAGGATTTAATGCGTTGACTCCTTAATGAGTACCTGGCATGTGTCTTCTCTCGATAAGGGGGAGGTGGTATTTCTATTGTTTTATTGTTGTTGCTGTTGTTTGGGGGTTTTTTAGAGAGGGAGGGGGGAGAGGCAGAGGGAGAGGGGGAGAGAGAATCCTAAGCAGTCTCCACGCCCAGTGCAGAGCCTGACATGGGGCTCGATCTCACAACCCTGACACCATGACCTGAGCCAAAATCGAGAGTCAGATGCTTAATACGCCTAGAGCCACCCAGGTGTCCCGATATGTCTGTTAATTAGAACAGTTGATAGTGGAAGAGTGGGGCGGGGAGCACTGACCTCTGAGAGATTCTAGCTTGTGCAGGAAACGACTTTTTATCTCCTTTCTCTCCTCCCTTATTCCCTTTCCTACTTATGTTTACTTCTTATTAAAGTGTAACTTATACATGGTAACAAATACATCATAAGTGGACAGCTTAATGGGTTTTTATATATATATTTATATATGGATTTATATGGTATATTATATAATAATTTTATTGTTACATTATACACACACACACAAGCACACCTGGGTAATCAACACCAAGATTAAGATATAGAACATTTCCAGCATCTCATATACCCCCTCTCAATTAATACCCTCCAAATCCAATCATGTCCTGATTTCTAACACCATGGATGAGTTTTGCCTGCTCTTAAGCTTCATATAAATGGAATCCCGTGGTGCTGTTTTGTGTCTGGCTCTTTTTGTCCAGCATTGTCTGTGAGTGTATCAGTTATCTACAGCTGTGTAACAAATTACCTTCCCAAACTTAGCAGCATAAAAAAAACACAAACATGCATGAGCTCACCGTTTCTGGGAGTCAGCAATCCAGGAGCAGTTTGGCCACATGATTCCAGCCCAGGCTCTCTGACAAGACTGCAGTCAAGTGCAATCTGAGGGCCTGACCAGGGCTGGAAAAGTCGCTTCTGAGGTGGCTCCCTCCACGGCTGTTGGCAGGACGCCTCAGCCCCTTGCCGTGTGGACCTCTTCCCCAGGCTGCTTGAGCGTCCTCTCTATACGGCAGCCAACATCTCTCAGAGCGAACGATGCAAGTGGAGAAAGAAGGAAGCCACACGTGCCTCTTTATGAGCCAGCCCTGGAAGTTACACAGTCACTTCAGCCGTGGTCTACCTGTTAGAAGTGAGTCACTAAGCACAACCACCCTCAAAGGGAGGGGAGACAGGCTCCACCTTTGGAAGGGAGGAGGGTCAAAGAATTGGCAGACATACTTTAAAATCACCAACGTGACAATCAGCTATACTATTTTCCTTTGCTGTAGTTTGGCCAGAAAGACCTTTCTAGCCAGCAGAGGTACCAAGGATGGAGCCAGGTGACTCAAAGGTGATGTGCCCCATCCTCGGGGTGTGTAAGCAGAACAGAACTTGGCAGCTATGATACGGATGGAATTTTAATATCAGCCGGGGTTTGCAACCCTGAACTTGGACTAGATCATTCCCAGGGCTCCTTTCTATTGTTTTTTTAAGTATTCCCAGTTGCCCACATCTTCTGGACCACAAAGAAAAGGCCATGATTGGCCCCGTCAGATGCACAAAGTGAGCTTCCTGATGCCCATGATGCCTTTGGCCAGAATGGGGGTCCCAGAGCCACCCACTTGATGCCGCCTAGGGTACTGGTTGGCTGTTCATAAGCCAGTGAATCTGGTCATCTTCTCATCAGGTTGATGATACTCGGCCACAGGGAAACAAGAGTCGTCATCACCGCTGAAGGGCCCATCAGCCTTTGTACCCTCTTGGCAATTTTAACTCAAAATATGCCTGTCTTTCAAACTAGCCATTCCACAGCCCCGTGTCCAGCCTTAAGAGTACGGGCTCCCTCCCCTGCAAAGCCACTGCCACACTGCATGTGACAAGGAACACAGAAGCAAGCTACCTGTCCGTCTGTACCAGGGCTTCCTGGGAAGCAGTTCAAAGGAACGAGGGAGTTCTCTGTGTCCCAACTTAGAAAGATCTCCAGAAAATGTTGAATGAAAATGGCAAGTTGCAGAACAATGCGTATAATACAAATCAATTTGAAGGAAAAAATTAAAAATAAAAAACCCACACATTTTTATTAGATACTTAATAGAAAAAAATCCAGGGAAACACACCCCATTGGCCTGGTGCTTACTCTGCAGAAAGTGGGTAGGATTGGGATTAAGGATGTGGAGGGAAGCTCTCTGACTTTACTCAATCTGCTTTAGTATCATTTGAATTTTTAATAATAAGATTACATTTATTCACAAGTGATTGATTTAATTCTGAAGCATATCTGAAGGGAGGGGGACCAGAGTTCTTTCCCAGCCCCCTCTCCCTGGCTCTGCTGCCACAGTCTGCTGTGGCCGGTCCTGGCATGACCCGCCCTGGGGTTCTGCCAAGGGGACTCCCAACTGCCTGTCACCCACGGTCCAGGTGGCCTCCTGATTTTTTTTTATGCCATCCAAGCAAGCCATTCATGGATTCACAGAATGCAGGTCCCTGAAGCCTGAAAGGTCACAGAGCCTAAGCCTTCTCCGTTCGTAATGAAATCTAGGGGACTCTCACAAGACACTCTCTACCCTGCGTCTACACGCCTCCAGGGACAGGCAGGCCACGACCTTACCAGGCAGTTCCTTCCACATGCAGACACTATTAACAGGTAGATCACTGTCCTGCACGCCGAGCCAAACTCCGTCTGCCTGTAGCCCCTCTTATCAGCCCTACCTCTGCCTTCAGAGCTCTCTCAAGGCTCCCAAGTTAGGCGGGGACTAGCAAATTATGAGGAAACCTCCTGCGTTCAAATCCTGGTTCTGTAACCAACGAGCTCTGTGATTTGGGGGAACTTTGTTCATACTTCTTCACGTACCTCGCCTGTAAGATGAAAGTTATAATAATAGTACGTGTTCCACAGGCTCATAGGGAGGAGAAAATGAGTGCACTTAGGGAAAGTGCTATGCCATTGCCTGGCACACAATGATCACTAAATCACAAAACAGGAGATCAGAGTTCCGGTCCCGGCAGTGTCCCCACCGCCTCCTCTCTCATCCGTGAAATGATTGAGGCCCTGAAGAGGGATAGCCTGAGAATGAAGCAAGTATGATACTTCTTAGGATGTGTGCACATTTTCTATTTTACTGTTTAATGTAAAAATAATGGTTTTGGTCGAAGATTAACACTCGGGGAAGAGTGGCCATGATTATCTAATAGAATCCTGAATTTTCTCCAATATATCCAGACACATCTGCACATGTCCCAGGGCGAGTGGACGCCTGCTTGAGAATGTGGGCCTAGAGGATCCTCTGAAGTCTTTCCAGTGTCAGGTCAAGGTCAAGCCCTGCCTCTGGCATTAAGCAGAGGGAGCACGGTCCAGCTTCCCTCTACACATGGGTTCAGTTTACTCATCTCTAAGACGACGGAGCAGCCAGCCCCTGCCAGTGCTGCCTCCCCAGGGATGTAGGGAGGTTGAATGGGGGCAGTTAGCATGGGGGTGCTTTGCGCTCTGGACTGAGTGGCACGACATGTCAGCTTTGCAGAAACAGCCCTCGCCGATGCTGGCAGCCCCTCCACTCTGGGGAGTCTGGTGCTTTCTGAGATTAGCCCTGAGCTCTAGCAGAGCTTTCCCAGAAAGCAGCCTCAGGGAGAGGCCAGGCTTCTTGCTATGTGGGGTGGGCAGGGGACCTTCCAGTTCCTTCTTGGGCCCTTATAAGCTCTCTATACTATCCGCCAGGCTAAGTGGGCCAGAGCCCAGGGCTGTGCTGAGTCCTCTGAGGACAGGTCTGAGCTCCTCCCAGCTTTTTTAGGAGTCGTGACAAATGGGCAATGGAACTTTACCAATGTCACTCTACCTGCCGAGCTTGGTGTTCCCAGCCCCATCTGAACCCAGACAGGCTCTGGTGAACTCATAATACCTGGGAGGGGATCGCCATCAAGAATCTCAGCTGAGGTCCATGCTCGTCCCTTTGGCTGGTGGGCTAATGAATCTTCTCAGCCCTCCCATGTTGTGCATCAGTTGTGTTCCTCGTTCCTCCACTCAGTCCCTCAACCTTGACCTGGAGGTACTGGGTACTGTGTGCTGGCCCTAGGCTCACAGTCTAGGGGAGCGCCATCGAACAGACTCTTCTGTGAGGGTGGAAACATTCTATATCTGCACTGAGACTGAGTTTTAAATTTATCTAATTATTTAAATTTAAAAATTTTTAAATTCAAGTAAAAAACGGGCAGAGGATCTGAATAGACCTTTTTCCAAAGAAGACATCCAGCTGGCCAACGGACACATGAAAGGATGTCCAACACCACCGATCAGCAGGGAAATGCAAGTCAAAACCACAATGAGATATCACCTCACACCTGTCAAAATGGCTAAAGTAAAAAGGACAAGAAGTAACAAGTGTTGGAGAGAACGTGGAGAAAAGGAGACCCTTGTGCACTGTTGGTGGGAATGCAGACTGGTGCAGCCACTGTGGAAAACAGTGTGGAGGTTCCTCAAAAAATTAAAAATAAAACTACCATAGGATCTAGCAATCCCACTTCTAGGTATTTAAAGACAAACTAATTCAAAAAGATCTCTGCACCCCCATGTTCATTGCGGCATTATTTACAATAGCCAAGACATGGAAACAACTTGAGTTTCCACCAATGGATGAATGGATAAAGAAGATGTGAGATATATATATAGATATATCACATGTATATATAGATACACACACACATATATATATATAATGGAATACCGCTCAGTCATAAAAAAGAAGGAAATCTTGTGTGCAATGACATGGACAGACCTGGAGGGCATCATGTTAAGTGAAATAAGTCAGATGGAGAAAGACAAATACCTATGATCTCACTTATATGTGGAGCCTAAACAAAAACAGAAAATAGCAAGCTCATAGATACAGAGAACAGACTGGTGGTTGCCAGAGGTGAGGGGTGAGGGGTGGGAGAGATGGGCAAAGGGGGCCTCCTTGTCCTGGCTGGGACCCCCAGGACAGTATTGGTGAAAGTGAACGTTCTTGTCTTGTTCCTGCCCTTAGGGGGGAAGTCTTTAAGCCTTGATATGATGTTAGCTTGCTCTCCATGTCTTTTCAAATCCCTTTAAGATTATGTTTATTTTGTATTATCTTATTATACATGGTAACAAAATTCAAACAATAAGATACAAAGAAGAAAACAAAAACTCTCCTAAATCTCACCACCACCAGGACACTTGCAGGCCTTTTCTAGGCATTAGGCATATATATGTGTATGGAAGATACAGGTAACTTGACTTAAACATGACCTGTTTTGTTACTGGGCTTTTTTCCTCCATATTGTTTCATGGTCATCGTTCTGGGCCTGTGACCAACGATTTGCATCATCATCACCTGACAGCTGTCATGTTCTCTTGTAAAGCTCAACTGTCATTTATTTGAGCAACTCTCTCTGGATGAAGTTACTTCCGTTTTTCCTAGTATTATAAACAAGACTGACGGACATCCTCATTATATCCTTCCCAACACTATATCGTAAGGTTTTCCTTTTCTTTTGTTTCCTTTCCATCTTTGTCACTAGAAATCTTGGAGTAGGGAACTAACATCAGAAGGAGGGAGGCTTTAGAAAACAAACTGGGGACATTCCCAACTTACTGTGTGACCTCAGGCAAATCCTTTTCCATCTTTGGGCCTCTACTTCTTCATTTGTAAATCGAAGGGATTCGTCTAAGCGACTGGTTCCCAAACCTGGCTGTATATTGACATCACCTGGGAGTTTGAAAACACCACAGACACCTGAGTCTTGTTCCTGGAGATTCTGATTTCATTAGTATGGAGTAGAGCCTAGGGAGTAGGATTTTTCATTTCCTTGAGACTTGTTCATTTGAAGATACGTCCTTCTCGAGTTTTCTAGGAAAGATCTGTTCTTGGCGTCTAGCAGAGCCTGGGTTTGAATCCCAGATCATTCACGCCTGGCTGTGTGACCCTTCCCCTTCTCCAAACTTCCAGATCCCTGTTCTTGGGGAGGGGGGAGTGGCTAAAATCCCCGCCCATCGCGCAGGCTTTCTGCGAGTAGAGAAGATGAGCTCCTGCACAGAAGGGATGAGTGGTGACTGCTGTTCTTTTCTTCATCAAAGAGCCAGCCTCTGGGCAACAAAGTGGAAATGGAGATTGTGAGCATGTTGGAAAAGAACGCAACGCTTCTCAAATTCGGCTACCACTTCACCCAGCAGGGGCCCCGGATGCGGGCGTCCAACGCGATGATGAACAACAATGACCTTGGTGAGTGCTGCTGGGCTACCTGCCCACCTGCCGGTCGTTTTCCCACCTGTCCTGGGGGGGGGGGGGCGGTATCGCCGGGAATATTCCACTGATACCTTCTCCAAAGTATCTGGAGTCCGACTCCTGACTTTCACGTTGGTCACAATTCCTTGGCTTCTGTGTTGGCGCCTGGCCTGCCGCCTCCCCCGGACTGTGCGCGCCGCGTCGGCGGGAGCTGAGGCTGAGCGCGCTGCTGCCGCAAGCTTGGTGCGCGGGCCCGAGCCCATTGCACCCCCGCGCCCTCTTTCATGGAGTGAAAGGCAACAAACGTGGCTGAGCTCAGGCTCACTGGGAGTCTTTTCCTCTTTCAATACCCTTCTCTGAGCTCAGAGTCCTCTCCCCTGACCGTTGGGACTGGGGCTAGTCCAGCCCCCAAGGCCACCGACCAGCACTACTTACCCAAACCCCACGCCCCCCAGACTTCACAGGGCTTTCAAGGTAAAAGTTGAAAATATTGACTTCATAGAAAGTTAAGCAGGTTACATTAATTTCATCTCAGTGGAAGGCATAGCTTATATTTTTTCTAAAAAGGAAACGAAAGAAAATGTCACCATCTTTTTTTTTTTTTTTTTTTTTTTGAGTGTCGGCCAAATAAGTATGCAGGTCAGCCGAATGAAAAGTAAAATTGAGCATTTTGACTTGGTTACAGGTGCCTGTTGTTTTCAAGCTCTCTGAGTATTTATGGTGTGTATCCCTGCTGGCTGTTAAAAGGATTTGGTAACAGTGTCCAAAAAGGACTATGTCTGCCAAGGCTGTAGGGATATAGGAGGGGAAAAACAGGAAAAGGAGTAAGTAGGTCTGTTAATATAATTGATCATTATATTTAGCTGTGAGTTTTCTAGAACCAAGGCAAGAAGATGAACCAAGTTATAATACTCTTATTACAGAAAAGAAAGAAGTATAACAAGCTCAGAAAGAAAGAAAGAAGAAAAGAAAGGAAAGAGAGCTTCTTTCTGGGATTGACTAATGAAATAACTGTGTTTTCTAAAGGACAACGTCTTCAGTGAGCTTTTCTTCAAGTTCAAGCCTGTTCTCCACGTGGGGTTTTTGGTTTTTGTTTCTAACACTCAGTAAAATGCGAAGGGCTTAATGCTAAGGCACATCTCAGAGTTCGGGTATGTCACTTCCTAGTGATGAATCCAAGGCCCGGTTATGCCCTGGAAGGACCGGAAGAATAGAGGGGAATGTGTAGCTGTGTATGCACAAGGCAGGTACTCCCAGAACCTGTGCGCGGATAACCACAGAGCTACGCACCTGCACTCACTTTAAATTGAGTTACTCAATTCAACAAGCATTTGTCAAGGTCCCTGGGGCACTGGTGTTGAAGATACAGGTTCCCGCTCTTGAGGATATCACAGTCCAGAAGTGGTTCATTCATTCCTCACTCTAGGTGCCACTTTTTCCTAGAGCTGCAGGTCTAGAAAAGTCCATAAAACAAACAAAAATGCACCTAGTATCCAGATTTATCTGACGTGCCCTTATTTGAAATAAGCACAAACACAAATAATTACGAATCGTTATTAGGGTATCACAGAGGTGATGGCTACACTGAGTTGTGGAGGAAGGCCAGCAGTCTAAATGCTCTTGGCTTGGCTGGGATCCGGCTTCAAAGCCAGCACTCCAAAGCCCTGAGTTCTGTTCTGATATGCCGTGGCCTCACATTTCCCCCTCCCAGTTTAGATTAAGCTTTCTTCTGTGCTCCTAGCTGCCTATCCCAGGGCTAACCCAGCTTTTGTCTTGACAAAATGGCCTGGAGGCCTTTTCTAGGGACAGAAGTTCCAGATGACCAGAGGTCAGGGGTGCTGCAGTGGGGGAGGGGCACCAGAATTAGCAGGGCTGGATAACCTGGCCCTTGAGGACTCTCCCAGTCCTGAGAGTCTGTGACTCCAAAACCCAGGCCCGACTCCTATCCCCAGCAGCTTCTGAGGTTACGACAGCCAGGTCCTAGAGTGCCAGAGCTGGAAGGGCCTGCAGACTCACCCCCCCCCCAGTTCCCTTTTGGCGAAACTAAAGCCTGGGAGGAACTGCCCTTCTAGGGAGCAGCTGAGCCAAGTCCCACCCATTATTAGTTACAGCGGGCACTTTGCAAGCAACTCTGGTGTGCCCAGGACTGTGCCAAGGGACATAAAGGGCAGCAGAAAGGCTAGTTCCTTGACTCCAGAACCTTTACAACCTTTCAGGAGAGAAAAGACTCAGGGTGTGCCTAAAAATTCAGGAATGCCTGCGAAGTGTGCCCAAACAACGTGAGAAGTGACTTGTGAGGACAGAGGCTGGTTAAGCAAAGCATCCCTGTTGGCGGTGGACCTTTAGCCAGCCTTGCAGGGCAGAGACAGATTGTGGGGCAGGGCAGGAGGTGTTCTTGGTGGGGGTGCTAGCACAGGCAAGGTCGGAGGCCCTACGATTTCAGATAGGAGAGACATGAAGACCAAAAGGATTGAAGGGACTATCCTAGGGAGTTAGATCTAGAAGGAAAAGTAGGAACTCACAGAGAAGGGAGGGAAGGCCATTCCAAGCAGAAAGAGCAGCATGGGCAAAGGCAGGACCAGGAGTTTGGTGATGAAAGCAGGCAGGAGGTGAGACTGGCAGTTTCCTGGACAGGACTGCCAGGTGATCAAAATGGGCCTCAGGGTTAGCCCAGGGGACTGTGCAGCTGTTCCCTTGGGGTTTCGCACCAAAGGAATTACAGCAGAATCACTAAAACGATTACACACAACACTGAGTGCTGGTGGGTGAAGTAGGATTTACTAGCTTTAAAGGCCAATTTGTGGCCATCTGCTAATTTTTGTAAAAGAAACCCTTCTGATTCAGATCGTGCCCCAGCTTCCTCCTGCAAAAGAGAAGTCCTTTCTTTCCAACACAGTATTTTCATCCTGCTGTCAGTGCTCCGATGAGGCAGACAGGCTTCGATGCTTTCCAGCTGAGTATTTAACCCGAGAGCCTCCCGCGGGCCGTACCTGGCCGCTGTGTGGTTAGCGGTGTTCGCTAATGCAGCAGGGAGCACGGAGCAGACAGGGCCCAGCTCTCCAGCTTCCTTCTCACTCCAGCCTGTGCGATGCTGGCTCCTGGCACGTAGCCGGCCTCAGGGGTGGGCTTGGCCTGCCTGCAGTGCGTGGGCTCTTCCTTGGGGGATCTTCAATCCCCAAGGCCGGACGTCGGCCAATGCCTCTGCAGACGTGCAGCCTGCTGGGCCCCGTTCGACTGGCGTGCCTTCGGTCCTTCCCATCCTGTGCACTGAGCTGCTCGGGCACGGTGGTGTCAGGGAGGAGCCGTGGGTCCCCATCCACGTTTTCTCACAGCGATACCTCAGATGACTCCTACCTCTACACTATTTATAGCTGAGAGGCTGAGCGTGGCTCTCGGGTCCTGTAAATCTGTCCCTGAAGCTCTCTCCACTTAATGAAATCTGAACTGCTAACTCCAAGTTCAGACCATTGTACGTGTGGAGGCGGGGTGGGGAAGAGGGCTAACATGTTTCAAAGCAGGAATTACCCCTTCCTGGGAAACTCTCTCTTCTGTATTCTCAAGGAAGACTTTTCTAACAAGCATCCCAGACACCGTGTACCCCAAGTCAATTTCATCATCGTCCCCCAAAACTACTATACAAAGGGTATTACTTTCCTCCCAGCCATCCAAGCCAGGAATCCAGACCTCGGTCTATATGCTACCCCCACCCCAGCCAGTCAGTCCCCTCCTGGCCATCCCCATTGCCTTGCCTCATGTCAAGCCCTCAGCACACTTGCCTCCTGTCCTGCAACTTCTGTGGGCTGGCCAGCATCTCTCCCAGAGTGCCCAACCCAAAGTTTGTTCTGTCACTTTGCTTAGTACCCTTGCTGGGCTCCCACTGCTCTCAGGTGAGAGTTCTTGACATGGCTCCCACGTCCCTGAGTAATCATAGCTGACACGTGCATGGCACTTCTTGTGTGCCAGGCGCTACTGCGAACACGTCCTGTCTTACACGTGAGGCTCCCGACAACCGGGTTAGTTAGAGCCTATTATTATCCCCACTCTATAGGAAGGAAGTGGAGGTCCAGGGAAGTAGGTTAAGGTTACCTGCAGTCAATGGGTGGAAGCGGGGTTTGAGCTGCAGTCTCACCTCGGAGCCTGTGCCCCCGCCTCCCCTCATGGTGAGGCCCTGCTGGACTTCTCTGTCGACACTGCTGACAAGCCATCCTCTCACCCTGTATTAGCACCAGCTGGTCTCGGGAGCTCGAGTGCCTCCCAGTGACCCAGGCCAAAGTACCCTTGTAGAGGGCCCCTACTCCTAACCCCCCGCTTCCCTTCTCAGTCTACCCCTTTATCCTTCCGGATTCAGTGCACACGTTCCCCACCGTCTTTCTGACCACAGCAGTCACTATGCCTCATACTTGATAGGGAGCTACCAGGGTACCTATAATATTTCATCACACTCACTGTTGCTATAGCTTGGAGTCCTGTTAAGCTAGATCTTTATTTCTGGTCCTTGTGCTTGGCACATCATAGCACTCCGTGAATGCTATCGAACATACAAATGAATTTAAAATGCTTCCCGAAGATACGGTGGAGGTGTTCGAGCTTGGCAAGAAGTGGTGGAAGGAGCTCGAGTAGCGGATAGAGGTTGGTCCAGATGACTCGAGATTCCTTCTGGCTCAGACAGTGAACAAGCCTGGCAGTTGCAATGATAAGGACTTTGCTTTAATGGAAGTAAAAAACAGATTGAATTGAAGGAAGATGTTAGGAGACTTGGCTTGTGCTTCCAGTTCCATCACTTATTCACCATAACTTGGGCCAACTTACTTCCCTCTCTTGGCCTTGATTTCCTTAAAATGGAGAAGAACACCTGAGTGAGTACGTGCCTTGCCCTTCTCCCTGTCCAGCCCCCGTCAGAGGCAGTGCTGGGGGAGCTGCATGGCTCCCGCCCGGGGAACAAAATGAGGGCATGTTGGGGAGGGGGGGTGGGAAACCTGGGATCCCTGTCTGTACCCTGAACCATGGGCTGGGGACTCAGGTTCCCGTCCTGATTCTGCTGCTAGCTCTTAGGGGCCGTAGCTCCCTTTTGTTCTCCGGGGAAAGGAGCTGCTACCCTTGTGAGAATCTGCTGTGTAAGCGCTATGTAGACGAGCCCAGACTGTACTGAGGAAGGTGCTGGACTCAGGCTCCAGACGAGCTACCCGCCCTGGTTCTGTCCAGTACCAGCTTTATTGCTTCGGGCACGAAATGTAGCCTCTGCCACACTTTGCTCCCCCGTAACATGGGAAAGGTAACAACGCTGACATTCCAGAACTGGTGGTAGGGCCCCCGTGAGGTCTTGCGTGTAAAAGAGATGTGCATGCTTGCCTAGCTGGCGTGGTGAGACTTAAGCATCTGGCTCATGTAAACCCTCTGGTCACTTTGGGCGAAACTTTTCTGCTCTTTGGGTTTTGGTTTTTTGTTCCCTGACCTTTGCTCCCAAGCTGCTGGACGTTCTGATGGTGTCCAGGGCCTGGGCTGGACGCAGTGTCTTCTCTCCAGGAAGACAGTCCACCCATCTGCACTCATTACTCTTCTGACAGGGGTGGAGGGGTGGGTAGGAGCTCGGGACAGACTGAATTCCAGGCCCCAGACTGGGTGAGCTGTGCGCCCCGGCTCCCAGCCACAAGCCCCTCCTCGCTGGGCGGTTCTGCTCTATCTGCTCCGTGTCCTGCACAAGCGGACCGGGTTCTTGCTGCAGCTCGTGTGCAGCGATCTGGTGGCTGCAGGTCTCCCGGCTCAGCTCGGGAACTGGAAGGCATCTAAGTATAGACAGAGCTCTTCCCTCTTCGGCCATAGCTACCTGTCCCTGCTGCACCAGCAGCCTCCTTGACTGCCACCTACCGATTCCACGGACTTCTGGACCTTTCTCTTGTGGCTGATCTAGCTCGCTGCTTGGGCTTCATCTGCAGACACTGAAATTCATTTCAAAACCCTCTCCCTTGTTACAACACAGGACCCCTTCCCCCTCTCCGTCATCCTGCAAGTAGTGACTTCAGCCTGCAACCTCCTGGCTACTGCTTTCCTCTTTACGGCACTTACCTACTTCGTTACGTGGATAGTATTTGGGCTTCTGTTGTCTTGCCCCTGGGAAAATGTCAAGGTTAACACTAAGGAGACACAGATACTGCAGGGTAATCTTCAGGGTGGAAACTTTTTTTTTTTTTTTTTTTTAACAAGGCAGGAGGCAGGCCAGGAGCTCTGAGAAAGAGCTGTGGGATATGATTCCAGCAGGTTAAGACCCTACTCTCATTAAGATCAACTGACCTTTAGCTCTTATCTGAGCGGGAGGAAAGATCTTTAACCGCGGGGCCTCTGGTGTACAAAGCAAACACAGCGGAGGTGGATAAAGTGGGTTTTATGCCTGTGCGGTCAGAGGCTTAGCAGGAATTTATGAATGAGTCAACACGACCACAGACCCTCATCAGGGAACGCTGAGCAGTGGGCGGGCCCTCACACAACTCACACGTAACTGTCCTTTAGAAACAACAGGCTTCAGACCTTGCCAACCAGAAAGTTAGCGAGAAGCTTCACAGGGCCTTCTCAGAGCCACGGAGGTGATTCCCGGCGCACAGGGTCAACCGGCTTATCTCTTCTCTCCATTCCTTTCCAGTGAGGAAGAGGAGGCTTGCAGACTTGACTGGGCCCATCATTCCCAAGGTCCGAAGTGGCGTCTAGCGTGTGGAGAGGACGCCCGTGCCTTTGAACTGCACATGTTCTACTGAGAATCTGTGCTCTGCCGTGGAAACCAGAAGGCAAAATGCCGGCACAAAACCCTTTCGTGGTTCAGTTCTTTATGCACTAAGGTTTTAGGTAACTAGTGGTTGTAGTTGAAAATTTTATAAACTATGGTTAATGTGAAGTTTTTCTTTAGTCACAGAAGTTCAGTCTGGTTATTATTTAAAAACTAAGAAGACCCCAAACCGACAGATCGTACTGAAGATGTTCTAGCAGCAGGACTTAGCCCTGGGAGCCCAGTTTCGGCGGCCTTGCTGCGTGGTGTTTCAGGGGTGTTCGGGATGTGGGACAGGAGCGGCCCACTCTCCGCATGGTTGAGAGGCATTATAAATGCTTTATTATGAATTTGATCTTAGGTATTTAGCAAACAGATCATTTCTTATTAACCCTACTTTAAATTTGAAGAACCTCAAGATTAAAGTTGCCAAATTGATTACTGGGTCAGGAACACAATTTTGTCCTTCAAGAAAGAGAGATTGAAGCCACAGAGCTCTGCCAGGAACCCAGGAACGTGCGATTCCTTTTGCTGGATACAAGGAAATGATGAAAAAGCCAATGGTGGAATTTCAAGTTTCAAAAACCATCCTTTCTTTACCAATCCCAGGCAACAAACATTTCCCTGAGTGTTCTTACGAACATCTGGGATTTATTTACATTATTATTGGAACCAGAAAGAATTTTTTCCTTATTGAATGCCAGCCTCAACGATGTGAAAACCTATGGCCAAATACTTGAAAACACCTTTTCACATTGCACAGTGGTCCAATGGCTTATGTGAGGTAAAACACTAGACAGAGAAATTTCTAGTCCATCGCAGCTATGCTTACGGACTCCAACCATGTGTCACATCACTTATTAGACAAGTCACCACTGATCTCATGCCTGTAAATTAAGCCTCTGAAGGCCAACGGTGAAGAAAATCCAGATACTAAGGAATCAGGAAACCCTGGCCAAACCATCCCAAGATGATTATTCTGAAAATGTAATAATGGTGTTTCTGCCAGATCCCTTTTTAACATCATGTGCATCTCTTGGGATCCAGCAAAAATGTTAAGCCACAATGCCCTTGTGCCTTTTAATATACCACAGTGCCAGTTAAACTAGCATTTCTGTTGCTTGGGAGTTATTTTCATGAGTGATTCAGCAAATCTCATGATAAAGGACAGGCCAAAGAGCTGACGAGCACAGACTAAGCTGCAGAGCACTGAGCAGAGGCTTTTGACGAAAAAGGAAAAGTCTTGCACACTGAACTGTCATGATGTGGCCGGTACAGGGTAACCAGAGGTGGAGCCAGGGCCTCACCACTCTGGAAGAGTGTCTACTGAGGCTGCAGACGGCCTGGGTGTGGCACCACACTGTCGGGATGGCCAGCCCCACTAGGCTTCTCCTTGAGACACAACTGCAGCTGTATTCTGCATCACTGGAAACTGCAATATGATATTAAATCTGTTGGTCTATGGATGGTTGTGTACGTGTTTCTTGTGGCTAGTGTGACATGGACATGCATGTGACATGCTGGCCAGAGGCTGGGAAACCACCCCGGCAGGGCCGAATGACCTCACTCAAAATGTGTCTTATATCCCAGGACGTTCATCTCCAAACTGCCCAAACATCAGTGTCCTCAAGCTAACTGAATCTTTCAAAGAGAATGCTTAAAAGCTAAGAGTGTGGGGACTGGGGAGACTACCAGGGGGAGATAGCTCACAGAAACCAAATCAGTAAAAAATGAAGGTGGGCCACCTTTCAGGCTACCTGCTCCATCAGGTGAGCTGTGGGGTTTAGACCAGGGGATGGCAATTTTTTTTAAAGGGACCAGATCGCAAATATTTTCAGCTTTGCAGGCCATAAGGTCTCTGCTGTAACTACTTAATTCTGCCATTTATCATATGTAAATGAATGGGTGTGGCTATTCCAGTCAAACTTTATTTACAAAAGCGTAAGGCAAGTCAAATGCTGGTCTGCAGATCCTGACTTAGTCTCTCAGGCTGCCAGAGAGATGAGGGTAGGAGTGGATGGTAGGGGATGGCAGGTAGCAGGAGTGGCCTGCTTCCGAGGAGCCCTCCTCCAGGGCATAGCTTTCATGCTTTTGCCACCAGGATCAAAAGGTCTGCTGACAAGACAAATGACTACTACCAGCCTGCTGCATGGCATAGAAAGGGCATGACCTGGCCACCAGGCTCACGGCTCTCCCC
Source organism: Ursus maritimus (assembly GCF_017311325.1). Classification (NCBI taxonomy): domain Eukaryota; kingdom Metazoa; phylum Chordata; class Mammalia; order Carnivora; family Ursidae; genus Ursus; species Ursus maritimus. Next base: position 27,703,220 of record NW_024424119.1, read on the forward strand.
CCCAGCAGCTTTAGGATCCAACACAGCTCACCACCTTTTTCTGTGCTCTGGAATCTTCTGAGTCAAATGTCCCAGGTAAGTGGTCAGCACCCAACTCCCTTTCCCGGCCCCTTTGAAGTTACGGTGGCCAGTATGGTACCCAGTTTACAATGCCGGCATTGCCAGCATTCAAGTTCAAGTTCTGTTGCTGCAGCTCTGATCCTCTCCAATGTGTGGTCGCTGGGAACTAGCTTTGTGAAGGCCTAGGGAAATGCTGCTGCTCACATACGCACAGCCCATCCTCCCCAACATCCGGCCTCGGCTCGGGGCTCCCGGGGAGCCGCACCTGCCGTGGCAGTTCGCTGGGTATGCGTGGCCGTCGGGCTGTACACTCACATTCCTCTTTAAAGCTGCTCTGGGTGGGGCTCGAAGCCGGCCTCCTCCCTTTGTCTTGACATGTGACACAACAGGCTGTGACTCCTTGTCGTTGGCAAGCAGGGCAGGTCAAGATGAGCTGGCGGCACTGGGGAGTTGAGCAGAGTTTATACTGGTCCCATGGGGCTCCACAGTATGAACATTCTGGGGAAGAAAGAAAAGCCCTAATTTCAAACACATACATACACATGTACAAGTGCAGACAGGCACTTCTCCAGGTCCTAAATATAACTCTTAGCACAGCAGCTAATATACCCTGTTGGGCCTGGGAAGGTTTCTAAATAGTAAGTCTCCTGTCCTCTAACAAAAAATGCTCCCTCACCCCACTACTTGGGGGGTGGGGGGGTCATCTGGGAATTATCTTCCTGATTCCAAATTCAGTGACTCATTTTTTTCTTTTTCCTATTTAGAACACAGGTGGTATTGTTTCTTCATTCCAAAGCTAGCCAACTACCCCTTAGTTCAATGGTCTTTTTAGATCATTCCCTTTTTCATGCGAGAAACGTATGTGAATACAAACAATCCCAAACCTATATGCAGCTTCTGCAGTCCACGCCCCTCTTCCCCAAGCCTGGGGCTCTCCTGCGGTTGCAACCGCCTGATTCCTAAAAAACTCCCATTATCTATTTTCTCAACCCTATTTTCCCTGCTGACTTCCTGTTAGCATTGACAACAACATCATTCTTCAAATCTCCTTGACTAGTTTTATCTAAGCTACCTCTGGGCCTTCTCTCTCGCCTTCACACTCACATGCAAGTACCCGTCAAATCCTGCCAACGTTTCCTCAGTAACACTTCTCAAATCCACTATTTCCACTTATAATTTATACTCCATCTAGCTCCAAAACAGATTTCGAGTAGCTTTCAATAAGAGACACAAATACAAGGCCATTAAAATTAATAAAAAGATCAAGAAGAAAGGAGAGAAGGCACTCCTACTCAAATCTTATTCATTATCACAGTGGTAATTCAATCGTAGTCCCTGATCACAGGAGTTCTAGAAAATTACAACAGCCCCTGGGGTTGTCTGCCTATGACTTTTCCTGTTTAAAACCATGGCATCCAGGGGCAAGAGCTACTTTTCCTAAGGATTATTTCCATCCTCCTTTTACTGACCTCATCTGGTACTCCACATCTGTGAGAACTTAACACTACAGTCAAACCACAGGCCCCTTGTGCTCACACCCTCCTGTGACCACCCCTGCCTCTGGGCTTGGCCCTGGGTTCGGTTCCCACCTTGGAATGCCCTAGCCACCACTCAAAAATACCTAACCTACCACATGTGTCTACAGACCACCTAAACTGGAGGTTCTTAAACTAAAATACATAGGATTACAAAGGAAACCAATTATATAGAAATATAAAATATCAAAACATTTTTAAGAATCTGTGATATAGTTAAGATATTTATTAACAAATAAGAAGACCGGGTGGAGGGCTAATAACTACTTCTGTTTTGAGATAATGATGAACACAAATGCTATTTGGAGACGTCTGTAGCAACTATAATATATGAAAATAGTGTTTCTATTGATGACAAAATCACTGGTGCATCTACTATTACTGATTTGTTGCTTACATTAACAATCAAAGGAAGTGCTACATGTAGTGTGGGGTGGTGAAAATAAAGATACAATTATCTTCCCATCCAAATTCACACAGAACTGCCAAATTCTACAACTCCTGGTTAAGACCCTTGTTTCAGCCTATTAGTTCGACTCCCAGCACGCAGGGAGAGCAAGTGACATCATCACCCTGTAAAAGACTTGCCTAACTAGTAAATGGGGAGGCCCAGACCCAGGACGGGCTCCCGATTCCTGCTCCACGGTTGCATCTCCAGCTCTGTTGGGAAATGCTCATACTACGTTACTTCTTTTCCCTGTTGTCTTCTTCACATACCAGTACTGGCCTGCCTTCCAGAATGGTTCATACAGAGGGTGTGCCTGATCAGGAGTTTAGGGTCCAGCCTTTGCTGACCTACCTGATACTATGTCACTGTTGTAGGATAAGGCATAACGCTCATCAAAAACAAACAACTTCCCTTTGTAGAAACCATCGGGAAACTCCTCCAGGTACTTGTGGATGCCGCCCTTGAGCTGGAACACTTCCTTGCACACTCCCTGTGTGAGCAAAAACAGGAGGGAATTTGAGGAGACAGGCGAAGACTGGTGAGACGCTCACAGACGAGTGGCAGGTGATGACAGCAGTCAGGGCCTTCACTAGATCCTGGGAAGCCCAGCTATTTTTGCTGCCCCCTAAATATAGAAAGACACCTGTTGGAACATGTAATGTGAATTTGTTCTTCTCAGGATCAAGCGTAGGATTAGGAAAAGGGAGAGGTTAACTAAGCTTTCCCTTTTGTACTTGATGAGTCTCTAAGACTGTGAAGTGCTTTCCCACATCTTGAGATTTAAGAACTTCAGATTTTGTGCTTACAAACTCTATGCTGGAACCATTCAAGGGAAAAATAAATCCCTGACAGGCCGGGGTGGGGAGAGGGGATGACGGTGGGGGGTGGAAAGCTCAACACACGCTGTTGGTGGAGCCTTCTTTACCTCCACGCCCACATGCCCCCAAGGATGTTAACTCACCTTGGCTTTGAGGTAGGCTGAACCCCGCTCACAACGGATGCCCCCTGTACAGTACATCAGCACCTTCTTCTCTCTGAAAAGTTCTAGATTTTTGTCAACGTAGCTAGGGAAGTAACTGAATTTCCTGATGTCTGGGGCTAAGCAGCCCTGGAATCGTCCCTACGATATAGGAGAAGCAGAAGGAAAACGATGAGAAAAACATACCTGGTAAGAACAAAGTGTGTGTCGATCCCGCTCAGAGCCCCTTGGCAAGGCAGCACTCACTAGCTGCTGTTCTCATCCTACACTCTGACCTTTCAACTTCAAGATCTGGAACTCAGAAACAAGGCTGGTGGGCGTTTTTCCAGAGTCCTCAGGGGAACTGGAGAAGCTGCCCAAAGCCAACTTGATAGGATCCTCGACACATGTCAAAGGTAGGCACATGGGAGCCAAGAAGTACATTATGTGCTGAGATGTCTTTAATTGCTCTTTCTTAGACTTTCTCACCAGATCCTGAGTTCAAAGGCTTGGGATTTCTCTGAAGCTGCTAGCAGTGGGGGGAGATCTAGGTGACTTGGCCCCAGGTAGGCATACACGGCATCACTGGGCAAACATGCCATGATGCGGGGAGGGGGAGACCTACCATTTCACTGAACACACTTCTGATCCTTACTTACTATTTTGCTTTCATAGAAGTTTCGGCAGTCCAGTAGGATAGTATCACTTTGTTCTTCATTTGCCTGAGACAAAAATTTTTCTACTTCTTTATGAAATTCACCTGGGGATAAATGGATTCCTAAAACCAAACCAAAAATTTACTTAAGACAAAAACAAAAAACAAAATCTAATCACAGCTAGCCCAGCCTGATGACTTAGATGTTGCTGTTTCCTTCCACCCAAACCTTTACTCGTAATTGCAATTATGTCTGAAAATAACACTAATGACCATGATGAAATTATTTAGTGATTCCAGATATCCTCACTTTCCTTCTTCCAAAGATAAGTGCTATGGAGACCTGGAGGTTTAGAAATGATTAGTCAAAGAATTTTCCATTCTCCTACTTGGTCTAAACAGTGATAAAAGCCAGACAGTTGGGATCTAAATTGTCAGGTGGGTTTGCTGGTCCACTATACGGCCAGTGTTCTATTTTCATTGTACATGGAGGAGCCTGGGCATGTATGTGCTTGACTATAGGCTTTGACTGTAACAAAGGCAAGCCCAAGTTCAAGGCTAAGAACCTTGACAGGCAGCTGAGAGTATAAATTTGTGGAATAAAGTTGGACTGTTCTTTAAAAATACAAAAGGGTAAGAAGAATGTGTCTAAGTCTGCGTACATGAGTGAAAGAAAGGGTGGGAGGGGCCGACGGCAGGAGTGACACCTGCGAGAGCAGGGCAGGAGAGAAGGAGGGAAAAGCTAAAGCAGTCAGGAGAGAAAGAGGAGGAAGAAAAGAAGTCAAATCCAAGGAGATTAAAGGAGAACACCTCAGTCTGGTGGGGTCCCAGGCCTTCTCGACTCTCCAGAATAGAAATATTCCTGTATCTTTGGAGGCCCAGACATCCCAGTCGACTGTGAGGAACTCCTGGTGAATTTGGCAGTGGGCAGTAACCATCCCTCATGGACAGGGCTCTGGGGATGGCAGTCACCACTCGTGGTAGAGCCTGATGGCACCAAAGGAGCCTCATTCTGCTCAGAGGTGAACCCCAACCACCACCTGAAGCTGCTGAGTACCCAGGTGGGGCTAGAGGCCCCAGAGCATGGCCAAGGAATCTGGAGTCCCATCTGCCCAACCCAGAATTGTAAGGCAAATGTAACGAGGCCAGAATTGATCTGTTATTATCACCTAATCACAAGGTCACCAAAACGCGGGTGCAAAAGGAGGTTCAAAACTGTGATGGGAAGCATGGAAATCTGCTCAGACTTCTACAGACAGGGCGCCATGGGGAACCAAACCTGCTCCCCGCTGCTGCTGTCCTGGCGCCCACAAAGACCTGACTAGACAGGGACTCATAGGGACATGTTTAAAAGAGATGCCTTCGAACAACATGGCTCAAATGAAAGCAGCCCAGCATTGCCTGAAGCCCACTCTCCCCTAACCTCCCAAGCTATGGTCTGTAGCACCAAGAAAGAGCTCTTTAGTCATCTTGCTGAGGTCAGGACACTGTGCAGACACAGCCCTTCTGGGCCCTTCTCTCCTCGTGCATGAGTCTTTTCCTGGATGTTTGTATCCTACTCCCATTTCCCTCTGGCTTAACCCCTAGCATTCTTTTAAATACCTACATATTGGAAAGTGAACAGAGACAACCAGACTTTGGTGCTTCCTGATGAAAGAAGACAATATTACCTATCAGGCAGTCTTGGGGTGGGGGAGGAGAGAAGGAAAGAAAGAAAAAAGGAAGTCAAATCTGAATCTAACTAAGTCTCTGGATATGAGGTACCTAACAGAAGAGCCACTAACCACATGGGGATATCAGGCTCTTGAAATGTGGCCAGAGATGTGCCAGCATAAGGGTGACACAGATCCAGGATTTCAAGTACTTAGTAAGCCAAAACAGGTAAAATATCTCATTAGTATTTTACACTGATTACACATGGAAATATTTTGGCTACATTACATATGTGCCTCACGTTACATTTCTTAGACAGCACTGAACTACCACTCTATAGGAAATACAGAGGACAGAGGAGATCCAATCAGCTTTAACCAGATTGTGGGAACTCTATAGACAAAATGACCTAGTTCCTTCAAAAAATAAACTGAAAGGGGGAAAAAAAGAGGGAGGCAAATATATAGGTTAAAAGAGACTTAAAGAGACACAGGGATCCACCACAATAAGTGGACCTCACCTGAATCCTAATAAAAACAAACTCAAAAATTATAAGATCCCCATGAGTATGATTTCTTCAAATACTCAAACACACAATTCTGGAAAACAGCATGCTCCTCCTTTGCTGGTCTAGCCAATTTTAAGTACTGGCTAGATATTTGATAATACTAAGGAATTACTATTAAAAATGTCTTATTTAGATGTAATAATGGTTTTACAGTTATTTTTTTAAATGTTTATCTTTTAAAGGTCTCTACTAAAATATTCATGAATGTAATGACATGACATTGGGATTCCCTTCAAAATCATCCAGGATAGGGAAGGGGACAGGGTATAGAAGAAAGCCGGCAATGAATGAACAATTGCTGAAGCTGTATGACAGGTACTGTGAGTTCACCGTATTATTTTCTGTACTTTTTTAAAATGTTTGAAAATTTCATAGTAAAAACAAAAACCCACCAAACAAATGTCTTTCAACCATCTATGGTAACCATGGGGAAGAAGGGGAAGAGAACATTCTAGAGCACTTGCGAACAAACTGCTCTGGATTTGAAAGCCACTTGCTTCCTGTAGCAAAAAGCCTATGCGTTATTCAGTTGATGAACTATTTACAAGTAATAATTATACTCTTCCCAGATTGCTATCTTTGGAACAAGAAAACAACTTCTTGCCAAATCATCAGGAAGAATAAGAGAGCATTCTAAGGGGTAAGACTTCAATTACCATAGCACCGAAGAGGAGACCAGTTTAAACACTGAATAACCCACTGGCTCGCGACCCCAGAGCTATTTTTTTATAAGTATAATTAACATACAATGTTATACTAGCTTCAAGTGTACAATATAATGATTCAACAGTTCTGTACACTACGCAGTGCTTATCATGACAAATGTACTCTTAATCCCCTTTATCTATTTCACCCACCTTCCCTCCGGCAACCACCAGTTTGTTCTCTGTACCTAAGAATCTGGTTTTTTGTCTCTTTTTTCTTCGTTTATTAAATTCCATACCCAGAGCTACTTAAAGAGTGGACTGCTGATCAGAGTGACTTCCACATTTGTTTCCATATCAAGTTTTGTCCCTCTGCAGGAAAGCAAAATGTTTCTTCTAAAAGCAAGCATACCAGGCTTCTTGTAGGAGATCTTATTGGGACTTATCCCCATGGGCACAATTTCTTCAAATACACCAACACGCAATTCTGGAAAACAGCAAGCCCCTCCTTTGCTGGTCTAGCCAATGAGAAGCAAAACAGAACACAGTCTTACTCTCCCATCTCCAGATATAAGACACGTACCAAATACAAGAATTGTATCTGTTCTGTAATAATATGATAGTGAAGTCTTAAGAAACCTCAAAGTAAGAATTAATGTTTTAAATGGGGAAATGGAGTTAGGACCTAACGTGTTTCAGATAATTCAACACTAATAAGTATTTATTACACACCTACCATGTACAGAAATTTTAAATTGAAAAGGTGTTTCTATGGCTATAAGCATTTAACTATAAAACCGAAACACCACTGAGTGATTTCATTAAATAAGATTACATCCTAGCTTTTGCTCTGGACCAATAGCCTTTCTTTCCCTACCACCGCCAGTACTAACACTAGGTAACGTAGTCCCTACCTTCATCACCTGCTATGACAAAGCACAAGGTGACTCAAACAAAGGCGCTCAGCTGTGAGAGCAACAGCTTTATCCCCCATGTGGTAGGAAGTGCTGGTCCTGTAATTCCAGGTTTACTAAAAACACAGTGATGCCCTGACATAGCCACAAGTGAGCCAACGTATCTAGTTTAGAGTTAAACTGTGCCAACTGTCATGTCCTCATTCTACAAGGGAGGCTGAAATGCAGGAGGGCATTAACTTGCCCAAGACCACGTGGCGACCTCGCAAGCCACTGCAGTGCGCATGCTCCTCTGCGCCGCTGCCTCGCAGCCTGCGGGGAAGGGTGTTTATCGGGCGCTGCTGCTATGGCCACGCTGCTCTACTCTTCAGCGCCTAGGGCAGGAAGCAGCACTGAGGCAGAAGCAAATGGCTCTAAATCCATTTTATTTTCAATTTCTCTTACCTTAAAATCATCCTTACACATATAGTCCTTAAACAATGGGCAGGAAAGCATGACTTCCACATAGAGTCTGGTGGCCAGTTTGCTTCCACCAACTGTCCCATTGATTCCTTCTGTAGCAATTCGAACCTGGGACACAAGATGGTGAGAGAAAGGGAATGCAGCCTGTTCTTGGCTTAGTTTAATCTTCCTGGGGCAGAATATGCTTGTGCGTGTCCATGAGTTTAACGGGAAAAGCAGAGACACAATAAAAGTGTTACCACCTGAAGAGACTTGTAGCTTTCTAAAATGGCACTGCCCACCATTCAGAGGAGGTCCTCAACAAATGTGTACTGGACAAGAGAATGGAATGTATGAAACTTCTGGAAAGCCCCATTTGCTCTCCAATGTCCAAAGAAATAAATTTCAGCTTAACCTAAATCCAGGTCAGCAGATCTATGTTCAAGACTCAGCTTTGCCACTTACTTGCTATGCAGCCCTGAGAAAACTAACTCACTTCTCTGAACCCCAATTTATTCACCTTGATAAAACAGAGATAGAAGAGAACCAACAATGAAGAGGACTGCTGAGGAGACACTACCCATGTCAGAGCACGGCGGAGAGCTAGGAATGCCTGTGAGCTCACCTCTCCATAGTGTTTGGGGGAGCACACCGCTGCGAACCCACCCACCGGAATGCAAGCTCCATCAGGGGTATGTGTCTCTGTTGCTCACTGCTGCATCGCCAGGGTCTGCCAAGTAGGTACTCCATTCATATTTGTTGAACAAATGAATGTATATCCATTTCAGAGGTTTTCTGGCTTCTCAAATGCTATATTCTCTTTGAATTGCTTCAGTGGCTGGTAGATTCTTTCCCATGATATTTTAATCTCAAAACCCAAATAAAGGACAAGCACACCTAACCCCTGTATACCTGTGGCAGAGCAATCCCTCAACTCATATACTACTTGACTTTTAATCCCTAAGATTGTTCAAGACAAACTTCAAAGTGGCTCCCTGGTGAGGAAGGCCTTATACCTCCGGGATGGAGAGCAACAGTTACCATCTACTGAGCACCTATTATGATACAGGGGCTTTATATTAATAATCCTGAAAGGTAGATATCATAATCTCCATTTGACAGAAAAGGAACAGAAGCTCAGAGAAATCAAGTAACATGCCCAAGGGCACAGAGTTGGTAGGCGGTAGATCTGGGATTCGAACCCAGATCTTACTCATTCCAAATCATGTAATTTTTCTCTTCCGAAGCCTCCAATGTGTCCCCTCCGATTTCTTGAGGCAAAAGGAACATACAGCAATAGGAATCAGAAGCTTCTTTTCTAGAATTTTCAAGTTCTCTTCTTTCTCTACCTAAATGCCAATATTCTGCCAAATCTCCCATCAGCGGAAAACTACCTCAGTAAACTGGGCATGTACCATTGAAGCCTAAGGATTTAGACTAAGATTCAGACAGGTGCTGCCACCCTGTGGGTGGGGACCCTCATTGCTAGTTCACCTCAGGTTGGGCTAAGAATAAAAATCTGTCCCCCAAACAAGAGATTGATTTCATATTTTGTACATTCAGGTTCACTGTGAGAACATCCATCTTTCAGGGTGTTCTCTAAATAGAGGTGACAATAAATGTAATTAATTCCAGGGGCACCTGGGTGGTTCAGTCAGTTCAGTGTCAGACTCTTGATTTTGGCTCAGGTCTTGACCTCATGGTCGTGAGTTAGAGCCCCACATTGGGTTCCACGCTGGACGTGGAGCCTACTATAAAAATTTTTTTAAAAAGGTATTCATTCCACAAATGTTTACAACTTTTTTTTTTTTTTTTACTATGCGCCAGGAATTGTGTTAAGAATTAGGGATCTAGCAGTTAAAAGAAAAAAAGTTCTTGCCCTCTTAGAGCTTACAGACTAGGGGAGGTCCCAGACATTAAGATAAAAGTTACCAAGTGACAAGAGCTATGAAAAAACCACAGGATGCCATGTGAGAGTGTACTGGGAAAAATGAACTTAGACTGAAGGTCAAGAAAGGTCTCTTTGAGGAAGTATCATTGAAACTGAGAACTGAAAATTGAGTAGAAATTTTACAGGAGAAACTGAGTGGGTGTCGGAGAGTTCCTTGAAGACAGTTTGCCTGGAAAAAGGCCCAAAGATACAAAAAAAACCAAAAAAACAAAAAACTTTGTGGGCTCCAGAAAACTGAAAGACCATGTTGTTGGAGTATGGTGAGTGAAGAATGACATCAGATAAGCAGAAAAGGTAGGAAGGGGCCAAATCATGCAGGAACCTAAGGGTATGTTAAGGATTTGGGTTTTACTCTAAATGCGCTGACAGCCACTGAGAGCTTCTAAGCAGCAGTGTTTAATCTCCCTTTTAGGATGATTCTGGCTGCAGGGTGGGGAATGGATTAAATGGCAGGCAACGACAGAAGAACAAGTTCTTAAAAGCTACTGAAGTGGATGAGAGAGGGTGGGACTTGGTCTCAGGTGGTGGAAGGGGATAGGGAGTGAATGGAGGCAAGGGATATTGCAGAGATAGAAAGGGCAGGACGTGATCATGAACTGAATGAGGTAAAGGAAGCTTCTGGCACCATCTGTTAGGAAACATGGGTGTGGAAAATATCACTGATCAAATGACTGCCTCGGGGACTTAAAACACCTGTGGAAAAGAATAGGCTTAAGATAGTACAGTGTCATACCCCAAGGGGACCTCAGAGCCAACCTAGTTCATGTCCTTTTAAGTTTACAAAAATGTATCATCTGTCTCTCTCTCTGTTTTTACACATATATATTTGTATGCAGATATATATATATATACATATAAATATATGTCTATATATGTGTGTGTGTGTGTATATATGTAATCATCAAGAATGTTTTAGAAAAGGGGCGCCTGGCTGGCTGAGTCAGTTAAACATCTAACTCTTGATTTCCACTCAGGTCATGATCTCAGGGTTATGAGATGGAACCCCTCTCTCTCCCTCTCCCCCTTCCCCGACCCCGCCCTTTTTTTAGAGAGAGAGAGCTTGAAAGTGAGCTTGTGCACCAGGTGGGGGAGGGGCAGGGAGAGAGAGAGAGAGAAAATCCTCAGCACAGAGCCCTGGGCTTGATCTCACAACCCTGAGATTACGACCTGAGCCAAATTCAAGAGCCGGACACTTAACCGACTGAGCCACCCACGTGCCCCACCTCTCTTTAAAGAAAAAAAAAAAAAAAAAAAAGATTGTTTTAGGAAAATAACAAAAACCATCCACAACCTTATCATGCAGACAGAATCATGATTAACCTTTTGCCATCTACTACCTTCCATCTTTATACACAAACACCTGTGGTTTTGTTACAAATGAAATATATTCAGTCCTTTATTCAACACTCCCCAAATATTTATTGTCTGCTCTGTGCCAAGCCCTATTCTAGCACTAAGAATACATCCATTAATTAAGACAAAGTTGTCCTCACCAAGACTTTATTAGGGAGACAGACTGTAACAAATTAAACAAGTATTATACCTTCAGATGGTAACAAATTCTTTGATATTCTCTGAGCAGAAGGAGGTGATAAGATTTAGAGAGAGGACTACTTTGGATCAGAGTTCTGAGGAGATAACATGTACGCAGGCAGAGATCTGAAGAGAGGAATGAGCCAAGCAAAGACCTAGGGGGAAAGCATTCTAGAGAGAAGGGAACAGCAAACAGCAATACCACAAACTGGTAAAAGGCTCTGGCATGTTCTAGGAAAATTAAGGAGCAACTTGGACTCATACTGCATATATAGTTCTGTGAATTTGTTTCCAGCTAACATATCAAGAACATTTCCTAATGCCAGGGGTCAGCAGACTGTATCTGCTTCTGCATACAGTTTCATCGGGACACAGCCATACCCCTTCTTATACCTACTGTTTATGGTTGTTTTCATGTTACAGTGGCAGGGCTGAGTAGGTTTTGTTTGTTTGTTTGTTTGTTTAGGAAACAGATATAATTTACTAGATGGACTTAAAAATCAACAAAATCAGGGCGCCTGGGTGGCTCGGTCCGTTAAGCATCCAACTCTTGGTTTCAGCTCAGGTCATGACCTCAGAGTTATGAGATCGAGCCCGGCATCAGGCTCCCTGCTCAGTGTGGAGTTTCTCTTTCCCTCTCCCTTTGCCCCTCTCTCTGCTCACACTCTCTAAATAAATAAATAAAGTCTTTAAAAAAATCAACAAACGATTTTAGACACTTCTTGAGTACAAACTATAGGAATTTTCTACCAAGGAACAGCATATCTAACAGGCAAGACCATGAAGACTTACACTTCAGTTTTTAAACAATATACAATGGCTAGACAACTGATAAGAAATATTGCATAATTAACCCCACTGTATTTGTTGTAATTTCTTCATAATTCCACACACAATTTTAGGGTTTAATAGAAGCAGGAGTGAGTAGTTTTTGTGCAAAGCCTAAAATACTTACTATTTTGCTCTGTAAGAAAATGTTTCCTGATTCTTAGTCCATTAAATACTGTCATAAAAGGCCATGTTAATACTATTTGGTAGTCCACTTAAAAGCCTAGCAGGATTTCGTGGACTTCTAAGAACCTAACAGTGAATCCTTTTTGTCTCCAGCACAGCCTCAATAAACCAAACTGGAGACAAGAGGTGTCCCATGAAGGATGGGGTGTGGGAGGTGTTACCTTGCCCGTGAGGGACAGGTGCTGACACAGAGCTGTCTGCCAGGCACACACCCAGTGGGGGTCCTCCAGGTCACGGTAGCAGTAATAAAGCAGGACCTCTCCTCCATCACTGTCCTGGCCACTAGAAGAAGAAAACCACAGGGAAAAGCATTTAAGTCACTGGCATAAAGAAGCCGCAATTCACAAAGTATACCCAGGCAGTGTCAGAGGGAAGGCCGAGATGGAGACTAACTTTGTTCTGAAATAAGAAGCCACTCCTGTCAGTATTTGCTCTGAAGAAGACATTATCTGCACCCAACTTACTTTACAAAAAGTGAGTTTACTCTGATTTCCTCATTTCATCATCATACAAGAAGGTTTCACTTCCATTTTTTCATGTAACCCTCTTACCCATGAGAAGGATGATTATTATCCCCACTTTATAGCTGAATAAACCGCGGTCAATTCCTTCCAGGTGAGACAGCTACAGAATGACAGTCAAGACTTGGACAACGGTCTTCTGACACTAGAATCCATACTCTTTCTGCTGTACTGTGCTGTCTTATATTAACTAGTTGTGGGACCTGGGCAGTTCTCTTATCATCTCTGAGACAGATTTCCTCATGTGTAAAACCAGAGAAGAGAAATAAATTGCATTTCCCAAAGTATGCTCTGACTCTAGTCTATGAAATTACACATTGGAGAAACCTTGCAGACAGTATCTCCCTCTTTGAGAATCTCAGTGAAAGCCCCGTATCTATTGAAGGCTCTGAAAAGTCCTATAATAAAGAACATTTTAAGCCAGTGCTTCCCAACCTTCCTTGTCTTTAGCACCTCTTTTCAATACCTGTTAGCACCCTTCAGAACCGGTGTTGCATAGAACGTACTTTAGAGAATGCTATGGTAGATGATAATTAAAGTCCCATCCAACTCTGGAATCTGACTTTCTCATCAGTACCCTCATCGTACTGCAGGGCCCACTCTCCTCGGAAGCTTTATCTATTTTGGAACCTACTTTCCTTTCTCTAAACTGCTGTAACAAATTATGATCTGCACCTCACAATTTAACTGATAATGAGGCAGCCTGCCTCATATCATCTGCTAATTGTTTCATGTATCCTCTCTTTGTTTCTCCCACTAGAAAGCAAGTTCCCTGAGGCACAGGGCCATACAGAAACAAAAAGGCCATATTTGTACAGCACTTTATAGGTCAGTGGTGCTCTTACCACCCTCGTTTTATACAGTTCATATAGCAACACTGTGCGGTAAGCAGGGCAGGCATCATTATCCCTATTTTAGAGGTGAAAAGGTAAAGGTACCAAGAATTTTAGGGACTAGCCCAATTCTGACTCCAAGTTCAATTCTCTAACTTGCTCCTTTTCTTGATAAACAAGGGGAATACATAACAATGTACATAATTTGGTGAGTTTTTCAAAAGGCAGGGGAAACTGAATGCTAATGACAAAAGAAAATTAAATTTGGACATTTCCTATTCACCAAATAGTTAAGGAATTGCTTAAAATCAGAAATTTGTCCTCTAGAATTCTGTAATATAATTTGGTGAGTTTTTCAAAGGCAGGATCTAAACTTCTAATCCTACGCCCCAGTTCTATTAACACCCTTTCTAAAACATAGTCAACTCAGAAAACATTTGGTAACAAAAACCCTTTCTTAAGCTCTAATATTATTCAGGGTAGAAGGATCATTCACATTTCTGATTCTTCCAATTTCTCTTCAAAAATAGTACAATGTTCTGTTCATTACCTCTCCCTACAGAAGGTTAAATGTAGCCTTCCCCGAAACCCAGTGAACTCTGCCAGCTGCGTGGGTACATGCTATTTCTGTAATACACAGTGTGTGGTTATTGGCCTAGCTTAGGCCCACAGAGAAATTCTGTGCCTGAAAGATCTTGCCATCTTCATGGATAGGTAGTGGTGTCTCATTGTGACTGAAAAACTTTTAAAATTAAACCAAAGTACAGAATGAAATTCTGACCTTATCAGCTCATCAGGGCTAAAGCAGCTTATATCAGGGAGCCAAGCGGACACTTCACGATTACAGGGTAAGTACTCTTTCAGAGGCTTCCTATTGTCTTCAGACCCAAGGGTCTTTGAGGTGTTCAATGTCACAGCCAGCTGCTTTAACACAGAAGCAGTCTCGTGGCAAATCTCATCAGCATGTTGTGTTGCCACATGTTTGTGGATGCTGATCCGGTCTCTGAAGAGCTGCTGACAGCATTTCCACCATTTTTCTTTACATTCAGGAGTATGTGCTGGAACTTCTTTGGTTTTGACGAAAAGGGCAAATGCCTGCAATTACATTTCAAATATGCCACTGTTAACCTTAAGTTTATTTTATTTTATTTTTTTATAATGATTTTTTATTATATTATGTTAGTCACCACAACCTTAAGTTTAAAGCTGGCAGACGCCTCAGTGAATCCCTTATATTATCTTTCCACAGGGGTTTCTAGTTTTATGTCCTATTTTTCTATAGAAGAACTTTCTGAGAGTAACAGTTTTCTTCGTAAACTTTATACCTCAATCTAAAATTTGTTAGGGGCTGTTCTTAAGGAAAGGGCTTGAATTTCAGACGAGTATTAGTAAAACATTACAAACAACACTATCACTCATTTCTAAAAAGGAAATGGTCAAGGAAATTATGGAGTATACTTACTATGGAATATTGAGCAGCTAGTTTTAAATTATGTGGGAAAATGTTTATGATATAATGTTAAATGAAAAACAATGGACCAAATTTGCTTATACAACATAATCTAAAAAGTGTACTGGAAAGAAATATACCAAGATGTTTTGACTTGTTTTTTGGAAAATAATTGTATTGTTTTTATAAAAATGATTTAAATACTTATTAAAAAAAATTAAACAGAAAACTATGGATGTACCATAATTCTCTTAACCAATTCCTAACTAATGGCCATTTTTTTGTTTCCAATATTTGCAATTATAAACAATGTTGAATGAGCACCCCATGCATACATCTTTCCATACCTCTTTAACCATCTACTTTAAATAAATGTCTAGAATAAAACTTTTGGGGTAAAGAAACATGAAACTTTTTTGATAAGAAACATAAAACTTTTTTGAAACAATTGTGATAAACAGTGACTTCCAGAAAAATTGTATCAGTTTATATGCTCACCAAGGTGACATTTTATCCACAGCATCAAGTTTTATCAGCATTTAATTTTTTATTGTCAATATTTTTAGTGTTGACCTGACTACGAGGCAAAAGAGATATTGTTTTTACCTGCATGTCTTTGATTAGTAAGGCTGAATATTTTTTCATATCTATTCCTTCTTCCTGTCTGACTTGCCTATTCATATCTGTTGCCTATTTTCCTATTGTGACATTTATTTTCTTCCTGATTTGTAAGTGGTTTTAGTGACCTTCTATTGATCAGAGTTATCAAAAATTGTGTCCCAGTTTGTCATGTTTTCCAACTTTGTAGTATTTCAGATGTACAAACAGAGGCTGAATGGGATCTATGATTATCAGCCTCTCAACAATGGCTCCCTTCTGGTCAAATGAGAAGGGAGCCATTTATATATACATGTATGTATGTGTGTATTTTTTAACTTTTTTAACCCATCTGGAGACTACTTTAAAGCATCCAAAATTGGGCACCCTAAGCATTGGTAACAGATATGAAGCACCACTGTGGGACCATCCTCTAGCTGCACACAGCTATATCTGGACCTTCTCAGACTGAAGCATCTCCAATTACACTGGAGAGCATTTTTTTAGACTTTCTTGCAGTTAATCCTTCCAAATTGGGGGGGGGGGAGGAGATAGCATGTATGTCAACATAAGTGCTTCTTCATATTAAACTTTGATCTTCAAATCTTATCTCGTCTTTTAAGGCCTGTGAACAAGGCACTGAGGGCCCAGCAGCAGTTAGGGCCCACGTGGAGTCTGTTCAAGGAGAGACAGGCCAGCGCCAGGATGGCAGCTCAGAGGTGGGTGAGGCCTACAAGGGGAAGGCAGGCCCTGGAAGGGAGGCAGCTTGGCAGGCTGGGTACATTGATTACATAGGAGAATAAGCAAATAAGGAAATACGCTAGGACTAATAGGAACTAGGTTTCTCACCAAACCTCATCAAATAGGGAAGTTATAAATATCGGAAAGGGAGAGTTAGGAAAAACTGTGAGGCTGGAATGGAACTGAAAGTACTGATATGTGCTCAGTGTGGTTAATATTGAGATAGTAAATATAGAACTATCCGTGTGGTACATATAGACATTTGTGTGTTTATCTATATATTTTCCTAGCTCCATACACCAGAGATCTTGGGAGATGCAACATTTAGTAGCAGTGAGCTTGCCAAGCCTCCAGATTTTGGTTTCTGACAGTCCTCCACTAGAAGGAACCAAAGCTCCT
The DNA here is from genome assembly GCF_017311325.1 of Ursus maritimus. NCBI lineage: Eukaryota > Metazoa > Chordata > Mammalia > Carnivora > Ursidae > Ursus > Ursus maritimus. The sequence continues at coordinate 27,720,135 of NW_024424119.1, forward strand.
GGAAGAAATGTCTGATTCCAGGGATGGGTCAGGAAAAATACAAGATGAGCCTGGAATACCTTGTTGAGTCAGAAAGTGAGGAAATGCTCAAAGAATGATGGGAAAAGTCAAAAGGACATAGATACTAGCTTGAAAGGGCCCTCAGCCAAATCTGAGATGATCTGAGCATCAAAATAAATAATCACATAATGGACTATAATTCCACAAATAAAATGTAACCTGAGTCCACACAGATACAAATAAGTCGGGAGAAGAGAAAGCTCTTCCTTACAGCAGAATGCCAAACATTAAATCTGGAAGGAACAAAGCAATTAGAAAAATCACCCTTTAGCAACCATCACAGTAACAATCAACTGAGGAAAGAAACATCAAAGAATCTAAAACTAGTAGATGAAAGCTGGATGAGGGATAAGATAATTACACAGTCTCAAAGCATTTTCCCTTCAAATACTGAGTAATTAAAAGGGAAAAAAATAATTTGATAGCAGAAAAATTCAACAGATACTCCCTTAATCAAGTAACCAAAGTTAACATCACCAGTAATGGGACAAACTGCCACTGTGAACCACCTGACAGACTGTAGCCAGATGAAGACAGCATCTCTTGTGCGATAGTCTTGTTGATAAAAGCACTAATCTGAATCTAGTCGTAAGGAAACATGAGTGAAAATCAAGCAAAGGGATATTCTACAAAATAACTCATGTAATCTTCAAATATGTCATGGTCATGGTTTCAGGGCAGAAAAAATGAGAAAGTGCTCCAGATTAAAGATGTAAGACATGATGACACAATGTAACACGTGACCCCAGAGTAGATCTATAAAATCCATTTGGGACACTTGATGAAACATGAATGGAGCCTGTGTGCAAAGGGGATATGAGGGTCCTCTATACAATTCTGGCAACTTTTCTCTAAGTCTGAAATTATTGCACGATAATATCTGAAAAAAACCTCTCTTACCCTTTGGGTTTCATTTTCAAGGACATCTATGTGAGGTAAGGGCAGAGGGGTGGTGGATAAGAAGTTATAAGCGGAGACATCTATTCTTCATGGACATGAAGCCAACAAAAGCTAACTGCAGAAGGACAGCAAACTGGAGGTAAGAAAACTAAGTCTCAATTCCATGTCCTCAGTCGGGTCATTTTCCTTCCTCTGAGCTTCCACAGGAGGAGGTTGGAGTCAATAGAAGAGCAGCATATCAACATGACCTCCCATTACAGTCCAATCCCAACTGTCCTCAGTAAGTGTGCACAACCATTCTGGGCTATTCTATCCTTCTCGTAACCAACAGAATCCAGCCAGCTAGATCAGATCAGGAGTCTTAGATGGCAACTACCTTCCAGCCTGTCTGTTCTCCTTATGACAAGGTCTTCTGGGTTCCTGTGATTCTAACCCTCGGTGGGAAAAGGAACCCAGCCCATCTGTCTAGGATCTGCCCTCAAGTACTCAACCGTAAGTGTTGCAGAGCCACCCCTTGCCCATGATTCTTCTTTGCCCGGCACTGATTTAAGATCACTGGATAATGACCCTGACTAGAACTTACCTTGAACATGGCAGCCGCCTCCTGTCTCACTAACCCTCTACTCCCTGGAGGAAAACACTAATGATTGATGAGCTACTAAAAGATGTACCCAAATTAACTATACATACACAATCCCGAACCATCAACGGCAATACAGCAATGTTACCTTTTTCTTGGCAAACGAGTATTTCTTCTTTGTACTGACATCTAACTCTCCTTTAAGACTGCTACTGGGATTGATAAGCCTTGTGTCTTTTAAATCTAGGTCTGAAAATCTTAAAACACAGGCCTCCAGGTCATCTCCTTGGTCTGGTGAAGTGAAAGAAGGCATCTGGTTTGGTTGCCGTAGTGGGGCAGGTTCCTTTCAGTGAACTACCTCCTAGGAAGCAAGGGAGAAACAACAATGTCAGTCTTTGATTACTACTTGAAGTAAACTTGAAACGAATCAATCAATGAGGCAAATGAGCATAGGCTGAGCATAGGCCCAGCAGCCCAAGCCATCCATCCATTCACCCATTCATTCAATAAATAATTGTTTAGCACCTACTCTATGCCAAGCACTGTTCTAGACAATGGGTACAGAGCCCTGAAAGAAAAAGTCTCTGCTTTCTTGGAGTTTATATTCCAGTGGGGAGAGACAGAAAGTAAACAAATGTATGTACTGATTAAATTTTAAAAGTCAGACAGGAAAAAGGGCCATGAAGACAAAAAGCAGGGTAGGGAATCAGGAGTGATGGAGGGGCTCTTAAAAACAGAGAGTAGGTAAAGTCTTTCTGAGGAAACAGCATTTGAGCAGGAACCTCAATTAGGGGTTAGCCCTGCAAACGTTTAAGGTAAATGATACCAGAAAAACACCAGGTACAACCAAAATCAACCAAGTTGCGTGCTAGCACCTTCAGTTATAAACATTTTGTTCTTTTTTGTCCTTTAATTTTAGAGCTGTGCATATTCCACCCCTTAGATGACATAACAACCAAGAAAGCCCCATATTAATAAACAGAAAAAATATAAAATATAAAAATCGCTAGTGTGGCCAAATCTTGTCAGAATGGATATACTACCAACCCCATTCAAGCCATCATCATTTCTTTTTTTCTTTTTCTTTTCTTTTTTCTTTTTTTTTTAAATTTGAAACAGCAAGCGAGTGCACAAGCAGGGAGGAGGGTCAGAGAGACAGGGAGAAGCAGACTCTGCCAACCAGGGAGCCCGACGCCGGGCCTGATCCCAGGATCCCGAGACCATGACCCGAGCGGAAGGCAGACGCTCAACTGACTGAGCCACCCAGACACCCCAAGCCACCATGATCTCTTGACTGAATTATTGCAATAGCCTAACTACCCTCCTCCCCAGAGAGATTACTAAACAGTAGTCCAAAGACTTCTCAACATACTCTGATAAAGTCAAAGTCCTTCCAAAGCCCCTCCGCAGCCCCTCCCACCACCACCTCTCATCTCTTCTACTACTATCCCTTTGATCACTCCTCTGATTGCACCTTGTCTGTTCATTCCTGAATGGATCACCAGCACCAAGAAAGCAAGAGTTTTCCTTTGCTCACCTCTGCATCCTTAGCACTGCTTGGCATATAGGAGATGCTAAATGTCAGTAAGTACAATATTTGTTGAATGAAATAAAACAGTGATCGGGTAGCCAGGAAAGGCTTTACTAAGGACCTGATGTTTGAGCGGAGACCTAAATGACAAGGAGCCATCCATGCGGATTTAGGAGCAGAGGCAAAAGAAATAGTATAAATTCCTAAAGTGGGAAGACGCTTGCCTTTTAGAGAAACAGGAAGAAAGTCAGAATAGAAGCAGGACAGTGATGAGAGAGCACAACCCTGTAGGTCAGGGTATGGAGTTTGCAATGCCAAGTAATTCCAGCGTTGTGAACAAAGGCGTAACGTGGTCTGATTCTGCATTTGTCCTGAAAGTAGAGCTGGCAAGATTTACAGACAGACAGTTACGTAAGAAGTGAAGAAAAAGAAGGACCCAAGAATGACTCCTACCTACAGTTTTGGATGAAGCAATCGGATGGTACCATTCGCTGAAATGGGTGACTGACGGAGGAATAGGTTAGGATAGGAGAGTGAAACAAGGGTTCCAGTTAGACACGTGGAATTTCAGTGACCACGGACAAGGCAGTCAGATAAACAGGTGTGGTGCTCATCAGAGACGTCAGGGCAGAGGATGTTCACATCCATGTAAACAGGGACCCAATACTGAAGACATTACTAAAGCAATCACCTGTTCCTTCACAAACACCACCTGAGAAGGGTGAAGAGTAGGATGACGGCCCGAGAGTAACCCCGCGGCAGGAGGCTCACGCTCAGGCGGGTCTTTCAGTCCCGGGGGCCGCAAGCGCGGCACCGCCCCCCGCCCGGCCCCACCCCGCGCGCGGGGCCGGGCCGGACCGGGCCAATCGCTCCGCCCAGCATTCCCGACGAGGCAAAAGCCCGGAAGTGGGAGTAAGGTGAGCACGCACCCGCCAGTCCTGGTCCTTTCTTAGATCTTTCTTCATCGAGCCGTCTCCGCCTAGCAATCGTCACTGCTCCCCGTCCCAAGAACCTCCACCGGTCCCCGGCCTGGAGTCCACGGAGGAAGGAACTACAGACGTCACCTCGCCCCGGAAGTGTTCGGGGCTGTTGGTGAAAGGGCCGCCGGGAAATACTGCGAGCCCCAAGGAGGTTCTGAAGTTGAGGCGGGGACTCCAGTGTGCCTGGTGGACCAGCAGGCGCCAGATTTGGCTCGTGGCCGGCGGCCTCAGGCGGGCTGAAGAGGCGGTGCTTTCCGCGTGTCACCGGAAGGACTTAGCGCGAAAGGCGGGAGGAGGAAGCAGCCGAGAGGCGGAGGAAGCCCGAGGGGGCGGTTGCGTGTGGACTGAACGCCCTCGGCCTGGTGAGCTTCCAGACGCCGGCCCTCCGGCTCCCGAGCCCGCCAAGCCCACCGGCCGCCTTTCCTGTCTGCGCTTCCGCACCGGTCGCGAGCTAGTGCGCCTGCGCGCCGGCCCCTGCGCGCGCCTCGTCGCTGTCCCCGCACCGGCCGGCGGCCCGACAGTTCCTGCCGCGCTTCCCGCCCGGCCTCGCTCAGCTCGGCAGCTCCCCGGCGTGCGGCATGTCGCGGCGGCGGCACAGCGACGAGAACGACGGTGAGTGCCCTTGGCCCGACCGCCGAGGCCGAGGCCGCGCCCACGCGGGGGCCGAGGTCCTGGGGACTCGAGGAAAGGGATGGGAAGCCCTCCCCCCACACACAGCCCGGCAGCGTTCGGGGAACCAGGCAGGAAGAGCGAGAATGTGGTCGGGCGACTTCTAAAAAGCCCCCGCTTTCCCCCGCCCCGACTCCCTTTAGTCGTCGGCCTGGTGGACCTCTGGTCCCTAAGGACTCTTCAGGATTTGGTCCTTAGTACCGCCGAGTAGGGAAGTACACCTGGATCTGTGCGGACCACCTCTTGGGCACAGTGACAGGTACCCACTAGTCCCAGTGTTTCGTTTTGACCCTCAGAGCGCACCTGCAAAGGGTTCTCAGAAGGGGAGGAACAAAGCGGTGGGTGGGAGATCTGATGAATCCCAGTCTGAGCTCTGCTGTACCCATCATCCGTTGATTTGCCTTCTTTCACGCTGCAAGGAAAGAAATGTTACCCACACTCACGAGGTCACTAATAAACAGCTGCACGTTGTTAACGTTAGATTTTGAACTAGCTGCAAGTGTATTTCCCTCATGAAGGGAAGAGTGCTGGAAAACTAACTGGAGGGCTCTTAGGGACCGAGATCAGGGGTTCTCTACTCCATTTGGATGGTTTGCGCTCCAGGGGATCATGGTGTTGCCACCGTAAAACCAAGGATAATTTTGCTAGTTAAAAACAGGAAAAAGATGCTTGCATTACAGAAGTCCGTCAAAAACATACATCCACCACAAAAGGAAGAAACTGAGTAATTCTGTTACTATATTCTAGCATATTGTTCTTTAAAAAGAGTGTGGTGTAGTGGTTAAGAGGCCAGACTGGAATCAGAGGGTTTAAGTTCAAAGCTAGACTCTACCATTACTTCCTGATCTTGCCCAGATTCTGTCAGGTCTGTAATGTAGAAAGTGAAGTGATACATACCTCTTCTCACTTTTGTGAGGGTTAAGTGAGTTAATACATGTAACATATCTCATCATGATATTTATTTATCATCTGCTAATGCTTAAGAGCTGACAAACATTGGCAGATGTCAACGATGTAAGAAAAAATACGGAAGAAAATTTTTTATTTAGTTAATTTTCTTCACTGACATTTTCTTGTCCTTGAATTTTGGGGCATTTGGGAGTAGGAGCAGAATCGTATTTCTTTAGTTTTAACAATGAAACATCAGATCTCTGCTGGGGAATGGCTTGAGAGGATATTCTAGTTCATCGTATCTGATACCTAAGCATCCAGAGTTTTAGTGTGATAAACATGGAGACATAGCTTGCAGTGCCCAGACACCGGTGAAAGCAAGTCCAGAGTTCTTCTCTTCACTACCCAAGTATTACTATGCTGCAGGCCTTGATTTTTTTTTTTTTTTTTTTTTTTGCCCAACACATGAGGTTTTTTTGTATAACGGACATACAGGGCACAGAAAACAGTTTCATATGCTTTGAATTGGATTAATCAAAAACTAATACGCTTGAAGTGATTGCTTGAGGTTTAGGGAACTTGAGTCTTTTAAAGTTCTTCCCATTTTCTTGCTTTTCTCATACTTTCTTTTCTCCACTCTTCTCCCTTCTAGGGCACCCTTAAAGGGAGAGAATATGTTTCCAGAGGGCAACCTGGAAAATTGAATGTGAATGTGTAGAAAACAACTTCTGCTTTTGCTCTTGTGATGGGGCATAACTTTCTTGGGAGTCAGTTTCTTTTAATACCAGCTGGCCAGTAAATCACGTCCATTTGGATCTTGATGCAGGAACCTTAGAATAAATAAGAAAAAAAGAAGAAAAATGAGTTAATTGAAGTTTACTCTGGTGAATAATTTAGTATTGCAATTTAATAATTGCCACAGCTTGGGTAGCAATCAGCTGGGGTTTACCCTAAACAGTAATCTGAATATTTTAGTTAAGCATCTATAAATTTTTTTTAATATCTGAAATATTAGACGTTTAAATGTTATAGAAGGCTGTTTTAAAATAGGCTGAAATCTGGGGCGCCTGGGTGGCCGTCGTTAAATGTCTGCCTTCGGCTCAGGTCATGATCCCAGTGTTCTGGGGTTGAGCCCCGCATCGGGCTCCCTGCTCAGCGGGAAGCCTGCTCTCCCTCTCCCACTCCCTCTGCTTGTGTTCCCTTTCTTGCTGCCTCTTTCTCTGTCAAATAAATAAATAAAATATTTTAATAAATAAATAGGCTGAATTCTAATAGTCGTAATTAAGTTGATACATCTGAGCATTTCTGGATTGTTGTCAACTCTTATCAGTCACTGGCTGTTATGACTTTCCATATGCTTGACAAGATATAATCATTTATTCAACAAATACTTAACAGTGCCAGGCACTGTCCTAACTACTGTCAGTACAGTAGTGGACAGTGTAAAGGTCAAGCCTCCCTTTTACAGACAGAACATAATCAAATAAAATATAGTGTATCAAATGGTGGTAAGTGCTATGGAGAAAAATAAAACTGGGTGAAGGGGTAGAGACCCTTGGCGAGGTGGATTTGCTGTTTTGTGTGGGTCGATCAGGGAAGGCCTCACTGAGAACGGCATCTGATCAGACTTGCAGGAAGTAAGGGAGCAAACCAGGTGGCTGTGTGGGGAAAAGCAGTGGTCTAAGAAAAGGGAACCACGAGTGCAAAGGACTTCAGGCTGGAGCATTCCTGTCCTGTTCACAGAAGTCAGGGAGGCCAGTGTCCCTGGAGCAGAGCTGGAGGGGTGGGGCTGGGGGAAGTTGTAAGAACTAAGATTAGAGAGGTAGTAGGGGCTCAGCTCATAGAGGGCACTTTTAAAATTATATCTCTTGGTCAGACTAGAGTATCAGGATCCAGGGAAATAAGTTAGGAGACTACCAATCTCGTTCAGCTGGAGTGGAGTTCAGTTTATAGAGAAGGAAAGGGAAATCCTAAATGGGAAATTAGCCTGTGTGTGGATACTGGTCCAGTGCTAAATCTAACTCATTTCTTAGAATCCCTTAAGACTGTCTCTGAAGCTTTTCAGTTATTATAGGATATACATATAATAGCTGTTCAGTACATGGCTTATTTTGTTCTTCTAAGAAAGTATTTATTTATATTATCCATAACCTTTGCCAAAAACCCATATTAACCCCTTTTCAAGCTACTTAGAATTAGGTCCTTATCTTTTAGACTGTGACTACTTTTTTAACTTAACTATACAAAAAATGATTAGAAGTGAAGGGATTTGTAAGGAAGAGTATAGTTTGTTTCGGGTGTGATGGTCCCCTCTGCTTTAAATCTTCAAGATCAAGGTACTTTACTTTTCGCTTTTACCTGGTTGGTTTTGCTACTTTACTTTCTTTTTTATAGGGTTGGTCTTTGTTTTCCAGTTTGTGGTTTTTTATAATAATTAAGAGTATAAGATGTGGTACAGTATATCCATATAAAGTTAGGATCACCTTACAAGGGAGAAATTACTGGTGTATGAAGATCCTTTCAAATGGTTTTTGGGGTTTGTTTTGTTTTGTTTTTTAAGATTTATTTATTTATTTGAGAGAGAGTGTGCGCATACAAGCTGGGGAAGGGCAGAGGAAGAGACAGAATCTCAAGCAAACTCCATGCCCAGTGCGGAGCCTGATGTGGGGGCTCTATCTCATGACCCTGAGATCATGACCCAAGCAGAAACTAAGAGTCAGATGCTCAACCCTCGGAGCCACCCAGGCACCCCACAAATGGGTTTTAATAAAGACTTGTTTCTGTTTCTCTCTCCTATACTCGCCAAGGGTGGGTGTCAGACTGAAGTGGCAATATGTAACTTGAATCTATATTGTAAAACCTCTGCGTAGTTACATTTAATATAAAATCCATTTTTGCTTTGGGAGCTACCATAGATAGGTTTTCTTGAGGCTATGTGAAAACAGCTAATTCCCAAAATTTAATTCTTAATGAAGGTGCTTTATTCTGTGTACTGAGGTTCTTTTCTGAGTTCAATATCTTGTTACTGTCATGAGTTCAGATGTGTCTATAATTTTACCACCCCTCCTTCATATCCTCTCAGATATCAGGTGAGAGTGGGGCATATCTTCTTAATACTTTCTGCCTCCTCCCATTCTCCAAACAAAACTTGTGCTTTCTTACAGTCAGAATGGGAAGAAAGAAAATAAGAGTTGCAGTTCAGGGAGGACTATGTCTTTGGATTTTCTAGGTTTTCTTCAGAAATCCTACCTTCTCTCCAGCATTATTTTCTCCTTTTCTAGGTTACAAGAGGGTCTGGGAGGGTGCTTTAGACACTGGGGTATGATTCCAAATTGATTTGGGAACAAGCCAGCTGGAGAGTTAATTTAGGGAGGATGTGGAGGGTGAGATGTGAAATAAAGGGTTGGCGGAGTAGATGGGCCAGAAAGAAGGGAATGGTAGTTAAAGTTTAAAAAACGATAATAAAAAAGAAAAAACTGCTTTCATTCAGCTCGTTTTTCACCATCTGCAGTTTCGCAACCTTAACAGAATCTGGTTCTGAAGAACACTATTAGTATATTTTGCTTTCTAGACAGAGTTGCTCAGCATCAGCATTGTTGACATTTCAGGCTAGATTATTCTTTGTTGTTGGGAGCTGTCCTGTGCAATGTAGTGTGTTTAGCAGAATCCGTGGCCTCTACCCACTGGGTGCCAGTAGTACTCCCCCAGTTGTGACAACTAAAAATGTCTCCAGAGATTGTCACATAGCCCCTGGCGGGGGCAAAACCTTACCCAGTTAAGAACCACTGCCCCAGGAGAAGGGTATTTAACATCCTGGCTGACAGCTTATATAAACAGTGCGTTGACTATGCTGTTTTTTTTTCAGTGACTAAATCCTGGAAATAGAAGACCTTTGTGTCAAATTTGGCTGTTTGGGTGGTGGAATCTTTATAGGTCCTGTGATGTAGGTTTGATGCATACTTGAGAATCAAGGTCACTGATTCCACTGTGTCACACATGTCCACTTTACATGGGCTGGAATCTCTAGGAATACATCTCAGCTGTGTCACACTGCAATGTGTGTTATATTTTTTTATGTCATTATCCTCTCAAAACTATATTCATTTATTATTCAAGCCATTTCATAATGATAACAAGGGGTCAGGGTCAAAGCACACAGTGCTTTACCCTGTGGCCCTTTATAGTACTTCCATCTGGTCCTTTCTGGATAGTAATAGATTGGTTTTATTCACCTTAAGTTCAAGTGGTACTTGAAGATCATTTCAGTCATTGAAGAGACTTTTAACACTCAAGCTTAGAATAGTGGAGTGCTGTTTTATGAGAATCACCATATATTTCAAGCCAGATGTTACAGTGTCAAGTAAGTGACTATGAATTCTATAAAAATGGCTCACAGTTCCTTTGGCTATACAAGTCTGGAGAAGATTGAGGTTATATTTAACTTACTCCTGGGTAATCCTATATCCAACTGCAGATTTTCATTATTAATGCGGATCCCTAGCACTGTTACAGAGTATTGCTTCCTTGTCCACATGCTGTCCTAATAATCTAATTGGTGGAAGTCAAAATTGAATTATATTGGGAGAGTAGCCAACATTGTGTTTATCAACAGTATCATGTTCCACACTTAACACTATTAATTTTAAAAATTCAAGCTGTAGGTTATTCCACAATAGAATATAAAGTGTGTGTATTAAGGTTTTAAACAAAATGGTAGGAGATGATTAATAAGAGTCTGAAGAGCTGAAAGTTCAGAAACTTGTGAAATTAGTGAGGAATCCTAATGTTTTATGCTCCCTTTCCCATCTTCTGAAGTTTTCCTCCTTTTTTTTTCGACAAGTCTTTCCAAAGCATTCGACTTGGTTTTATACCCATATTGCATCAGTTTACATCGTAATTTTCATTACTAGAATAATGAGTACTATTGGCAATAAGAGGCTTTAGGACCAAGCACCTGAAGATCAGTGAACAATTCAGTCTAAAGAATGGCAGTAGCAGTACAGGAGTGTTCCAGAGGATATTCTAACTACTAGTGGTTAGGATGTTGTAAGCAGCGTTTCTATCTATCCCCAGAAGTGGACAGGGCTGCTGCATTGCACAGCTTTGTGGGGCACTTTTCACACCAAACTGAACATAACAAATGCTTCTTGGAGTTACTATAATGTCCCTGGGTATGGAGACCTTTGGTGAATCTAGCTAGCCCAGTCAGAGAGGGGGTGGGTCAGTTAAGAGCTTCTCCTGTGTGTAAAAAGTAGGGTTTCTGGTAGGAAAGAGATAATAGTATTTAAAAAGTTAAATACAATTTGTGATAGTGGATTCATCACGTCATGTTAATTTTTTTACATTGTTGAAACAGGGGGACAGCCTCACAAAAGGAGAAAGACCTCTGACGCCAATGAAACTGAAGATCATTTGGAATCGTTAATATGCAAAGTAGGAGAAAAGGTATGTGCCAAATAGCGCAGACTGTGATGGGCTTAGGGTTGTAGTTGACTGTGCTTGATTCATTTCTGTAGCTGAAACTTGGTGATCTAAGTTTTAGGTGAAACTGCTAATGCCATGCATCTGTATCCCAAAGTAAATTCATTTTAAACCCTTGGGATGCAGATAATTGAGAGTTAAATGTTTTTAGTAATCTTCATAGAACATGCGTATGAGTCTTAGAAGAGACCTTCAGGAATAATCCTCTCAGTTTATAAATGAAGAGCTAAATGAGTCCTGGACACCTGGACACCTAATTTGTTCTGAGTCATAATATTAAGTGAATCAGATACAGAGATACCAGAGAGCTGATGTCTTCCCATTTCTAATTCTTATCCTGCTGCTTTAGACTGCTTGTTTTTAAAATTTCATTCATTCTCTTTTTATGGATTTCTAAAGAACAATACCTGAATTGATTTATATTAAACCTGTCATAGTGCCTTATGTATATAAGGCTTTAACTTTTTTTTATGACCACATAGAAAATTTTAACTCGCTAATTGCTGAGTACTTAACAGATATTTACTATGCTGTCCTCTACAGAGTGCCTGCTCTCTGGAGAGCAACCTAGAAGGCTTGGCAGGTGTTTTAGAAGCTGATCTTCCTAACTACAAGAGCAAGATCTTAAGGCTTCTTTGTACAGTGTATGTATGCAAAAGATTTATGAATCCAGGTGATAATGTATTATCTACTCTTAAATGCTTCGGGAATGTTCAAAAGATGTGTTTACGTTCCATATTTCATTAGCTTTTCTTCTAATGGGAAATTTATACAAACGAAATGACCTTTGGTGAACTCTTTTTTTCTTAAAGATAAATAGGACTAAAATTAAGCATTTTCCTTACATTTTGTTTCTTGGAACCTTAGAATCAATTTGAGTTGACAATTTTTAAGTGAGAAAGTAGACACTTTTCACACTCAGAGATTTTTCTTTTAAGCATAACATATAGAGTTTAATGTGTATTTTTAACCAGTAGTACCAAAAAAAATTTGGGAACTGGTCAGTTGAATAGTAGTCCTTCTCAGAAGACTGAAGAAGCTTTTGAAGCTATTACTAGGCATAATCTTTCTTTGAGTTAGGTTAGCTAGAACAAATATCATTATTTAATCTGTGAGTAAATTAAAATGGGAAAAGTCTCATATGAAAGCATGAAACAGCCTCTCCCAATGGTGGAATTAACAATCCAGGCTTTCTCATCTGTCAGATGGACATTGATCACTCTGAACTGTATGCTTTGCAAAGAAATGGTTACAACTTTTGGATACAAGGGGTCTTTGTACTGTACGTGAAATTATAAATTTTGAGGTATTTTAAAATTTCAGATATGAAGTTGACTTTTAAGTTATTTCAAATATTTAATTAAATAATGTTAATGCTTACAGCTCATTTTTGAAATTTAAAAATGTACACACAAATCATAGCTGTCAGTTGATTTCATTTTAACCTCTCATGAAGTACGAGTAATTTGAGTTCCAGTTTTTAAAAGAAATCCAGTTCATATTCGGGAAGACCTGTCCTTAGACTAAGAAATGACTCAAGAAAAAATATTTTGCTGTAGTGATAAGGTGCCTTCTGTTTTGAAAGCATTTATTAGAATAGAGGAGATTTATGCTGAAACTGTGATGGAAACCATGGCTTTGGGGGTGGAGAGGACAGTTACTCTCAGGGCAAGTATTTTTTTTTTAAAACCTAAATTGTCCCTACCACTCTGCTAGGCACCTCAGGAAAACACAGAATGTGTAAGAGAGTCTGGCTTATCATGAGCTCCTATTTGCTTTTCTTTTTGAAAGAATTTCTAAAAGCTACCTAAATTAGGAAGCATTTAGGAAAAATTTGCTTTTCCCAAAGGTTTGTTACTGTAATTCTCTTCCCTGCTTTTCAAATAACTTTAATGAAAATTAACACCCCTGGAGTAAGCTACCTGGGATGTAAAGAAATCTTACTATGTCCAAGTAGCATGTTGACAGTCAGCAATTTAACTGATAGGAACTTAGCTGGAAGAGGTTTTAGTTCTGAATTTTTTCTAAGCAACTAGGCTAGTGTTTCTGAAAGTGGAGTTCTGATCCTGTAACATTTGGTTGGCTAAGTTCAGAAATGGTGAATGTTCCATCTCCCCCTTAATGATTCTGTATTAAAGAAACTTGTTTCACCTGGCGTTCCCCAGACATTTTACCGTGGAAACATTTTCTGTAGAACTGCTCTTAGAGTTCACTAAACACATTGGAAGAAAAACTGGTCTAGTGTTAGTTATATTTATTTTAGTTTGATAACTTTATAATTAAACTGTTTTACTTTCTTAATTCTTGGATTAATTAGAATTAAAATGAAAAATTGCAGGGCTCATGTCTGCAACTCTTCTCAGCATTTATGCCTTTTCGAGAGTAGTTTTAAAAATATAGCTGAAAGTATGGGGCACCTTGGTGGCTCGGTCGGTTAAGCATCTGCCTTCACATCAGGTCATGATCCCAGGGTCCTGGGATTGAGCCCTGCGTTTGGCTCCCTGCTCAGCAGGGAGTCTGCTTCTCCCACTCCCTCTGCCTTTTCCCCTGCTCGTGCTCTCTCTCTGTCTCTCAAATAAGTAAAATCCTTAAAAAAAAAAAAAACTTTTAAATATAGCTCAAAGTAAACCTGTTCCAATATTAGTAAAATGATAAAAGATTTATATAATATAGAATTGAGCAACTTAACATAATACTGTTGTTTTGGGGTTTTCTTGTACTGGGTTCTCAAATCAGTGCACGCCTGTTACCTGAGAAATTGACAATTTATACAACATTAGTTGGACTGCTGAATGCCAGGAATTACAACTTTGGTGGAGAGTTTGTAGAAGCTATGATTCGACAACTTAAGGAATCATTGAAAGCAAACAATTACAATGAAGCTGTGTATTTGGTAAGTTCCTTTTTTGGTATATTATGACTTAGTGCTGGGACGGAGGGCAGAAGTGAGCTACAACCAAGGAATTTATCTGTTCTTCTGAAGTATAGTTCCCCACTCACCACAGTAGCTGCTCTTCTGAAACCATTCTCACTAAAGGTACCAAGAGCTCATTACCAAATCCAGTGGCTTCCTTTCACTCTAAATCCTGGTTGACCTTCCTGTAGCATGTGCTGCTTTATACTCCTTTTTTGTCTGTGGATTTCTGCAGCACCACTGTTTCAGGACCTCCTGCTGCTGCCACCTCCCTTCTATTCCGCTGTCTGCTTTTACTGGGTCATCTTCCTTTACCCCTTACATTATGTGTTTCCCAGGATTCTGTCCTCACTTTACTTTAAACACTCTCCCCTGAAGCACTCTCATTCTCTCTCATTGCATTATAAACCATCTTTATTTGGGTGACACGACCCCCTTCCTGACAAGTCGATTATCCGAATGTTCTGTTTCAGCCTTTCTGCTGGGCTCCAGACCTGTGTTCCAAATACTACCTGGATAGCCTTAAGATATCTTGCCTGCAAGTCGCTAAAAGTAATGCATCATTCTGTCTTCTCCCCAAGCCACACACAGGGTCTGCTGTCTACTGCATAACCCATCTAGGGACCTGAGTGTTAATATTTCTCTTCCCTTTGCCCCCTTACCCTGTAAGCAGTCCTCAAGTTCTGTCACTTCTCCCTCCTAAGTTGCTCTCTGGTCTGTCCCCTTTCTTTTGTCTCCAGGGCCTCTGGCATAGTTCATACCTTCCTCCTCGTGCTTTTTAATTTTTTGTGTGTAAGTAAGTACTATGCCCATCATGGGGCTTGAACTCCTGACTCCCAAGATCCAGAGTCTCATGCCCTACTAACTAACCCAGCCAGGCGCTCCCTTCCTCCTCATCTTATAAAACAGCCTCTTAACTGATCCCTTTTGCACCCAGATTCTCTGCCTTTCACTGTATCTTCTGTGGCACCAGACTGGTCTTTCTGTAACTCGCTCTGCTCTTGTTGGTTATGGATCACAAACCCCAGTTCATTCCCGTTCTCTAGAGTGGTCTTAAAAGCCTGTGCACAAGATGATTAACTGGGTGAGCGGAAGTAAATACTTATCTTAAATGAAAATGGGATTAATAAGCCTTACTAATATGTAACACATAGATTGACAGTGGGCCAGTGTATATCATATAGACCTATTTAAGTATGATATTTATGTTTATTTATATCACAGATCGTTGGAGGTATGTGATCAAATTCTTTTACTGAGTATATTACCAGAAAAGTTAGACACCAGTCAGGCTGTAAGATTAAGTCCAGACTCCATACTGACCTTTTATGATTGCCCCAATCTGTTTCTCTTTCCTTGCCTCCCAAATACCCTCCAGCTATATCACAATTACTTGCAGAAGGCTGAACACATCTTTTTGAACCCTTCTGCCTAGGATAGTCTTATTGCTCTCCACTCATCCTTTATGACCCAGTCCAGGTGTTACCTCCTTTATGAGGCTTTCCCCTATTCCCTTTATCACTGTTCCTAGAGCACTTTTTCTTTACTTTCTAGTATAGGAGTCATTTGGGTTGAGATGATGCTCGTGCCACTAGGCTGTGAGCTCCCACATGACAGGGACTCTAATAGTGCTTAGCAGTGGCACACAAAGGACATCCAACAGACACCTGCTCAGAAATTTCCATTTCTGTAGCCCAATGAAAATGTTTTCACAGAGAACAGAAAAGAAGATGATAGGTGGAGGTAGCTCTATGGAATGGGAACCTGTAAATGCAGATTCCTGTCCTTCGCACGGTTTCTGTCACAGCTACTCAGCTCTGCTGTCATAGAACAAAAGCAGCCGTAGACGATGTATAAATGAGTGAGCGTGCTGTGTCCCAATACACGTTTATTTGTGGGCACTTAAATTTAATTTCATATGATTTGTATAAATCATGAAATACTCTTGGATTTTTCTCAAGCATCACCTATCCAGAAGCACTCTTAGTTCACAGGCTATGCAAGAGAAAAACAGGCAGCAGGCTAGATTCGACCTTGAGGGGTAGTTTTTCAGACCTGTGGTTTCACTCGTTACAGGATTGCCTGTTGTGTGATTATATTACATTTAGATTTAATAGAAATTGTTTTCCCTTACAGGTCCGTTTTTTATCTGATCTTGTGAATTGTCACGTCATTGCTGCCCCATCCATGGTTGCTATGTTTGAAAATTTTGTAAGCGTAACTCAGGAAGAAGATGTACCTCAGGTAAGAAAACCCCTTATGCTGAGTCTTGTCCATACAGTACTAGGAGGTTTTCACCTGGTGGTCTTTTAGTCATCAAAACCGAAGGATAACAGATTATCGCACTATAAATTCTTAGTATCTGCAGGCTAAGTCGACTGCTGGAGTGGTGGGTTCTCTTGATATCTGTATGTTAATTCAAATGATTCTAATAAAAGTAAAAGTAATACAAGGTAGAAATGCTCTGATTGAGCCAGCTGTCTTACTTTAGCCTCCATAGGATTTCATTCAAAAATAAATACAATATGAATGAAAATTAACCAGCACATATTTTAAATTTGCCTTTTTAAAAATTCTTCAGGTGCGGCGAGATTGGTATGTTTACGCGTTTCTGTCGTCTTTGCCCTGGGTTGGAAAGGAGTTGTACGAAAAGAAAGATGCAGAGATGGACCGCATCTTTGCCAACACTGAAAGCTATCTTAAGTAAGGATACAGCTCATAGTTCTTACTGATATGATAAATGTGTATTTTATCTGTTAGTACTACTGTGTCAGTTTCATTTCTCGAAGATAAGCTGTGGAGTTCCCTATTGCTTCCTCTAAGTAACTTCGTTCCCCTACTCTTGTAATTTACTGAGACCTCAGAGTAATCAAATGTTTGCTTACTTTGCTGGTGCGAAGTAATTGGTGACATAGCTCCTTTTAAGCTGCTTTGGTACATATTGGCGAAGTCGTAAAATATCTTCTATCCTCCCACAGTGGTTCTCAAATCGTAGTGTGCATGGAGTCACCCATGGTTCTTAAATGTGCTCCAGCCCCAACCTGCAGACCTACTGAATCACAGTATTAGAGAGGTTTAGCACATACAATGTATTTATTTCATGTAAACTAATCCTAAAGCAAGTCCTTAAAACAGTGGCTCTTCCACCCAGCCCATACTTCTTGAGTAATGTGACACATTTCAGTTAAAATAGTCTCATATCCTCCTATTCCCATTTCTTCCAAGTGGGCGTAAAAACTTGGTTTGTCTTATTAGGTATAATACTAACAGTAGGGCTTGTTCATAAATTTAGCAGTTAACCAGCAGCATGGTAATGGTTTTGTGGCCCATTAAGTTTTTTCAGAATAATTTTGTTATAAGTTTCGTATTCTATTAGTAGGTAACTTGTTTGGATATTGCTAGTCAGTTACAAATAAAGCTGTGAGAAATCTAAAGATAAAAATCTTTGTTCTTAAGCTACTTTTAAATGATAAAACTCTTTAATGTTTCTATGTTTTTGAAAGTGTACTAGTTCTTTTTAAAATGTGGATGTTTGCAAAAGAAAAAAACGAAAGAATATGAATATTCTAGCATTTGAGTATATGTCCTTTCCCTTTTTCATACACATGGTAGTTAAGTGTGCATACTGTTCTTCACTTGCTTTTTTCCCCCCACTTAATGTACTTGGATTTATTGCATAAAAGTATATAGGCCGGCCTCATTCTTTTTTAACAGCTGTACAGTATTCCACTCTTCTAACATACCGTAATTTCTTAACGAGTCCCTTGTTGGTAAACAGATTATTTCCAGTCTTTGGTAGCGTAAACAGTGCTTCACTGATATCCTTATGTGTATGTCTTTGTGTACGTGTGCAAATGTATGTGTGGAGAGTGGGAGTTTTTAGAAATGGGGTTGCTGGGTTGAAGTGTCTTAACAATTTTAATTTTGATAGACTTAGTCAAATCGCCTTCCAGAGAGATTATACTCTTCCACATCTCCTCTAAAGAGATGACATCAGTTAGCCCCTCTGCCATCAGTGTTTGAAATTGCATATTTGCCCACATTTCAGCATTCTAATACATTATCAAAACGTGTGATATCTACCAATCTGATAGGTAAAAATTGTTATTTTACAGCTTTAATTTGCATTTTATTTATTATGAAGCAACTGAACATCTCTTCGTGTTGTTAAAAACCTAAGTGTAGATTTTCATTTTTATGTTTAGAAGACGCCAGAAGACACACGTGCCCATGTTACAAGTATGGACTGCTGAGAAACCACATCCGCAAGAAGAGGTAAATTGATAGAAGCACAGGCAGCTCTCGAGTAGGTTCTTATCTCTGACACAGATCATCCCTTTTATATACGTTAGCTAGTTTTCCACATTTCGTATCAGGGGTCCGGCTCCTCATAGCTCTAGGTGTGTAGTGGGGTTTTTTTTTAATTTTATTTATTTATTTGAGAGAGCATATGCATGAGCAGGGGCGGGGGGGTGGTCAGGCAGAGGGAGAGGGAGGGAGGATCTCCAGCAGACTCCATGCTGAGCATGGATCCCAACATGGGGCTTGATCTCCCAACCCCAAGATCATGACCTGAGCCGAAATCAAGAGTCAGACACTTTAACCGACTGAGCCACCCAGGCACCCTGGCATTGGTGGATTTTTAATAAGTGTTAGAATGTAATCAAAGCATTCCCTTTTCTGTGGGAATCCAGATGTAATTATTTTTTATTTAAATGCCCAGTTTGGAAATGTTAAGTGTAACAGCCTCAGACAGGTAGACTTCATAAACTAATTAAAAACAAAAACTTAGCACCGTTCCTTTGTACTATATTCAGTTGCAAACTAGCTTACTTTTGTATCCTATATTTTACAAGGTAATGGTTTTTGGTTTATGTAGTCAAAGTGTTAATTTATGACCTCCAAATATATAAATTATTAAAAATTAATTTGTCTTTAGTATTTAGATTGCCTGTGGGCCCAGATTCAGAAATTGAAAAAGGATCGCTGGCAGGAGCGGCACATCCTAAGACCTTATCTTGCCTTTGACAGCATCCTCTGCGAAGCCCTGCAGCACAATCTGCCTCCTTTCACGCCACCTCCTCACACAGAAGATTCGGTGTACCCGATGCCACGGGTCATCTTCAGAATGTTTGATTACACGGATGATCCCGAGGTATGCGACCAACTACGAGCCCCTGTCAGAGGGCTGTACTGCATCGTGCTCGTGGCTTAATCTTGTTTGAATAATGCTTGTGATACATTTTAATTTCAAGTGCTTTATTACCTGAGAGGACCAACAGCAGTGAAGTGAACAGTTTAACCTCATTATGCAAGCAATTCTGTTCAGCACGTGGAAGGAGAGTGCGAGTTCAGTGTGCAGTAGGTTCAGCAGCCAGGCTGGTCTGAGGCTTCCTCCTGGTTTAGTCAGATCCTCGCTGTATGATCTTGAGACGTACGTTCCTCTCTACCTTAGTTCCATAATGGAATAATAATAAAAGTACGTTCTAATGAGGATTGAATTACTAAAACATAAAATGCATAGAACAGTATGTGACACATGAGTGCTCAATAATTTTAACTGTTATTAATTAAACTGTTTTTTAAATTTTTTTGTTAAGAAAAACACCCAGCTTTGGGGGGTTTTGTTTTGGTTTTGGTGTTTTGGGGTTTTTGGTATGTTTTTTGGTTTTTTTAAGATTTTATATATTTATCTGAGAGAGAGAGTGAGTACGAGCCAGGGGGTGTGGCAGAGGGAGAGGGAGAAGTAGGCTCCCCACTGAGCAGGGAGCCCGACGCCAGGCTCAATCCCAGGACCCCGGGATCACGCCCTGAGCCGAAGGCAGACGCTTAACCCACTGAGCCACCCAGGCGCCCCAGAAAATAACCAGTTTTTGAGATTATCCATCTCTCTCTAACCCTTCCAGCTTGTCGTCTTATTCATACTGTATAATTGTTTTTTTAAATACTATAAAATATTTTTAGCAGCCCTGGGTGGCTCAGTCGGTTAAGCATCTGACTCTTGATTTCGGCTCAGGTCATGGTCTCAGGGTCCTGGGGTGGAGCCCCGTGTCAGGCTCTGTGCTACACGTGGAGTCTGCTTGGGATTCTGTCTCCCTCTCCCTCTGCCCTGTCTCCCCCCACACACACACACACTCTCTCTCTCTCTCTCTCTCTCAAATCTTAAAAAGATTTTTTAAAATATTTTTAATTTAAAAACCTCAAAGGTGAGTATAAGCTGACTGTAGGTTTTAAATATACACATTCTTTATTATGAAGCCAAGTTGTTAACAGCCATTGTACTTTACCAATTAAGAAAATGTATGATTTTGATATTAACCTTTGGTATAAAAACTCACATTTTCAGTCTGCTTTATTTTATATCTTTGCATTTGAATGACTGTCTTAGCTTGACTAGCCCAGCAGCAAGCAGGGTGATTACTGGATCGGTTCTGGCTAAAGTACCACACCCATTGCTTAGTACATCCCAGTCAGCAGAGAGCAGGGTTTCTCAGCCTTGGCACAGTTGACGTTTGGAGCTGGAGAAGTCTTTGTGGTGGGAGGCTGTCCTTTGACTGTGGGATGCTTAGCAGCACCCCTGGCCTCTACCAGTGGCATCTAGAGGGGAAGTGTCAGGTGTGACAACTGCACCTATCTCCAGAGATTGCCGGGTGACCCCTGAGGGCAAAATTGCCCTGTTTTGAGAACCACTGGCGTGAGAACCAGTATTACCACCTCAGATCAAGCTTGAGTTTTCTTTTTCCTGTTGTCTCTTTTCCGTCCTACCGTAAATTGCTTTTGGCCAGTGAAAATTTAGTATATATATGATTTGTCTCAGAATAGAACATTGTCAGATAATCAGTTATATGTACAGAATTATTAGCTTGCTACCCACTTTGCTATATTGCATATATAGCGAAATGCTTTTAGTCAACATTATGTAATGGTCTAATTAGGGATATCTATTTGGAAATCTAATATACATTTAAGATGGCTAGAAGTTTTGTAGTTAAGCTTTGTACAAGAGGAACTAGAATAGGACCTCAAAATGTGTTTCTCTTGATGTTGCTTGTGTATTTGTACTTAATTTATAAGTAAACTTATATTTATACTTAATTGATGTTGCGTCTCTAGTGTCCCCATTTTCCTTTGCCAGAAGAGCATAAACATACAAAGTATTTGTTCCCCTGAAAATGAAAAGGATTTGGTTCTTTTGTTTTGGTCTTTGAAAAAAATGTTTATTTGAAAAAATTAAAAATTAATAGAGATTAAAAGTCTACAATAGTAAATAGTAAGTAAGTAAAAATAAACTCTTTGCTATGCATATACTTAAAAAATAATATCATGCAGGTAATGTTTTTTAACCATTTTTTTAAACAATATAGTATGGCTGTCCTTTTTTTTTTTTTAAGATTTTATTTGAGAGAGAGCAAGAAAGCACAAGTGGGGGGGAAGGGGAGAGGAAGAAGCAGGCTCCCCATTAAATAGGGAGCCCGACATGGGGGGAGGGGAGGGTCGATCCCAGAACCCAGAAATCATGACCTGAGCCAAAGACAAGACGCTTAACTGACTGAGCCACCCAGGTGCCCTGAGTATGGCTGTCTTTCAATGCATACTTGACTTTTTATGTTTATACAGTGTTTGAAATAAAAATTTTTCCTCTCTCCGTATTTATTATGGAAGTTAATCCACTCTCTTGGTTTAAAAAAATCAAACCATGTAGAGCTAATAATATAAACTCTGGTTTGAGATGGATGATGGCAGTGTGGTGTCAGGGGCACCACAAGAAATGCTGCCACTGCCAGTCTAATTGTATTGTCGATAGACGTGAATAGGACAGTGATAGGAGTTTTCACACTTCTGAACTTTTATCCTCAGCACCCAGTGCAGTGTCTGGAACATAAGCTCTCAGATAATTGTTGGATAGATGAAAGAGTATCTTTTCTTTTTCTAGGTTTGTAGTATATACATTTGGTTTTCTTTCCAGGGTCCTGTAATGCCAGGGAGTCATTCAGTTGAAAGATTTGTCATAGAAGAGAATCTTCACTGCATCATTAAGTCCCACTGGAAGGAAAGGAAGACTTGGTAAGATTCTTTTCATGGTAACTTTTTGAGTGGAGAAAAAGTAGCAGTTTTGATTTGGTAAAGAGCAGAATGTATGTTAAGATTATAAAATCTTCTCTTCCTTCTGCCCTGTTTTGCTAAATAAGACCAATCTCTTAAGACACTTCTGTGCTTTTTCAAGGCCCTTCACACTCAAATACTATCTCTCTGGCTGCTCATAATTCCGTAGTGTTTTATAGTAATGTGCACATAATGTTGGCTTTTTTTGTGTGGATATTTGCCATAGGCTACGGACAAACTAACTTGAATAACAGACTGTTTTTGGTATGAATGCTATGGGAATAAAAGAATATTAATAGTTTTCTAGCATTTATGTATCAAGCTTTGGAAAAGTTATTTATGGTATTTCCTTAAGCCTTAGAAAGTTTTGGTTTGGATTTGAAGGTGGAAAGGAATACAGTATTGGGGAGCGGTCTTTTCTGTTAACACTTTTCAAGTTAGTAGATCTGAATATGCTTTATTACTCATACTCCTTTTGCTCTTGCAAGGAGTTTAGGATGCATTATAGAGTTTCCTTGTGGTAAACAAATTAATTTGTCTATAGTTAAGTGAAGTGCCTAAAATCTAGAGCATTTCAGAAAAGATTTCTTTCCCTTGAATCCAAATGTGCTGCTTTTGGAGCTGCTTATTTGATCTTTTTTATGCATCTCTGTATACGTATTAAACTTCAGTTACATTTTTTATAGTGCTGCGCAGCTGGTGAGCTATCCCGGAAAGAACAAGATCCCCTTGAACTACCACATAGTTGAGGTATGCATTCCACGTGGAGCATGTTTCTAAGTTTCAGAATCTTTCTGCTGATTTTAAAGTGTACGTGACTCTTGGCGATTTTTTTCCCCCTTGCAACTTGTCAGGTACTGAAAATTAACACAGGAGCAAGGAAATTGCTACCAGTTTTGGTGCTCTGTTAGCCATGTTAGTAAAGAGAAAAGAGGAGGTTGAGACCGTAGCCAAATGGAATTTTGTGTTGCCCATAAATTATTTAAATAGTATGTCTTCATTCGTGGATAGTGTAAGTTATCTCCAGTCCTCTGAATACATTGTCCACTTACCAGATACATAATTGGCTTGAATACTTTAAAAAACTGTATTATTGGGACACCTGGGTGGCTCACTTGGTTAAGTGTCTGCCTTCCGCTCAGGTCATGATCCCAGGGTCCTGGGATCGAGTCCCATGTCAGGCTCCCTGCTCAGTGGGGAATCTGCTTCTTCCTCTCCTTTGCCTGCCATTCCCCCTGCTTGTGCGTGCGCGCTCTCTCTCTGTCAAATAAATAAAATCTTTTTAAAAAATAAGTAAAAATATTGTATTACTTTAGGCAAATAACCTGTCCTTAACTGTGTTTATCTGGCCTCTTATTACTAGCATCTCCTTACTCTAGTGTATTATTCCCTGTATCACAAGGTAGGGATAAGTATGAATATTTATTCCTAGAAATTATAAAAGCCCATTGTTTTCGGAAGTAGGAAAAAGAGATGATGCTTTTGACCCCCATATTAGGTCATGTGGAGGGGCAATAGTAGTAAAGTTGAACACCTTGTAGAGATTTTTGTTCTAAAAGACAGTGTTTTACTTGACACATACGTGAGTTAGATTGTCGATTGCATTACCTTTATGTTAAAATATTCCTGAAAGTGAGTGTAGTTATGATGTATTACAGATTCACTTTTGATTCATACTGCATTTGTGCGCTTTCTTTCAAATACTGCATTTGTCCTATCTTTATAAAACTTGAGAGTGTGTTTAGACTATGAACCTGACTCATTGACACGTCTGTTGAAATGCAAAATATAAGTCATATTTCCAAATCTGAAAAATGTGTAAAAATTCATCAGAATCAAGTACAGAGGGATGGGAGATGGGAGTGAGAAGAAAGAATGCAGACCAGGCTTTAGAGTTCTAGATAGGTGGTCCATGAATTATATAGGGAGAGTAGAAACAAGTTTCTCAACAACAGTCATGGCAAAGAAATCTTGGACTACCAACAAGATGGCCAGGCACCAGTGTGGAAGTAGCAGCCCGGAATGACTTGACTGTCTTCCCTTCCCATGCTCAGAACCTAGTGAGCGTTTTTACTACTTCTAGGAATGAGGCCCTGGTGGATCACCAGCCTGAATCAACTCTGATACTTGCAGAGTTGGAATTGAATGGCACAGTTCTTTGGCAGTAGCAAATAAGCATTAATTTCTGCATATTCTTATTTGATGGAGTTACAGAAAGATGAAATTTTCATCACAGTATCCAACTACAGATCTCCATGTTTTAAAGAGCATCATTTGAAAGATTAAAACGTGATGATTTTTCATTATGAATGCCATGGAGTCAGAGTTTACATTTAGAAAGTTGAGGTCGTTCTGATGGAAGTACAGCGCTCCCTGTGAATGGAGTGCTAACTCATGATCTCTCGTAGGTGATCTTTGCAGAGCTGTTTCAGCTTCCGGCGCCCCCGCACATCGACGTGATGTACACAACACTGCTCATCGAGCTGTGCAAGCTTCAGCCCGGCTCTCTGCCCCAAGTGGTATCCTTCCCTTTGCTTCTAAACCTGACTCTCTGGCCCAGCTTTAAAAGATGAGTAAATATTTCTTTCTGTGCGTTTAAATCACTTCATGGGAAGTTTGGCCATTTCTTCAGAAGTTAAACATACGTTAAGCACAATCCAGCCGTTCCACTCTTAGGTATTTACCTAACGGAAATGAAAGCGCATTTCCCTACAAAGACTTGGGCATTAATGTTCATAGAAAGTTTATAATAACGCAAATGAGGCAATCCAAATATCCATCCATACATGATGAATGTACGAATTTGTCATATCTATACAATAGAATACTACTCAGAAATAAAAAGGAACACATCTTCGGTGCAGGCAACAACTTGAATGAACTGTAAAATAAGTATGCTGGAAAAAAGTTGCCAAAGAAGAATTTATACTATATGATTCCATTTACACAAAATCAAGAAAATGCAGAGTAATCCAGTGACAGCAGGCTAATATTTGCTTGCAGACACAGGGGAGGAGGGGAAGAAAGGATTACAAAAGAGCAGGGGGAAAGTTTAGAGGAGAGGTGATACAGATATTCACTGTGTTTATTTCACGGGTGTATACAGGTCAGATTTATTGTACATCATTGGTAACTCAAAGCTGCTTTTAAAAAAAATCAGTTCTATGAAAAGATGCTTAGCATTATTAGACATCTAAGAAATGTTATTTTTTTATCACAACTTATTTTGAAGGGGGTTGGAGAGTAGTTTTCCTTATCTTCAAATTCACAGCTTGCACAGGCGACCGAAATGTTATACATGCGTTTGGACACGATGAACACTACGTGTGTAGACAGGTATAGTAATTGCCTTATTCCTACACTGACGGCTAGCAGCTTCTGCGTCCTGTACTGTATAAAAGAATTTGATCAGTAAAACATTTGCCTTTTTAGAATTTCTAAGTTGATTTTTCTTTCTTGTCTCCCCAAAATAATCCTCTGTATAATAATAAAACTCGTAATGTAACATTATGCTTTCTAGGACAATTCAGTATGAAATGATGGCCATGCTGAGGTTATCTTTAATTTCATTCATTGTTTGTTTGTTTGGTGCTTTGGTATAATTATACTTTTTCCTTTGTAATTGGGTATGTAAGCCTTTAAAATAGGGTTTGTACTAACTATCCCCTATGCAGAAGCAGAGTCTAATACTGTATATTTATTATGTGTAAGTATATTACGTATGTATTTTTGTTTATAGATAGTATCTGCTTCTAAAATAATTAGCTTCTGCATAACTACAGCTTGAAGACTCAGTTTATACAAAAGACCATATTGGGTTGTTAGAGGTGTGGTAATTGAATGCCCACTGTCTTCTTTTGGGGGAATCCTGTATACCACCTCTGTCAGCTGGTCTGCACCTCTGTCCGTTTCCCAGGTCAGATCGGGATAGGTACTGAACATTTCTGCAGTTACTGTGATCGTTCGTGTGCAGTGTTCAGCTTGCATATCTGAACGTTATCAGTAAGCACTGTTCTATGTCAGACCTGTTATCCTGAGTAATGTCAGGGCTTGCAATCGCAGATCTGTGAGGGACATGCTTTGAGAAAGCGTCTTCTGATTTTTCTCCCAATGTAATTAATGAAACTAGGGGTTGTGTTGGACATCACATTTACGCCGTGTGAAATTCAGCAATTATATATTGGGCTCTTATAAACTGCACAGCATTATACTGTATACTAAGGTGATTTCTAGTTAGATCAGATTATTTTTAGGGGAAAAGAGATTTATAATTTGTGGTGAAAAGGGTATAGTGTGGGGATGAGATACTACACTTAGAAACGTTTTATCGCAATTGCTTTAATCTTTTTTTTTCTTTTGCCTCTGTTTCATTGTATGAAATGGGGGGAAATACTACATTATTTGAAAGTAATTGTGAGATTTCAACTATATATATATGTGTGTGTATACATAGAGACACACATGTGTATATATAGTGTCTGGCACAAAACAGGCACTCAGATATTACCTGTTTTTCACTTAAAAAGGATAGTACTATTACAAAGAGTGAGATAGGGGACCATTATTTTTGGGAGAAGATGAATTACAGGATTTGCAGAGAAAAGGGCAAGTGACAGCAAAAGGTAACAGCTTTGGTACAGGGATATGCTTTTCATTTAACTCTATACAGGAGGATTTTACTTGTCTACAGGATTATATAAGTTCCTGTTACAAACTGCAACCATTCATCCTTTTCTATCTCCCCCCCACCCCCTGCCCACTTCTCTCTATAGGTTTATTAATTGGTTTTCCCATCATCTAAGTAACTTCCAGTTCCGTTGGAGTTGGGAAGATTGGTAAGTGGTGGTATGTTTTATCTTTTCTTTCTCTGCAGTTATCATAATAAAGAAAATTAAGCATTTAAAGCTATAACATAAAAGCAGTCTTCTGTGGAGTCTGAAATACATTTGGTATACATGTGTGTGTGTGTAAATGAAATAATTTTAGGTACGGGGAAACTCGTAGCTAAGTACACATTAGGTGTAAGTGCAGATTATGTGTAAGAACTTATAATAAAACTACCCTTTTCTTATTAGGTCAGATTGTCTTACTCAAGATCCTGAAAGTCCCAAACCAAAGTTTGTAAGAGAAGTTCTAGAAAAATGTATGAGGTGAGTTCTTTCTGTTTTCTCCTCAGCTTAGTTCTCCTAATTTCTATGGGGGGGAGTTTTTCTCTTCTTTGTATGTGTGATGTTTGTGCAGAATGTCATTTTTTAAATACAAGTATCTGCCTCTCTTCCCCTTTCAGTTTTTAGTCAAGATTTAGGCTAAAAAAATAAAGCAACTGTGCCATCTGGATTCAGTGTGAATTAGGCCAATATGTTTTTTTTTCAAATGTACTTTGAAATAATTTTACATTTCAGGATAGTTGCCAAAATAGTGCAAAGAACTCTATCCTGTTCCTTTAGATTCCCTGGTTGTTAACACTCCACCACATTTGTTCGGATGTTCACTTCTTTTTCCCTTCTGTATATATATACCCATCACATTGGTCTTTTTCCGAACCCTCTGGAAACAAGCTGCAGATGTGGTGCCTTGTGTCTTTCCCCACAACAAAGACGCGCTCCTGCACGGCCCGCGCGCGGGGCTCCGGGGGAGAGCCAGGCTGTGCTGCAGGGCTACAGCCGTCCAGCCCGCGCGGGTCCCGGCCAGCCGTCGCGATATTGTCTTCCTCTTCTGGGCCGGAGTCCCATCCAGGAGCACACGGTAGCATTTAGTTGTCATGCGCTTCACATTCCTCACTTGACCGGTTACTCTTTCCTGTCTTTCATGTTTTAAAGAATCTAGGCCTTTTTTGAGTCGCCCTCACGTGTGCCCCTGACCAGACTCGGGATTTGTACTGTTGGTCGTCTTCGCGCATCGCATTCGGGAGGCACACGAGCCCTAGCCCTGGGAATGTTAGCCTGGGTCCCCTGGTCATGGCAGTGTCTGCCAGGCTTCTCCACCTTAAATTCACCATTCTTCCCTTTGTAATTGATTAATATTTTGTGGGAGAGATCCTGAGATGATGCCCATCTTATCCTGCATCAAACGTTTACTGACAACTGCTACTTTTATCTGCCACCGCTATGATGATTGCCAAATAATGATTCTCTTTTTCCATTTTTTCCCTACTTTTATTAGTTGGCATTCTCCTGTAAGAAAGCGCTATCCTTTTTTGCCCATTTATTTATTTATTCTTGTGTTCATATATCAGTAGGGACTAATGGGTTTCAGTTTCCTTCAGTGAGTTATAATCTCTTGCTGTCATTATTAATTTTGATGCCAAAATTGTCCCTGATTTGTTTAGAGTCCCTTGTGCCTCCTGGGTCTTTTTTTTTTCTCTTTTAATATCCCCCTCCATTCATTAAGCATTTCCTTATTTTTGGCATAAGCTGTTCCAGGCACAACTTGTGTTTCCTTGCCCCTCCCCTGGAATCTTCTATTCACAGAGCCCAAGTTTCTTTCTTTTTTTTTTTTTTTTAAGATTTTATTTATTTATTTGAGAGAGAGAGCGCGCACATGCACGCACAAGCAAGAAAGGGGCAGAGGGAGAGGGAGAAGCAGACTCTGAGCAGGGAGCCCAATGTGGGGCTCGATCCCAGGACCTTGAGCTCATGACCTGAGCCAAAATCAAGAGTCTGACGCTCAACTAACTGAGCCGCCCAGGCGCCCCTCACGGAGCGCAAGTTCCTAAGAGTGGAGTATGGTATTTAGGAACCAAGATCTGGACACTTGATGTGCTCATTGCTCTTTGAATGGACAAAGATAGTCTATACACATTTATGCACACAGACACACACGTACATAACTTTTTATATCCACCTAGGTGTGTGTATCCCTCCAACTCTACCTCATTTTTTCTAGCCTTCCCCTTGCCATGATTTCTAAATACCTTTTCAGGAACTAGGAAACTTGGCCGCCCTTAGCCTTGATACATATTTATTTGCTGCAGTATAACCAGTTTCCCCATCATGGAGACTCTCGCCTGCCCCACCCTACCCCAGTACCACTCCACATCCTTGGTCACCAGGCTCGTAGACCCATGGCCCACACCTCATTGTGAACCAGAAAGTTTTGAAGAAGGCCTGAGTTTCGGTATGCTGCCATAGACAAAAGCTTTAAAGGACTTGTTTTCCCCTTTGGCTTCTTGGCTGTCAGCTCAGTCCAGGGTGTTAGAGATGGGATTTTCCGGTAAGTTGGAGGCTACCAAAGAATGGAACTGACGAACGGTATTTTCTGAGGCTCTTATTTGTATTGTAGGTTGTCTTATCATCAGCGTATATTAGATATTGTTCCTCCTACCTTCTCAGCTCTATGTCCTGCAAACCCAACCTGCATTTACAAGTACGGAGATGAAAGTAGCAGTAAGTAATACAGTTCATCCCACTGCCTTTTAAAAGTACTGACACCAGCATTCTCTAAAGTCAGTTATTTAAGGTGGTGAAAGTGAACGTTTTCTATTCCTGGGTTTATATTTTTTCTGTTTGAAAGGTGATCTATACTGGTCACTGTTTTTGCCCTGTCGTCATTTTGAAGATTCATGATTTGCTTAGTTATTATTGGCTTGTAAGATTTTTTCCTTAATGGTGTCTACAATGTTATATGCCTGACATTATTTTAAACATGCTGCTAAGTATAGCAAGTTGAATGTAGAGCCAGAACTTACTAAACGAGAGTGCATCTGTCACGGCGGTGAGATGATCTGAATTGATGACCATGTGATATCAGTTCTGGTGTGGGAGCACAGGTGCACAGAGACTGTATTTTGACCAGCAGTATGCCGCTAGAAGTAAATTTTTAAATACAGTTTTCTTACTTTTTGGTTACCTCATGTCTGAGATTACACTGTGACTCAGAGGGCCTGTACTGTGATGCGCCATGTTGTGCTGTGCGCTTAAGGTAAGCTGTCGTGCATCGGCGATCACTGGTACGGAGTTAGGTGCGGAGGTTCTCCACGTCAGTCTTGCAGATGGCACTGCACACGGCTGCGCCGCGGGCCTCCCACTTTGTGCTGTGCGGCACTTCTTACAGCTGGAAACTCACTCCTCTCCCTTGCCTTCTCCTGCGCCCCTGGCTCTCCACGCCCCCCCCCCCCCTCACTCCCCTCCCTCCTTGAAGTAAGCTCAGGGTCCCAATGCTGAGTACATTTCCTATGTCGCTATGTCACTTAATCCTTGAGACAACTCTGAGAATTAGTGTGTTTATTAGACCAGTTTTACAATGAGAAATGTCTTCAAAGAGGTGAAGCCACAGTGAGATGGCTTCCGAGTGGTGGAGCCCCGACTCACATCCACCCCCGCTGACCGAGCAGCGTCGCCCTCCCCGCCGTGCTGTCCTGCAGGCGCAGAGCTGGAGGCGGCCGCGTGCACGTGCTGAGGTCTGAGCTCTGCCTCATACCGGCCCAGAGAAGCATAAGGCGGTCTTTGATAGCAGGAGCTCAAACTTCTGTTGAACGTTGAGCTTGCTTTTTTCCCGTAGAAGCAGCTGAGCCTAACAGCTGTCCCTCCTACGTTATTTGTGACTTTTTCCCAAGTGGACTCCTGCTGTAGCCAGGCCACTTCCTCTTTTATCTATTCCGGGCTCATGGTTCTCGGTTTTGCCTTTATTTGTGCCTAAAGTCTGGAAAGCCCTTTTTCTTTCCACTTCCTGTGCTCTCTCTAGGGTCTGGCCCACTCTACTCTTCTATAAATACGAACCTTTAGCGAGCCAGTTTTATGTTGCTCTCACTACATTTTTTGTGACTATCTTGGTTCCTTAATACGTTGTAGACCCTTCAGTGACAGGGGATTCTCTTTTTCTTATTTTCTCTCCCACTTCCAAGGAAAAGCACACAGCACATGTGACCTATTGTAATTGACTTCATTCATTCAAAATGCTTAGCAACTCCTATGTCAGGATTCTTTTTGTTATCCCTTTGTCCGCCCTAAGATCTGCAGTTGCTCTGGTGATGCCATACAGTATATATTAGTGCAAATTTTATACAATAAGGACTCAACAGATAGTAACTAATAGTAAATACGTGGAGTCACAGCATAAGAGCACCTGGCTTACACAGATTCAAGTGTGTGGCCTCAGCAAAAGACAGAAGCAATTTAAAAAAACCCCAGTAAACTGGCAGCCTTTCCCTGTTCAAACTCAGACTTCGTTGTCACTGTCTCAGGAAAAAGGAGGAAGAAGGGGCACTGACCAAAATGAAAGAAATACATTAAGTCTCGGCTTTTGAGCTTAAGAAAAGCCTAGGGATTTGAAGACTGTCAAAGGACAGTCATAGAAGTTTCTTATTTATTTACAAGAACAGTCTTAAAACTTGATCCACCCTCTTCCCCATTCTGTGCCTAGATTCTCTTCCTGGACATTCAGTCGCCCTCTGTTTAGCTGTTGCCTTTAAAAGTAAAGCAACCAATGATGAAATCTTCAGCATTCTGAAAGATGTACCAAACCCTAACCAGGATGACGATGACGGTAAGGGAATTAAGTATTCTTCGGTGGACCCGTGTATAGGCCAGGTTGAAGCATCAGTATAAAGCATAATGTGAGTTCCTCTTAAGTCGCAGCAGATGCTCCTAACCAGTGGCCTGTGCGGTGTGTCAGTGGTTCTTAGAACCCCAGCTACTTTCTCCCTTATATAAAAAGAGCTCCTCACCTGTGACCTAGCTTACATTCCGTTTAGAAACTAAACACAAAGTAAAATACGCTGCTATCATTTAGAGATTTTTAAACATTCCCCGCTTTCACTTTAGAAAGGTTCCTGAATGGGAGGACTCAGCGAATTATAAAGTTGGATTTTTCACCAATTTAAACTATTATAATAATAATGTTTAACACAAACTGAGTATGTACCATGTAATTCCAACCACAATCCCTAGGTTTTTGTCTGGGCCAGAGTGGGAAAATAGGCAAAATGATTTGTAAGTTTACCTGAATCAGTAAATGAACAAAACAGAAAATGATGAGAGGGACTTGCCTTATCAGGTATTAAAAGAGATCATGAAAACTACAGTAACTAAAACGATGTGATACTGGCACCAGAAGAGAGAAATCAGTGAGGCAGTTGAAAAGTCTACTGGGACAACTGGGTAACATTTTGGGGAAAATTTTTTTGTTGGAGCTGTGCATAAGGACACGTGCATAGTAAATGACTAAATCAGAATAAAACGTGAATGGCCTTTGGGTTATTTATTGCTAAAATTTTGTTTGGATTTTTCTTTTCTTTTTTTTTTTTTTTTTAAGATTTTATTTATTTATTCGACAGAGATAGAGACAGCCAGCCAGAGAGGGAACACAAGCAGGGGGAGTGGGAGAGGAAGAAGCAGGCTCATAGTGGAGGAGCCTGATGTGGGGCTCGATCCCATAACGCCGGGATCACGCCCTGAGCCAAAGGCAGACGCTTAACCGCTGTGCCACCCAGGCGCCCCTGTTTGGATTTTTCTAAGAAATTTGTATTATGATAGAAAATATATTTAGGAGAAAGCATACGTCAAAATGATGGTAGTAAATTTAGACATTGTCAGACATCCTAAGACTTAACTGTTAAGTGTCTGCTGAATTTTTTTATTAACATATTATTTTGCCACCATACAGAGATACGAACAAGGAAGTTTATGTGGTTATTTGTAAAAGAAATGGATCATATAGAAGAATTAGGGAACCGATCCCAAAAAACTAAGAATTCAGATTATGCTTAGGTTTCTGTTTTGAGTATTTGAAATAAGCAGTGGTCTTTTATTGTTTGTTAGTATTCGAAGACATGACTGACATGTCTGACTTAATGCGTGGATGTGAGCACGCCCTCCATCTAGCGCTCCAGGTGATGGACCAAGGAATTGCTCTACTTGTATTTTCTAGCTGTCTTACTGTGGAATATTTTTCAGATGAAGGATTCAGCTTTAACCCTTTGAAAATAGAGGTCTTTGTACAGACTCTGCTACACTTGGCAGCCAAATCATTCAGCCACTCCTTTAGTGCTCTTGCAAAGTAAGTGCAACGAGAACACATCCTCTGTCTGGAGGGTTTGGAATGTTGATTGGTGTATACCAGTGGAATAGTAATTTTTAGCTGACATTGTTGAACGTGAAGATCTTCATAGTATTGTCGTGTATTTTAATACAGTGGTTCTGGTTTGTAGCAGCTGACACCCTGTTTGGCTCCTGTCAGTCTGTATGAACAGTTTGCCTATGTCCATGGCAGGTACATTTTTCCATGTGGACCTTTAGAGAAACTAGTGAAACCTGGGTCCATAAGACAATCATATATATATATAGTCAAGAAGCTCCCACCCTGTCTAAACATCTTTCTAAAGGAAGGTAAGCAGAAATGAGAGCCAGCTACATTTTGGGGAGTCACCCAAAGGTTGGCATCTAAAGACAGAGCTTTCTAACTCCACAGACAATCCAGAGGAAGAGCGGCCTACAGATACTCCTTCAGCTGAGCAGAGGACCTGGGGTGCTCACCCCCCATTCAATTTCCAAGTCTCTGCTGCAGGGTTCCCACAGAACGCGCAGTCAGGATACTTCACCTGTGTTTGGAGACCGCTCCTTAGCCCTCACCTCATCTTAGATACACAGTAAACTTTAGTCCTGGGCTAACAATGGTGTATGGAAAATCTCTAAGATTCCGTGACAAATTTCATACAAACCATGAATTCCTAATCATACCTTTTATATCCTTAATGGTAAACATTGTTACCTTGCATTTATGTAGTGCACTGTAAATTGAGTAGCATCGAAAAGGCTCTGAAAAACTTAAAATCCTTACTGAGTTTATCTGTGGTACTTTTTACCCCCACTGTCCAAAGGTTTCATGAAGTCTTCAAAACCCTAGCTGAGAGTGATGAAGGAAAGTTACATGTTCTAAGAGTTATGTTTGAGGTCTGGAGGAACCACCCACAGGTAAGAATTTTAATTAGACATGTTGAGGCTCTGATTGTATAGGTATAAAAATAAGGCAATTAGTACCTTATTTTAAAACATGAAATTTGAGTCTGCCTATAGAATGGTTTTAAATTCTGTAGTTTTTTTTAATGCTCCAGAAGTCATAATATTTTAATTCATTAAAGAGCAAGTGTTATGATTTAGTTTTGGACTGTAATATCTTAACACATTTTAAATATGTAGTAAGAATGCTTGTTGCTTGGAAGAGTCTACCACTTGGGTTAGGAAATAATTACCAAGTCTACCCAATTTCTACAAACAACCTCCAGATTTCTCAAACCTCAGTGACTGTTTTCATAC
The DNA here is from genome assembly GCF_017311325.1 of Ursus maritimus. NCBI lineage: Eukaryota > Metazoa > Chordata > Mammalia > Carnivora > Ursidae > Ursus > Ursus maritimus. The sequence continues at coordinate 27,754,495 of NW_024424119.1, forward strand.
TATGTGTTTTAAAGAGGCATTAAAATGAATATATTAACAGTTTTTTATAAAACATTCTTAGATTTTTTTTAATTTAAGGATTCAACAGAAATTATGTATTTTTGTATTTTCTAATATTTTCATAAAATTTTAGGTGTTACCACTAACAGTTTTTCTTTTTGCTCCATCTTTACTGGCGTTGTAGTTTTCTTACTTTCTTATAGTAAGTACCGGAGCCAAACAGAGTGCAGAATCAATCTTAAGACCTAATGATCAAACTCATCTGTTCCATAAGCACTGAAAATGCATCTCAGACTTCCTATTTTGGTTTTGTAGCAGTGGGATTGTTGTGGCCTCCACGTAAGTGTGATTTACCCTAAGAGTTCTTTTCTCATTGTAGATGATTGCTGTGCTCGTAGATAAGATGATCCGCACACAGATTGTTGACTGTGCTGCAGTGGCAAATTGGATCTTCTCTTCAGAACTGTCTCGAGACTTTACTAGGTGAGTGTGGATTATGTTCCAAAGTTTGTATTCTCTAAGAATCAGTTTATGTTTGCTCTCATACATGAGCTCCAAATTCTGGTTCAGACATCGTTGATATCCTGATGGTCTGACCTGGTGGGACTGGACTGGACAGGGATTCCCGGGCAGCGCGCACGCACAGCCAGGCAGTTGCAGCGTCTCTTAAGGACACACGTGCAGATTGAATCGGGGCTGTGTGTCAGGGTCTGAGCTAGACAGTGGGGTGCAGGGAAGAGTTCCAGCTCAGCTGGGGACCTGGACTGCATACCAGGCGCTAGGAGAAACCTGAGTCACAGTAGATTAAGTACACATCACGGAGGGATTGAGGAAAAGTCTGCTGGGCCCGAGTGCCCGTGGGGAAGGGAGGTGTTTCCCCTCAGTCACAAAAAACCTGGATTTAATGCAGAAGACTCATTCTAGATCCATTTCCCCCTCAGGAAGAGACTTTTCATTAAGCATGGTGAAGTTGAGTCCACAGGCTTTCTAACTGTTGGGGACTGGAACAGGAGTTGACTCAAAACAGGAAATAAAGGAATACTGCTTATAAAGATATAAAAATCCATCACAGCCTTCATCCTCTTCGTTGTACTTGGTATTGCAGAGGACACTGGTCTGAACTGAACTGAATCCTTAGGGTGGAACGGTACGCTCTAAGGTCACCATACCAGCCAGATCGGCATTCATAAGTGAAGGCTACAGACATTTCTCAGATTTGCAAACTCAGAATATTGACCACCCAGGTTATATGGTAGCCATTAATCCTGAGGGACTTACGTTTGCGACTCCTTTCAGCCTCGCCCCACACCACAGAGGGGGTTACGTTGTCTGTATCTTACACGACAAGAGAGTGTTGCAGAGTGTATCCAAAGTCACAACGAAGGGCACAGTCAGAATGCAAACACCGGCGTTCTTGAACGGATAAAGGGCTCCAAAGCTCCATCGGTTCTTGAACCCTGCGCTCAAGTATTCCTAACTCTGCAAAGCCTCCCCTGACCACCGCTTCCAGAGCTGAAGTGTTCTGCTCTTATGCCCTGTCCGCTAATGCCCTAGACTTTGAGTTTGATGACTAACCTGTTTTATTATCTTCCACTGAAACCCATTATCCAAGTCAGGATGTATAGAGGGAAGTCCTCTTCTGCGCTGAATCTTGGGGTGAGGTAGAACTAGTTTGTAGACAGACGTAGTTAAGACGCTGCTTTGAAAAATAAACCATTTATGCAGCAAACCTTTTGAAGCACCGACAAGGTGATCCTGCTTGAGCAATTTGCTGATAAAGTAGTAGACATATGTTTATCTCATTCTTAAAAGCCCAGCAGTTGATAGCTGTTGTGAACCAGTAAGTTTCTTAAATGTTCCAGACAAGTGGCTGAATGTGTGCTACAGTTAAGTAGCATAAAGCATGTGAAATGAGCCTCAGGTAGGTTTCCATTTTCAGACAACTCCAATACATAATGTTTAAATTTAGAAGAGAGAAAACATATTTTTGTTCCTAATGTACATATTTTTTTCTGGTTTGCCATTGCACTTTGTTGTGTATGGACACAGACCTTTTATGCGTGTCTAGCAGGGGATGGAAATAAAAATGACAAGCACCCGGTGCTGCCTTTAGGAAACTTACCTGAGTCTCATGGGTAAAGACAGATGTTTGCACAATTTATGATACAAAAAAAATTTTAAGTGTTGCTGGAAAAACAGGACTAATTCTTCCTACTAACGAGGGAGAGACTTCCAGCATGAGTAGGTTATAAAAGTTGGGGGATCTTATTTTCTGTAAGTGTACTTGAACATACAGTAACTAAACACTATGTTACTTTAAGATTGTTTGTTTGGGAAATCTTGCACTCCACAATTCGTAAGATGAACAAACACGTTCTCAAAATCCAGAAAGAGCTGGAAGAAGCAAAAGAGAAACTCGCAAGGCAACATAAACGGGTAAGTCTTAATGTCGATTTGTAAATGGTCACAGAAAGTATGCCAGGAACTCTTAAAAATATTCGAAGATCATTACCTTGATAGGAACTTCTTTTTTCTGAGGCCAGATTATGCAGACTATTGTAGAAGTAGAGGGAGAGGAAGGACCTGGGGGTGTGCTGCTCCCTGCTGCTACACTGTGTGATGAACCTGGAAGGAGGCCACAAACCTTGCTTTTCCGTAGTTCTGTCTGGATCCGCTTCCTGTTTGTCCTTCCCAAGAGGGAAGGCAGAGAAGGAAAGAGGGCACTTGTATTTCTCTAAGAGTTTCTGGTGCAAGAGGGGACGGGGAGAAAACTGTGGACCACGTCCCCCGTACTGTGGGGACCGGTGGGCAGTCCTTCCCCAGTTTGCAGAATACTTCTCATATCACTGTGATTAGCCATTTTGGGGGGAAGCTGTGAGCTGCGTTCCACGATTTTACATAATAGTACTACTGCTATTCTTCATGCCAGTATTTTCCAGTGTTGTGCATATTTACCAGAGTCGGTGGAAACAAATTTAATGACTCACGTGAACCTACAGCAGGTGCAAGTGCTAGTCTCCACACAGACAGACACGCATATACGTCTATATGGTATATAAACACACGTTCACACACGTAAGATACTGCAAGGTAAGTGGTGTCATCCCCATTTTATACATGCCCGGATTGAGGCTCAGAGAACGTAAGTAACTTGCTCAAGCTTACGTGGTTAGTAAGGGACAGAGCTTAGGATCTGACCCAGGCCCGTCAAATTCTGGAGACTTCCCTTCATGCCGCACCGTCCCTAGATAGGTGATGTCCAGCACAGTAACTGCTAGCCACATGTAACTGTAAGGTAATTAAAGTGAAATACAATTTAAAACTCAGTTCTTCAGTCACACCAACCCCATTTCAAGTGCTCAGCAGTCCTGTACGGCTGGTGGCTGCTGTGATGGGCAGCACAGATCGATGTAACATTTCCCTCATCACAGAAAGGTCTACCGGAAGTAGTACTATAGAACCGAGCCTTAGTGTGCTTTTAGGGAAAAAGCGGCATCTACCCAGGTGCCTATGACATAATAAGGCAGACCCCATAACAGGTGCTACGTTAGAGATAAAACAGAAGTCTGTAAAAACAGGGGCTTCTGATAATTTTGCTTGAAGGGTAGAAGAAGACTGTTACCAATGGGGCCTTACCAACAGCTTGTTATCTAGAAGGAAACAGGCTTTCCAGGTGGCGAGGCCTACCTTCTTGCTCAAAGGACCAAAGGACCTTGATGTGTGACATACCTGGAGGTGGGTTCTGGTTCAGCTCAGCCATCTACTAGCTTTGTGACACTGGGAAAGTCATCTAACCACTAAATTAAAAAGACAACACCTCAGTTCTTCAGGGGGAGCTGGAAGGGAGTCGTTAAAGCTTAACAGAGATGTAGTGAGCCCATTACTGCCAGCAGAATCTTGAATAGTCTGCTTTGAGTTATTATACGTAGTCAGAGCCGTTTCTGAATTATTGCAGGGTTGGCAGGTCCTCGAGAGGTGTGCGGGCCTGCCCAGCATTTCTCTGCGGCCCGTCTGAGGAGAAACTGGCCTCTGGTTACTGCTGAAGCGGTCACATGGCCATGTATTAGCGACTGGGAGGCACGGCCGGTTTTTTCACTGGCCATCTACTTTGCTGAATGAGCAGCAGCAGAGTTATAAAAACATACTATCCATCCTCATTATTTGTGGGTTCTGTTTTTGCAAGCTTGCTAAAATTTGTGACCTCAAAATCTGTACTCACAGTGCTTTCCCATTCAGACATAGGCAGCCCCCATGGGCTTGTTCCCAGATAAGGTCAAACAAGGCAGTATTCTGTCTTGTTTCAGTTCTCACACTATTAAATCCTTTTCATGGTGTATGTAGTGCCACATTTGAGCTTTTGTTGGTGACTTCGCTGTTGAAAATGGCCCTGAAGCATAGGGCTGAAATGCTGTCTAGTGCCGCTAAGTGCAGGACGGCCGTGATGTGTCTGACGGTAAGAATACACGGGTTGGAGGAGCTTCTTCTGGGCACGAGTGCCAGTGCTGTTGGCAGTGTTCAGCTGTTCGGTGTGCATAAGTCAACATCATACATCCAGAAGAAGGAAAAGGGGACTCACCAATCTCTACCTAAGGCTGTTCCCTCAAGTACTGAAGTAACATCTGCTGTGCTGTGGAAAGGCAGCTCAACTTGTGGATTCCTAAGACAACGACTGATCTAAAAAACATAGTGGATTTAAAAACATAGCATTCTTGTGAGGCTGAAAACCAAAGAAATTTACAGTGTCGTTACTCAGGTCGGGAAAATGTTAAATCCTTCTCAGGCAGCGTTTGAGTATAAAGAAATACTGTATAATTATTTGTAAAACATAGTAAGCGATCTTTAAAGAGAAACACACGTAAGGTTACGTATTGATCACCTGACAAAAATAAGCCAAAAGGCTCCCAAGAACCGAACCCTGTCCTTCCCTAAGCAGTGGTTCAGGGTTCACAGCAAACACGTCAACATAACGATGGTGAAGAACAAGAATCTACTGTACATTTGCCGTGGACCTCACAGCTGTTTTCACTTTGAATGGAGGAAAAATGGGACACACACTTCCTCCCTGAATGGGCTGTCTTGTAAAAGGGGCTCACTCACTTCTGGGAGTGCAGACATTCCGGCCTGCGGTTATCCGAGAGGGTACGGTGAAGTGTCCTGGCGCGGGTAAGCGTGTGCATGGAGGGCGCTGAGGACTTCCGCCTGCCGGTACCAGACAAAGGAACATCCTTTCCCTTACTTGATGGGGTTTAATGTACTGGAATTCTAAGTGCCATTTTCCTTTTGTTCCTGTGCATCCTGCAGCGAAGTGACGATGACGACAGAAGCAGTGACAGGAAAGATGGGGCTCTAGAGGAGCAAATAGAAAGACTGCAGGAGAAAGTGGAGTCTGCTCAGAGTGAACAGAAGAACCTCTTCCTTGTCATATTCCAGGTATCTTGGCTTGGGACACGGATATTTCTTTAGGTTTGAAAAATGTGATTTTTAATCGTAATACATAATCATTTATAAAAGTTTAAAATACAAAAACTTACAAAGGAAGTAAAAGCTCACTACTTGAAGGTAACGTGTACCCCAGTCCGCGGTGTTGGCTTAGTGTTCTTAGAGGACCATTTCTCCAAGCTTTAACAAGATGTGTGAGGATACTTTAAGTACCTTTCTTATATTCAGTTATTCCCAATTGTTGATCATTTATTTTCCCTTCTGATTATGTCCTTAAAAATAGATGCCGAGAAAAAGGACAGACATAGTAATGTAGCTATTAAAGGTGTTCACATACTAACATTAGCACTGGTCTGCCTTTCTAGACTGACAGTATTTATTGACTTAGGACAGTTGGTAATACACACCACAAAGACCAAGTAGAACAGGAATGCCTTTGAGGTCTCTTGGTCGAAAATGTGATGGTTTAAGAATTCTCCCCGTAACATGGCTGTACCTCTGTACCCCCTTCCAGCGTTTTATCATGATCCTGACTGAGCACTTAGTACGATGTGAGACTGATGGGACCAGCGTATTAACCCCGTGGTATAAGAACTGTATAGAGAGGCTCCAGCAGATCTTCTTACAGGTTTGTGGGAAATTCTGATTAGATAATAAACGTTATTCTCAGCCACAAGGATTTTCCATTTTAAAAAATGGTAGTATTTGTCAGGAGGTTGTGTAGTACCCGTAAGGCCCTTCAATGTCCATCTGCTGCTCCTGTGGCTCATCGGAACATGTAAGCTTAAATGGGTCCTCTGCCATCGATTCCTAATCGCTGTTCCCTGGGCATTTCGGGAGCTCAGTATGTGCAAGTCGTACAGGCACACAAGAAGAGATTCTCATTTTCTCTCACTTCCCCCCCACATAACCTCAACAAGTCATGGATTTTCAGTGAGACAGATGAGCTGTTTTTAACAGACAAAATGAAGTTTGGGTTTCTTATTTTGTGGAATAGCTAAGAGAATTAGCAGGTGATCTGTTACCTTTTTGTAAAAGAAAAAAATTTTTAAATGATCTAATTAGTAAAAGCAAAAACAGGAAATTATTGCAAAGTATCTTTGCTCCTGTTTCAGCAACCATAGTTTTAATCCTCTTTCCTGGGTTGGTTCTAATCTTGGGCCAGTCCCTGTCGGGGCTGCCTTTAAAAAGCCCTCCTGTCTTTGTCTTCAGTAGTAGAGGCCCAGCTGCATGCAGTCTGCCAGCAGCCGCCCCTGCTTTGAAGCCTGAATTACGTTTACAGTCAAATTCAGTTCTGCCCAGTTTGTTTCTAAGTTATTGACATCTTCCCCCCCCCCTTATTTAATTTCCCTCTACATTTTCTTAATGTTGGGGCTTCTCAGGAGCCCATTCTTCCTATCAAGCATAACCACTTTTTTCCCTCCTCCCCCTTCCCACCATTGCACCGCATGGGGAGGCTGCTGAGGGAAGCGTTCGGCAGGATTGCCTGTGTGGGCTTTTTCCTGTCTAACCACCCCCTTTTGTGTCCACAGCATCACCAGATAATCCAGCAGTACATGGTGACCCTGGAGAACCTGCTCTTCACGGCGGAGTTAGACCCTCATATCCTGGCTGTGTTCCAGCAGTTCTGTGCCCTCCAGGCCTAAGGGTCCTTTTATTCCTGTCAGGACTTTTTTTAAATATCTGAAAATAATTTGTCTTATTTTTTTGATGGTTTGAATGCTTGCTTTCTTGTAGCATCTTTCACTTATTAAAGGGGGAGGGGGGAGGAGGACGGTGAAGAATAGAGCGTTGATGACCTTTAACCGCCCCTAAAAGCAAAAATTCCCGACTGACAATGTGATGACGACCATCGGATGTATTATATATATATGACAGATACAACTTTGCTGGTATTTTTTTCTCCTTAAGGCACAAAAGCTAAGTGGTCTGAGGTATGTGAACACTAGGGGTCCAGCTTACAAAGTAGTATATAGACTCGGTGGGTTTACTGTCAAGTAGCATAGCTCTTCACAGCTCGTGGATAACCTAATACGGCCGAAATAAAATTAAAATGTTTTTTAAACTTTGGTATTTCATGATTTATCATCTCAGCCTACTTGAAAATCGGTGGTTTCTTATTGAAGGTGTACTTCCTCACTGGGAATTCTCTCTCCAAAGTAGTATTAGTATTTTAAGACACTACTTACGAATGTTATTCAGAGTAGCACTACCCAAATTCTTTAGTTATTCTGGGGTGAAACGGCCGTTCTGAAGGCCCCCCCGGTGGTGGCCGGCGTGCAGGCAGCAGTGGGAGCTGTGACCTTAGAGCCATCTGGTCAGCGCCTCTAGTTTCGGAGACGGTTCTGTCCAAGGTCCACTAGTGAAGTGCGTGCTGAAGTGGAAACAGAAGTAGCTACATTGGCCAAAACTGTCCTTGGAATTACATACAGGTTTGGGTTTGGTTTCTACAGAACTTGGTCCGAGTAATTACTAATTCTTGAGCCTGTTTCCTGTACAGTATTAAAGCTTAACTGAGATAAGCATGCACATAAAATAAGTATAACGGATTCTCTGACATTGCAAATTGCTAGCATTTTAAGACTTCACTAAACCTTAGGAGAAATTGAACCACCACCCCACAACTGGTAAGTAGTATTCCTTTGCGCTTGTACGACACAGGTAGCCTCAGCTTACTACATCGTACGTTTAGGATGCATTAGCATTTTTCATATTGTTATCCAGTCTCTTTGGTTTACACCACATTTTTGTGGCTATAGAATATAGTCCATTCAAGAGATAGGAATTTCTAGGATTTTTAAATACTGTACCATTTAAAACAAATAATTCACAGAATTAAAAGTACATGGCAAGTTACTAGGAGGAGAAGGACTAAAACCCAGGTTCTTGTCTTTTCTTCTGGTTATGCTGTTCCTCCTTCCCACAAACAGTAATCAGTCAGACATGGCTCTCGGCCTCAAGAAGCCAAAATGATAACCACTTAAGGCTCTGGAAACTTCGACCCTCCACTGCCCTGTCGCCCCTCCTCCCCCAGTGCACTGCAGTTTGGCTAGTTACACCTGCCTGATCCGAAGTCTAGAGGAATTTTGCTCGTGGATCCTCTCTTCACGTGTAATATTGCTTCTCACAAGAATTCACTGATGGGACGCTGCTCTGTGCAGTTAGGCAGCTAAGTTTATGGAAAAAACTGGAAGTTGCATTTTGAAAAAACAAGAACAACATTCAGCAGCTGCCTTCCCCACTCAAGCAACTCATACAGACAAAAGAACGGCATGTCACTAAAGTATCTTGCAAAGAAATCAATATTCTGTTAAATATTCTATCAATGCCATTTAACATTTCCTTTGTCAAAGTGAACGAACATATGCTTTGTTTTCCTTGATTCTAAATCTCCCTTCCAGGAATAATTCAGGCAGTGGTTCATATGAAAATAAGTTTGCTTGCTCTTCCTGGAAAGTATTGAGAAGTTTGTTGTATAATTTACTAACCTGTAATTATACCTGAAAATGAGAAATGAAAGAACTTGCCAACTGGGTAGAATACATTGTTCTCTGGATACTGGTATCATCTTCAAGTGATGAAAGAGGGAAAGAAGCATACGTGAAACTAGACAAATCTAGAACTACACTGTCCTGATGAGAACACGTGCTCACGAACAAGCGGCTGGTCTGTGCCACGTGCCCCAGATTCACCATATTTAATCCTCACAGCCACCCTGGGAGAGGCTTATGCCCATCCAGCGGATAAAAAGAGGCCCGTGGAGTAACCTACCCAAGGCCCACAGCTAAAAAGTAGAATCTGAACCTCGGTCCATGTGGCTCAACGGCTCTTTATCTCCCAGGCGGTTAATACTGTTGTCAGCTGCCTAGACTCCTCGTTACCCTGTTGACATCAAGCTGGAAGCTTTTTTGTGCTCCCACGAAGGTCTTGCTCCCCATTCAGAATCAATTTTTACTGAATAAATAATTAGCATGGCACATTAAAAAAAAAATCAACACCTGACTAATACAGTAAACATTTCTATGTTGGATTCTTAGAGAACAATCAGTAATTACAGTCTCGAGTCTATTTGAGTTGGACTTGCCTTTTGTCAAGCATAACCTCCAGGAGAGCTGATCTAGAAAGGAAGATGAAAACATATAAACTTTCTATTTCTTCTGTTTGTGGAAACAGGACTAAAAAAGCCATGTCAAAGAACAACTTGAAAATACCCAGTTTATCTTAACTTGACCCTGTAATCAAGCACAAATCCTCTTACTAGCTCTACCTACCTTGTGATCCTTTTGACAAGATGGGCAAAACCGACTAGCTAAACTTGATCCAGATGTCTGGGGTGACGTCGGGTTGTAGGTTATCACTGCCTTTAGAAGTGCTAAATAAACACAGAAGTTATCTTCCCTCCCAGGATTAAATGAGGATACCTGTAAGCCATTTCACATTACACCTGCCTGGTCCACAGTAAGTGTTCTGTAAAACGTTAACAAGTTAGGATAAACTTAGCAACTGTACCTTTTTTGATCAATAAGACAATATGGCTGTTTTTCCATTTTAATCCAGATTTGAAGAGGGCTATTGAGACACAGACATTAGGGCCTATGGTAGTAAACCGTAAGCATACAGAAAACATGATCAGACTGCCACGACTCAATTCCTACTATCAGTCAGGCCTTGTCCAACAACAGCTCCCCACTCCCCCATGTGGCGACAGGGTCCAGAAGACCTGGCTAGCCTCCAGGGCGCAGGATCTACCACTGTCCCTGTTTCCTGGGAGAAGAATCCGCTTCAGCTGCGATGCTTCAGCCCTTACTAAAAGCTCTTCCTCCTATTACAGTCTAGGGTTTGGTTTGGTTTATTTCTCGGTTTTAGCTCTAACCTAACTTTTGAACCTATTCCATCCCTCAACTCCCACCCTGTTGTAGAGAAAAGCAATCACAGACCCAAGGATTTTGCCCACAACCAGACCTGCTGGACTCCGAAACTCGCTCTTAAGCCGTAACATACATATTTCTTCCTGAAGCATTATTTATGCAAGTGTCCCATTCATCTGTGAATACTTTACACTTAACTAGTCACATCTTCTCATACGTCAGCTCATGGCCACACACCGTACAAGTCTTCCGATACATGTCATCCTCTAGGTTTTCTTCTGGTCCATACTCATGCTGATGAGCAACGGTTTCCCTTTTCCACACGCTGCTTCTTACTGCTCGCCGTAATTCTAAGAAAATAAATAAAAGCCAGTTTTCCAGTGATGCTGTTCAGCTGAATCTCAAAATCCATCAAGCTTTGTGTGTGTGTGTGTGTGTGTGTGTGTAAACCAAATATGGTTTACATTAATAACAAATCAAAATTGATTCTATAACCTTGGGCAGCTTGGTCCGTGAAATTACTCGTTGGAGCCGCATGAAATGGGAGAGAGAGAAATGGGGAAAGTGGGTTAGAGGTACAGTAAAACAAGAAAATTCAGATGATGAGTAAAAGGATTGAAAAAAACGGAATTCGTTCAAGCAGGTAAGAAAAATGATGCCACAGCAGGAAAGGGGAGTCAACCGGGATGACTCAGGACAAGGAGCATTTCAAAGTTCCGTACGTTAGGGGCCACTTCTGTAAGAGGCAGGCCAAGCTCTGCTTGCAAGACAACTAGAAAGCCAAGAAGTCTGCTGCTGTGCTGGGGTTTCATCTCAGAGAAACTGCTTGTGTACCTGACCTGAAGTCCATTTAGTTCCTTATCTTATAAAATGAGAGCAATATTTGAGGAGAGGGATTGCCAATTATTGCAAAGTACAACCTAAATATAAGAACCAAAGGCAATTAAGAGCTGGAAAGAACCACAGGTTTTATTTTACTTCTTTATTTTGCAGGTAGGGAAATGGAACAAAAATAGCATGTGACCTCACGTCATTTATCCCAGAGTTTAGAACTTTTTCCACTGTATCATGTTAAAACGTCCTTAAAAAAACAGTTGGATGCTTTGAAAAGCAACTAAGCCAGTCACATTTTGAAAGTTCACACTGCATTACCTGGAGAAACCAAATGCTTAGTGTTAACTGGAAATTAACAAGCTAATACCGTCTCAGTTTCCAGTTTAATGAATAAAAAGCAACACTAATCATTTACATTTTGTTATTCTGACCAATGATCCATCAAGCCCAGCTCTCTGACAGCAGCACCACCTAAGGAAGAGTATGTTACATAATCTCAACCATAAAAATCACTATACCAAGTGATCACACGTCTTTAATCCTCTTTAGATGAATATCGAAATACTCGGATCTTCGTATTTCAGTCTACAGTATCGTACGTATAAGCAGATGTAGCGCCACGTATCAGGCACTGTTCTAAGCACTTCATCTAGAAACACATTTAACCCTTATAACCCTTTGAGAGAAGTACAACTATCATCCCAGTTTTAACAGATGAGAAAACCAAGGCCCAAAGAAATTACATCCGTTGTGCCTGAGGTCAAAGTGCTAGTTGATGTCAAAGGCGTGGTCCACCTCAGGTTCCTGTCAAGAACCACCGAAGCTACGCAGCCTTTCCCCACCTCCAGTGTGAGAAGCACTGGATCTCAGACCACGGTTTTCAGGCTTCAACATTACACCTCCAGACAGTTTCCAAACAGTGTTCATCCAGACAGTCATCTTTATTCCTCCTCTCTGTCACATTCTGAAGGTGGCAATTTTTTCTAGACAAACCTGGAACGCCCTATCCTTTATTTTACCTTAAAAAGCGAAACCATGTGCTGACTAGCACAGATGCCTCATGCCTTCAAGTCAATGACAAGAAGAGGTCTCCTGTTTGAGTTCCAATACCTCCCTTCCAAATTTGTTCTGATCGAAGGTATCCCAGCCACCTCGCCTTTACTACTCCACTGAGAAAACGCTCTCAAAACCTGACTGCATCCCAGTCACTGCTAAGCTAACCTCTAACTTGAGCATTATGTGAACTCAGGAAGAGAAGAAAACTATTTGCTTAGAATACTGACAAAATCTAGTTTACTATCCAAATTGGTCATAATTGAACATAAGGTTTTTACTGACTTTATGGCTTTTCCTTCCCATCTTTCAGCTAGTCTATCAAGAATAATGACAAGAAATAAAGCCGTGTCTTTAGTATGTACTAGACACTCCTGGAAAAACTCACGCTAGAAGATAAGGAAGTACTAAAATACTGGTATCATTTTCCGGCCTTCTTTCCCTTCCTGAACAATCTAGTCCTAAAGCCATTACGCGGAGCAGTGAAGCAGGCATCTGCGGTAGGGCGGAGGGAGCCCAAGAAAAGGCAGGCGCTCTCCCTACGGTGGAGGCTGCTAGCAACAGTGACGGCAGATTACACACAGGGCGTCAAACAACTACATTAAGGACAATGTGAATCAGGTTTCTCACTGTCAGAGAAGGGAGTTACAAACAAGGAAAAAAAATGAGAATGAATCTTAAAATTCTGGAACAGAACTGGGTATATGAGTGTGAACGCAAGGTGTTAATTTTTAACATATATGGGGCAGACATAAAAATCCAGATATATACATGTTTTGTGCGAGAAAGCAGAAGTCCTCAACAATGAAGACATGGCGAAAGGACGGAGGAACTCACTTAAAATTCCTTTTGGCCCAAATCTCAATCTGAACACCAAAATAAGGACAGAAATGAACCAAAAGCCATACAGAAGGGGCAGGAATGGATGAGTCCGTACCAATAATAAATGGCAGAGAGGATGCAGCAGAATGCAGATTTCTAACTGGCTAAACGTGGAAAGCGCACTGGGGGAAAAAAATTTTTGCAAAGAGCGTACTAAAGACTGGTTCAGGCAAGAACCATCCCTGAATGGATGCTAAATCTTGGGGGAGGGGTTAGGAGAACCAGGATATTTGTTTGGCTATAATTCTTTTTTTTTTTTTTTGCTTATGAAATAAAAAATAAGCATTAACACCATCATTAAAGGCAGACGGACATTGGTCTCCAGATACGCTGCCCTGAGAAATAGGTCACGTATGTGCGATCTCAGCCTGAAATGCATAACATGCACCTAACCACTGGGAAACCTCAGAAAAGCCCCAAATGAAAAGCATTTCTAAAAAGTCAAGATGGGGAAGGGACTTCTTCAAAGATGTCGATATCAAAAGAGAGAGAAGCTACAGAAATATTCCAGAATAAAGAAACTTAAAAAGACTTGGTACCTCAAGTCAATGCCTGATCCTAGACTGAATCTGAGCTATAATGAAAAAGCACACAGGACGAACAGAGCTGGACTCTGAGGACAGACGAGATAAAATCTCACTGCTCTGGTCCTGCTCGAGGAGACCGCGGTTCCCGGGAAGCAGGTGCTGCAGGGCTGGGGGCAGGCGCGAGCAACCCCCTCTCCGACGGGGCAGGCCAGTGTCGTGTGCGGAGTACAAATGGCACAGATGGCATCGCGCTAACAGGTCACTCTGGAGAAAGGATACAACCCTGTGTCCTTCATACTAATCTCTGCAATCTTATGGAACTTTCTGAACTTCTTTCCAAATAAAAACTTAGAAAGTCAAGGGGCGCCTGGGTGGCACAGCAGTTAAGCGTCTGCCTTCGGCTCAGGGCGTGATCCCGGCGTTATGGGATCGAGCCCCACATCAGGCTCCTCTGCTATGAGCCTGCTTCCTCCTCTCCCACTCCCCCTGCTTGTGTTCCCTCTCTCGCTGGCTGTCTCTGTCTCTGTCAAATAAATAAATAAAATCTTTAAAAAAAAAAAAAAAAAACTTAGAAAGTCAGGAGTTAGCTTGAAGGGGCCAAATTTGAAACCATTTGAGCCTCAAAATAACAGGAATGGACTATAACACTGATTTGAGAGTAAGAATCCACGAATCCAACTGATACTAAAGGAAACTGAATAAGAACTATAGAAAGAATAACAGAAACAGAAAATCACCATTTATATCCAGCCGAGTAAGAGCAGACCGGGGCAAGAATCACGCCGCGCGCTACAGCCCCGGAGTGAGACCTAAAGGAGATGCTCGCACAGGACCGGAGGGTCCGGCCCACAGGTCTCCTCTAATCACAGAGCAGAAAGGGCACCGGGCAAGGGGCAGACCCAGCAGACACGCCCCGCCCACGCTACACAAGGAGCGTCTCCCGCCGTGACGCACACGGACACGTCACGAGGGAAGGACTCCTACCAAAAATGCCCACAATCTAATAGTGCGAAAATAAGCTGCTGTCCCTAAATGAGGGACATTCTGCAAAACAGGTGTCAGTCTCCAAAAACATCAATAGTCCTAAAAGGAAACGGCTGAGGACTAGTAGAGTACAGATGCGCGTCACCTTTGACCCTTGGATCCAGTAACTAAAAAGCTGTGAAGGGCAACAGAACGACTGAATGTCTAGGACGTACTAGACAATGGCACTATATTAACTTTACTGAGTGTGACACTGTTTTTCAGTCACACAGAATGTCACTGTTTACGGGAGATAGCATGCTGAAATATTAAGAATCACAGTGTCCTCAGGCAACTCAGATGGGTCAACAAAGTGTGTGTGTCTGTGTGTGTGTGTCTGTGTGTAAACAAATGTGGCAAAATGTCAACATCTGGTAAAATAAAAAAACTTTTTAAATAAAGATTAATAAGTTTTTTACATTACTTCATTTAAGCAACTTAAAATAACTTTGGAAAGCAGAGGTCACCACACCTACTGCTGAGCGAGAAGAGGGGGGCAGAAAGGTCAGAGCCTAGAAGGGTGAGAGAGCCCCGCCAGCCGTGGGGGGGGGGAGCCCCACCAGCCGTGGGGAGCAAAGGAGCAGGGCCACGCCAGGCAGCACTGAAAGCTTAGCTGAGCTGGAGAACAAACAGCAGGTTACCGTGTTACAACCTCCTAGTCCCGCGAGCCTAGAATTTCCCAGCACAGAAAACTGGACTACCTCTCTGGAAATTTATAAAAATGTTCACAATAACCAGTCTTGCTATGGATATCTTCAGATAGATATTCTTGTTACCCAAAGAAGTTTTCCCTTAAATCCTTGTTTCAATGAAAACTTTAGTTTATGCCACTCTGGAACTTCTATTTCATTTGCCTTAATATCCTACTTTCATGAAAGAGACAGCTTGCATTCAATGTTGTTTAGGAGGAAAACTTCCAGGAGAACTAGCTGAGGCAGACCAAGTATTTCTAACTCCTTGATGGAAGGGCAGGAGTTTGTGACACAGGGTGCTCCCTGTTACCTAGAGGAAAAGTCACAAGAATACACCAGAGTAACATGACGCTTTGATCTGACCTCGTCCTCCACACACTGAGGCAGAGGGACATGGAACCGCGTCCTTCCAACTCTGCTGAGAGAAGCCCGAGAACGGTCATAAATGGAACCTGAGCCCCAGGACGTAAGATGTCCGCACCCCGAGCAGGAGCCCAGAGCCGGCTTGCCTCACCCACCTCTTCTGGGGGGACGTGCACGGTAACAGACAATGACGAATAATTCTCCATTTTTCTAGAAGGCTTACCTCTGCCAGTACTAAGTAAGAGAAAAGGAGGGTAACTCTAAGAAAAGCCTCGTCTCCGCCTTCTTTGTGGCGAGGCTCGCAAGCCCGAACCGTTCTGTGTATCTGCCCCAAACGGGAGTCTCGCGCAGGAGCACGAGGCGCATTTTCTGAAATCCAGCTGCACGGAGCAGCAGCGACGCCATCGTTCCTACTTCCGCCTCCTGGAGCGGAGAGACCTGTAACAACGTGAGCGTGCTGGCAGTTCTTGTCTTTTACTTTGCCTGTATTTTCAAAGACCTTATACTATTTATACTTAAATTTCTTCTGTAGTCAAACCGATTCTTTCTCAAACTGCCAAGCAGATCACATTCTCAAACAGGAAATGTAATCTCTCACCTTTCCATAAGCAGCTCTGTGTCAGCTTCTTTGTGGATCAAAATCAGAAGACCACGAGGAACCAGGTTCCAATTTCTTTTCAACTAAAAAACTTTTAGACTTGCTTTTATTCCTCTCTGTCCTGAGCAAATGCATGGTAAGCTCCTTGTTCCTATCTCTACGGTGTCTACTCCATTCTCAGGCCTCTGTGGCCTGGTCAGGAGAACTGGAACATGTTCGCCGACCTCTAAAGCAAACCAACGAGAAGCAGCCATAATTAAAGAGGGCGCCGCGCTGACCTCTGCCCGGGAAACACCAGAAGACCGTGCAGTCATGCTTTCAGGACGGAGTGCGCTCAGGCTTTCATATGCAAAGGAACCGAAAACACGCTTAGATTTGGAGGGACTTGGAAAATAAACCACTCAGGAAAATTTCCTCAAAAAGACATGCTTCATCCCGACAAGAATGGAATTGAATTAAAGAAACCAGTCTTAAGGGTCCACGAAAAAATTCAGGGCAAATTCGAACTCTTTGAGGAAGCGGGAAATCCACAGTTTATCTGGTGGTTAACAGCAGCAATTTAATGCAGTGAGAAAAAGAGCCAATTATACTTGAGTTTATATTTCTTTAAAATAATACCTATAAAAATTATATAAATCTTAAAAGCATTGTTCTATGCATACTAATATTTGATCTATAGGATTATCTTAATTTTTATAGAAAAAAAGTATAAAACAGATGCTATAATCTTTTACTGTTAGTCAAATTATAGGAACTTAGCCACATTTAGATGACATCTTGACCAAACTACAGAGATAGTATCTAAATAAAAATTACAGATAGCACCCCCTTTTAAAAGTATTTCATCACTTCACAGGTCTAAGTTTCTATTTCTAATTCCTTCATCCACGTACTACAGTCTGCACCAAAATACCACCAGGAAAGTGGCTTCGAGGGGCAGCAGAGAGGGAAGAGTGGAGGCGACTCGGGTAGCTGGAGTTACCGAACACCCCAGGCTGGTCTGTAAGGAGTCTGTAACTCTGCCCTCCGCTCTCATGCCCAGTAAGAAGCTTCTGATACTTTCCCCCTCGAGGCTCTCCTTGATGCTGGAAGAAGGAAGGGCTGGAGTAAAACATGAGGTGGACCATAATCGAACAGAAGATTAAAGGAAAGGACCAAATTGAAAGAAGTCTTTCAGTTGGTCCTTGCCGGTGTTTTCAGTGACTTGGTACAGCAGTGGCTCACGTGGGGAAGATTCTTCAATGAAATCCATTCCACATGGCACCGTTTGCCACAGGAAATCTACCCAAGCCAGACAAGTGTGCTTACTCCCGACCCAGGAGCTGACCTCTTAAGTCACTATAATTTATATAAAGACATATGTAAGGATGTTTAACATGAGGTTTTGACAAACTTCGTAAGTGTCCAACAGTGCTTCCATTTTTATAAGAAATATTTTTAAAGAGCCTGTGTATAGAAAAGAACTAGAAAAGCAGACATTAAAACGTCACTACTGACTGTCTCTGGGCAGGAGACGACTACGAGTTCTTTGCAGTTTCCCAACTTTTCTGCACTGCACACGAATTAATCTTATAGTGAGAAGAGGGGAAAAAGATCCTCACAAGAACAAGGCAGGCTTACACTCAACTTTTGTTATTGCTGTATTATTTAACACCTCTGAGCTACCTTCCAGAACCTCTTCTAAATCCTAAACACAAAGCAAATTTATTTATTGCGGCTGAAACACTCATTTTAAATGGATGTATATAAACCCTGTAACTACGTGAAGTACGCGCTCTCCAGACACACCTGACACCACGCCGGGGCCCCACAGTTGCCAGAAGGACGTTTCTGCCTGCTGTGCAAGACTCTCCTAGGGATTCCCTACTGCTCCGACCGCACCCCAGCTCCCCACCAGCACAGTACTCAGGACACTCCAACAGGATCTAGGTTTCCTTTCTCTTCTGACCAGCTCTGACTGCAGCACAGATGCTAGCACAGCGCCTGCTGACGCTACTGGATGCACTGCGGGACAGACGGATGACTGGACAGACGCACACATGCATACACGGATGGGTGCACGAACACATACAGACACAGACAGACAAAGGAATGGACAGACGGATGTATGGACAGACGAATGAACGTACCGATGCAGACTTTCGGTTATGAAAGCCTGCTTCCAGTCCCACCTCGCTAATAACTACCAACTAACAAGTCACTCTACCTTTTACTCGTATAAAAGAAAAACGATTAGACTTGCTGACATGAGAAGGCTCCTTCTAGCTACTAAATTAAAGGACTAATACTTAGGCACGATTTTTTCATTTTAAGCAATTAGAGACGTTGCTGGTAGAGATCCTTTTTTTATAACCCCGTTAGTCATATTTAAGAGTGAACTGATGCCAAATCCTTGACCGAGGATATATCCCTGATCGACCTCTGTTCCTATCTAAACACATAATTCACTTTAAGAGGAGGACTGACACGCTTTTTAGAACCGCAGTACTCTGAGGTTTGCGCCGAGAGCCTCAAACACCAAACTAAAGAGGACGAACTTTGTCTTTTCTTGCTTCAATCTATGGAAATACATTCCAATCTACTGGCAACAGATCTTTAAACAGGAAGAACTTAGTGAAAGGCTTTTTGCAAGTCAATAAAATACAGTCCTTCATGAGATCAATGTAGCCACTCACTTTTACTTTCTTTTTTTTTTTTTAAGATTTTATTTTTAAGTCATCTCTACATCCAATGTGGGGCTCGGGCTCACAACCCCGAGTTCAAGAGTCTCATGTTCCACCGACCGAGTCAGCCAGGCGCCCCTCCACTTACCTTTTACTTTCTTATCAAACTTCTTCTGTTTCATTTTCTCTCGGTTTTCCTGTCGAGCTTCCTTTGCTTCTTCTAATGCTTCCTGACTACCCCAAACTTCAAGAGACCTCTTCACAATCTACAACACAGATTTAAATAAGCCGTGATTCAGAGCTGTTAAGTATTATAAATTCATAACGATTAAATCCATGGACACCAAAACATGATCTCACTCAAGGGCAGTTTTATAAGCATTTGAAATCTTTAAGAGATCTTAAATTTTGCGAAGAGACAACTCTAGAACCACCTCTTAGCCTACAGAGCTAAGTAAATGGATGCTGAATTAGACTGGAAGTACAAGAGCAGCCTCTGTGTTTCTCTGCTACAGTTTTCACATGAATCCACAGTAGTACCTCTAGTCGGTGGGTCTGATGAGCTCTGTCCACTCACAAGATCTGCAGACCGATAAGCCACTGAATAGGAGGTCATCTCCCAAACCGTCTGAATAGGAGGTCATCTCCCAAAACCTCTCACCACAGAGAATCACTACTGCCCTTCCCCTCCTTGGTCCATTACTAACTTCTGATCTTTAGAATATCACTTTATTTTTATTTTTTTAACAACTCTGGTACCTGAATGACCTTAAGTCTTTATTCTAGTTTAAAAACTTTGCATTATATTTACTCTGTATAATATTTATTTACATTTAGGAGACTAACACACACACTAAGAATTATGCTCAGGATCTCTCTCACAATACGTTAAGGGAACCAAAATATCAATCGAGGTAGCCAAACTCAAATTTCTCCCTGACGTGATCAAGTGATATCCTGGCACTTCCTAAATTCTAAAACATCCCATTTTCACACTTCAACACCCCTGAAACGCGGCAGCAGCAGCCCCTGCTCACCGGTGCTGTGATGGCTGAGTCACAAAGGGGTTCGGAAAACCTGAACCCTGAGTGCAGAGAGCTTTAAGAACACCTTAGTAAATCTGTCATAGTTGCATTTCCTGTGTATATATGCACAAACACGATATATAGCAAAGAAAAAAACATAATAAATCTAATGGCTCTATTTCAGTAAGTATAAAATAAAAGCTCCAAGTGACAAAGCATTGGGTTGGCGTTTTTTCATTTTTAAGGATACATAAGATAATGGTGAATCTTCTAATTAATGGTGTCTTAGGTTTAATAAAATTCAATAAGTGATTGGCTTTACAATATAGTTTCCTAATTTTACTTGAAGCTACTAGGATTTTCTAGTATTTTCAATCAACCTGCTCAAAAGCAATGCCTCTCAATATTTTTTTATATAATGGCACAAAAACATAACGTCTGTACTCTCCGGGGACAGATACAGGAGGCTCCGACTCGAGGCACTCCCACTAAGGGGGTAACTATCTCCGCACACCACTACAAGACGAGGAGTTGAGAAGATCACTCACTGTGAGACACAGCAGAGTTACCTGGACCCTTGACACGGTTCCAGAGGAGCATTTCCCAAGTGGAGTTAGATTCTAGGCATTTGTGAAATTCCTAAAACTTTTTAGGATTTTCACTGGAAGGTGGGTGTGTAGGGAAATGGGGCCCAACTCTTACTCCCAACTTAGTTCCCAAATTGTACCAATAACATTACCTAATATTAATATATTTGCCTCAAAGTGTCACACCAAAAAGTAAAACCGGATGTTATTAAATGTCATTACATAGGACTATGACTCGTATGCAAAACAACAGAAGGAAAAGGATCTTTTTAACTCCATAAGCAAAACTAAACTAATTATAACTACTTTACCATTAGAACTTCACCCGACCGAGGGCTAAAAGTGACTGAGTATAACATATCAGAGACCTGTAATTTTAAGTAGAGTTTCATATCACCCCATTGTGAATGATGAGGATTCTTCTTCACAATAAATTTAAGAGCTGGTTCTCTTTTTTCTAAATCACAGTCTTTCAGAAGGTATTCTTGTTTGGCTTCTGTTTTAGTTATGAGCCTGTGTTTATCATCAGCATCTCTGAAAACAAATTAAGTCCAGTACTATGTTAGTTATTTTAAATAAATTGTATTTTCAAATAGTCCAAAGGGGCACGCATGCCAAAACATTATTTTAAAACAGTTTTTTCTGGGGCATCTGGATGGCTCAGTCAGTTAAGCGTCTGCCTTCAGCTCAGGTCATGATCCTGGGGTCCTGGGATCCAGCCCCACATCTGGCTCCCTGCTCAGCGGGGAGTCTGCTTCTCCAGCTCCCTCTGCCCCCCCGCCCAGGTTCTCTCTCACTTGCTCTATGCACTCACTCGCTCTCAAATTAATAAAAAAATCTTTAAAAAAATATTTTTTCCTTCAACTCTCATGGTCAAATTAGCAGCATAAAAATTCTAAACAGAAAGATACTTTATCTTCTACTTATTTGGAGAAGCTATATTAAATATTAGCAGATCCAGGTCACTTAATAAGAATTTCTTTTCTATTTATTTAAAGTTCCTCTTTGCCACAATGGATTTTTTTGGTTTGTTTTTTGTTTTGTTTTTTTTTTTTTTTTTTAAGATTTTTATTTATTTATTCAACAGAGATAGAGACAGCCAGCGAGAGAGGGAACACAAGCAGGGGGAGTGGGAGAGGAAGAAGCAGGCTCACAGCGGAGGAGCCTGATGTGGGGCTCGATCCCACAACGCCAGGATCACGCCCTGAGCCGAAGGCAGACGCCCAACCGCTGTGCCACCCAGGCGCCCCTGTTTTGTTTTTTAAAAAATTGTATTTATTTGATGGAGAGAGAGACAGCCAGCGAGAGAGGGAACACAAGCAGGGGGAGTGGGAGAGGAAGAAGCAGGCTCCCAGCTGAGGAGCCCGATATGAGGCTCGATCCCAGGACTCTGGGATCATGCCCTGAGCCAAAGGCAGACGCTTAACGACTGAGCCACCCAGGAGCCCCATGCCACAATGGATTTGAAATGACTAAGAGTACAGCAAACATAAATGAGAAGACTCAATGGGTAAGAAAATACAAATCAAAGCATAAAGTCAGGGTGGGTGGGATATAAGGAATACAAGTATACAACGTCCAACTGCCCCAACACACTGGAGCTTCCAATTGGCTCGGAGCTTGTTCAAAGCCAAGGTAAAAATGGAGGCACAGTTACACAGTTCTTCTCATTTATTTGTTGTCCATCTACATGCCAGGTATTACTCAAGGTACTAGAAAAACAGCGAAGAAGAAAACAAAGCCTTGTTTTCGTGAAGCTCCCATTCTGGTTAGGAGAAGACACTCGATAAGCAAACATAACGACGGATGAAAGCGCTATAAAGAAACACAAAGCCCGGTAAGGGAACAGAAATTCTGATAGACTGCGTAATCCAAGAAGGCCACAGATGAGGGGGACATTTGAGCAGGGCCCTTAAAAAGTCCGAGAACATCTGAACAGCTGGAGAGGAACATCCTAAGTAGAGAGAACAGCAAGTGCAAAGGCTCACGGGCAGGAGCACGATTTGCAACGGGACTCCTGGCAAGCGAGCCGGCGGCACTGGAAGGCTGAAGGGAGGGACAATGATGAGGAGGGGCGGGAGACCAAGTCTGAAGCGGGCAGGAGCTGTGTGTGGAGACACTTCTAGTCCACATGGATCAAAGCCATTGAAGAGTTCTGACTAAAATGTCTCCATACAAGAAGCCAATGCTGCAAAGTGGGGGGCACAGGCCAGTCAGAAGACCACCAGTGCCGCGCTCCAGGCAAGGGCTGATGGTGGCTGAGGTGGTGGTGGGAGAGGGGACGAGGGGGTGAAGCGAGGATATGGAATGAACACAGAGCCAAATGGATTTGGAAATAAATGTAGGATAAGCAGAGAAACAGCCAATGAAGTTGGCCTTTACGGAAATGAGGTACAGGTCAAGGAGGGGAGGCGAGACTTAAAACTGGGAATAACTGTATGAAAGCTAAATAACTTGGAAGTTTAAGCTAAAAGAGGGGACAGGTAAATGATACTCTACTAAAATTAAAATCCTCGAAGATATTGAAACAGAATGGAGGGCTGTGCTCCTAATTAAAGTTTAAAAGTATTTTTTTTCCCTGGGGCGCCTGGGTGGCACAGTCGTTAAGCGTCTGCCTTCGGCTCAGGGCGTGATCCCGGCGTTCTGGGATCGAGCCCCACATCAGGCTCCTCCGCTATGAGCCTGCTTCTTCCTCTCCCACTCCCCCTGCTTGTGTTCCCTCTCTCGCTGGCCGTCTCTCTCTCTCTCTCTAATAAATAAATAAATAGAAATCTTTAAAAAAAAAAAAAAAAGTATCTTTTTTCCAGACTACTACACAACTTTCTTTAAACTGATACATCAGTTGCTTCAGATGGAAATAAGATTATTTGTGATAATTTAGTCCCCAAAAGCTATCCATCCGCACTTTAAGAAGTGATAATACTGTGGATCTTAACCACTGTGTGTCAATGGGACAGTTTATAACTTGTAATTCCGACAGGAGCCAAACATTTCCAGTCACAGATCTGACTGTGAGACCAGCAACATCTCCCATCCCCTCTTCTCAGAATTCTACCCAGCGACCAGTCCACGGGGGTGTGTCCCGACGGCCACAGCAGGGACTCAGAGAGGGCGGGTCCCCCAGGGAGGTGCAGTTGATCCAGGGTAGCAGGTCCAAGGAGGAGGACCAGGAACAGAGAAGAGGGCTAAGTAAGAATCACAGATGGGGTCTTAAGGCATGAAAGACACCAACCCAGGTCATGCTGGGGTAAACAGTAGGGACGGAACCATGTGGCGTGAGCAGCAGCATCCTGGGGTGACAGAAAGAGGACAGAGGCTAGGAGAAGAAAAAGGATGAGAAAAGAATGTGACTTTTCCTCTTCTCTGCCCTTCACTCCCCTCCTCTCACTGAAGGCCCCCATCCTCTGACCAAGGTGTCCTTCAAGGGTGGGGGGAGCTAGGAACCTGCTACAGAGATGGTAAAGACCCACCAGGCCCACAGAAAGGAGGCCAGACCTACGGCTGACCGGGGCGTCCTTCCTGTTTATGGGGCTTATCATCACTGGGTAAGCACAGGCTTCCTGTATTTCTTTGGCAAAATGGAACCACAGAATTTTAGGAAACAGCTAAAACAAAAATCATAACTACTAAGAAAATATTAAATCCACATGGATCTACTTATTGTTTTGCCCTAAACCTACATGCAAACACTAAACTTTAGCAATTGAGAACGTCATCTGAAATAAGTACCTGCAGTTATCACAAGTTGCCAGATCAAAGTGGCTCATAAGGTAAGAATCCATAAATTCTTTACCACATTCTTCACATACTGCATAATCAAATTCCATAACAGGTCCTAAAGAAAGGAAGGTTAATTCTTTAAGTTTCCTTTTTTGTGACTTAGAACAATATATTTTCCCCTATCTTACGTTTATCAGTATGTACTTTATAACGGACACAAATACACTTACATAAAAGACAAAACCATGATTAACTAATGATATTATCTTAAAAAAGTGTTTTGAAGGAAAAAACTATCAAATCATCAAGTACGTTTGAACCCAAAACCACGTGTAAGGTGCTTGTACTAGTTCTGTACTGCTGCTGTAAGAAATCACCACAAATCTTCTGTTTAACACAAATTCACATCTTACAGATCTGCAGTTTCTAAGTCTGACCCGGGTCTCAGTGGGCTACAGTCAAGGTGCAGGAAGGCTGCATTCATTTCCGGAAGTTTTAGGGGACAATCTGCTAACCGCCATTTTCAGCTTCCAGAGGCTGCCTGCCTTCCTTGACTCCATGACTCCCTTTCTCCATCTTCCAAGCTGGCAGTAGCCGCTTCTCACATCACTCTGGCTTCTTCCAGAATCACATCTCCCTGTGACTCACTCTCCTGCCTTTTAAAGTACCTGAGATCACACTGGGCCCACCTGGAGAGTACAGAACAACCTCGCACCCATCTCACGGTCTTTAACCTTAATCATATCTGCAAAGTCCCTTTTGCTATGTACGGCAATATATCACGGGTTCCGCAGTGATTGGAACGTGGACATCTTTCGGGACCGGTATTCGGCCTACCACCGCACTGCTAAGAGTACAAAGGAGGGGAGTCCCAGAGTAGAAGGGAGGGGACTTACAGATAGGGCAGATGGACACTAATACACACCATGGAAAGAGCAGTCAAGAGCAAGTCAACACTAGAAAAAACACAGAATTCACTTTCAAATAGGAAACTCTCTCCCCCTCCGTTCTACCCCACCACCACCACCAACAGAGCAAATACCTCAACAATGAGATTGTAAACTCGAGGGTGGAGATTATATTTAGCTATATATCCTCAATTCCTAGCACAGAAACTACTCTAGAGTAAAGCTCAATTTTTTTTTTTTACTTAAAATACCTGGCTACGGATCTTTCCTACAGAATTGGTTCTCTCAGCAAGTCTGAAAGTTTTACTAGTACGTCTTCAGGATGATTGCTACTGCCAAGCCCCAGCTCTGAGAACTGCCACAACTCCCAGTGGAAAGAAGAAAGGAGTCATCATTTGTCCAGTTGGCTCGACACACTCCTATCACTGCCTTCCCTCACCTACTTCCAACACAGCATGGTCAGTTAATATCCTACTACCCCTTAATTCCACTAATCTCCAAACTCTAACAAAAATATCACTCTTCTTTATAAAATATTAGCGGGGCACAGCTATAGACAAAAGAAAAAGTTTAAAATATAGTCAAAGATCTTCAAAAAATTATTAGAATGTGTTAGAATGGGGAAAAACAGGTCTGACACACCAGTTAGGAGGCTACTGAATAGTATTATTAATCAAAAGCCATAAAATGTGCATTTTCCTAATTTTAGAAAGTCTTTATGATGGGAAATTTTAAATGTACATGATGATGATTTTTCTACTCCACTCCCTTTACATTTACCACGTGGAAATTGGCAGTCTAGTGTAAGCAAGAGCCTTCCCTCCCCGCCGTTCGTTCACTCATGTACGTATTTATTATTGATACGGACTCACAGATTCCTATTTTTTCCAATGGCATTATCACTCAGTAGTGTCCTTAATGACTTTGGTGCTCAAATTATCTCAGATTTGGCCAGCAGGAGCCCCTTCAAGTTGTATAACACACTTCTATCACATTTGAACACTTACATATTTCTGGCATTACAGAATGTTCCAAACTCACCTGGTGGCCATGCTGCCCCAACCCTAGAATCAGCTATTTCTCTGAAGGGCCCTGGTTCCTTTCGGTGGGGGAACAGTATCAGAGTCCAAGATCTGGACACCAGGTATGCTCACTGCCACTGGGTTCTCTTCGCTTCAAGGCCCTTTCTGTGGACAGAGCTAAGAATACATGCACGTGTGTGTACACATATGTATGCACACACACAAGTACTCATACGTGCACACGTATCTTTCTGAGGTATAACTGACACTGTATTAGTTTCAGATGTCTAACATGATGACTCAATATAGTGTGAAATTATCACAATAAATCTAGTTCACATCTGTCACCATAGTTTACAAAATCTTATGAGATCTTTTAAGCTCTACTCTCCTAGCAGGTTTCAAATATGCAGCACAGTGATATTAACTAGTTGCCATGCTGTATATTACATCCTCATAACTTATTTTATAACTACAAGTCGTATCTTTTAATCACCTTCACCCCCCCTTTCCCTTATCACCTTCCTAGTGATTCTGAGGAACCTCTATTCTAGATTATAAAAGCATTTGATAGGCTTTGCTTTATAGGCAAATGACCCATATAACTTAATGGCCCAAATAATTTTGATTTTTCTCAGCTATGCTGAGGCTCTTTAAAAACTAACAAAGAAAACATGATAGAGGGGCACCTGGGTGGCTCAGCTGGTTAAGTGTCTGACTCGATTTCTGCTCACGGCATGATCTCATGGGTCGTTAGACTGAGCTCCACAGTGGGCTTCGCACTCATGGGGGAGTCTGCTTGAGAGCCTCTCTCCCTCTCCCAAGCTAAGTCAGCCCAGAGATGAGGGCCTTTTCTAATCTGTCTCCCAAAGGGGACACTGATGAAGGAAGTAATCGAGAGGACACGATGGCCAGCTGATCTATGAGGAGGACCTGGGCAATTAGAAACTCCTCACCCCCTACCCTGTTCTTGAAATGCTCATTCTGCCCAGCAATCCCACAGTGGGAGCTGTTCCACGGACAAACCCTTGAGAGAGTAAGGTGTCGTTGAGGCCATCTGTGACTGAACCCAGTTAAACCTCTATATGAACTGTTGAGATGTGGCAGGTGGGTGCAGAGATCTACTCATCCTGCAGCCTCCTACGTTCCCTTGCTAATTAAAGCTGCCCCCTACCAGTCTGGAGTGGCCTGACTCCTTCAGTCTCTTGCCCTCTGTGTGTCGGGCCAGTCTGCAAACCAACATGCACCTTTTCTAACTTCCGCAAATTCACAACCAAAGTCCTATTCACATGCAGCAGCCATACCATCAATGTATGAGTAACAGCCAATGCCACATGTATACCTTCATTAAGCAGGAAGGCACTACAATAGGTTATCAATAAATATTTGTTGTGTGATGGGATGCTTGGGTGGCTCAGTTTGTTAAGCGTCTGCCTTCGGCTGAGGTCATGATCCCAGGGTCCTGGGATCAAGTCATGCATCGGGCTCCCTGCTCAGTGGGGAGCCTGCTTCTCCCTCTGCCTGCTGCTCCCCCAGCTAGGGCGCTCACTCTGACAAATAAATGAATCTTCTAAAAAAAAAAAAAAAAAAGTGTTGTGTGACCTGTTAAATCAAAGTATAGGCTTTATAGGGTGCCTGGGTGGCTCAGCTGGTTGAGCGTCTGCCTTTGGCTCAGGTCGTAATTCCAGGGTCCTGGGATCGAGTCCTGAATCAGGCTCCCTATGGGGAGCCTGCTTCTGCTTCTCCCTCTTCCCCTCTCTCTCATGAATAAATAAATAAAATCTTAAAAAAAAAAAAAAAAGAAGTATAGGCTTTACAGCCCATAGTTGAGGCCAAAAATTGCAGACAAAAGCTACAATGAGTCTTCATATCCATAAAATCATAGGGACTTTAAAGGTCTTTAATTCCGTGCCTTCCCTCCTCATACAGGGCTTCTCTAATATACCCCGGTCAGATCTTTCAATCTCTGAACCCCTCCAACACTTTGTTCTTTAGAAGCAGCAATTCACATGGTTAGGAAGTTCTTCCATTTCAGAATCACCATGAGACTCACATGAAATATGGGCCGTCTTTAAGTGCAAAGTGCTAAATATATGCATGGTACTGGGCTGGAATCTCCCTCACTGTACTGTAATTGTCACCCACTGTTCCAAGTTCTGCCCTCCAAAGCAAATCACAGTAAGTATAATCTCTCTTCCACAGAGAAGACTTCTTACACTTGCAGGCAGTTAGAAGTGTCCTCGAAGTTAAACCTAACCAGTTTTGACAACTGTTCCTCACATGTCAATATGAAGACAACCATTTTGACCACCCTGTTTTGGACACTATACACTTGTCAATATCCCCCTTAAATATGGCACCCAAACTGAATATTTTAATCCTTCAAGTCTCAGCTTCTGAAAACAGTGGAATAGGACTCTTACCTACCTTAATGAACATGTAACATTTCTGTTGCCACAGCTAAAACTAAAATTGGTTTTCTAAGCTTCCCCAAGGATAAAGCTACAGATAAATATATCCCATTTTTCCTCCAAACAAGTAAAAGAAGGTCCTAAATGTTATCTCTTGGGTTCTAGCCCCTCATTTCAGCCTACCAAGACAATGGAGTATACTATCAGTCAATATATTGGCTGTCCCTGCCTATTACAAAATAACAGAGAGCAACAACCCTAAGTACACAAACCACAAGTTAATTATTGCCAAATCTGTTTACTTTTTAATCTACTAGCAAAACTGCCAAACTGTATCCCTCTTACAAACCTCACCTGCTCACTGACAAGTATGGCATTGTTTATAATTGATTTACAGAATTATGCAGATTTCTCAAAATGACTAATCTAGATACCTATTTTCTGAAAATACACTTTACCTGGCTGATGGACAACTTTTCCAATTGTATGCTGTTCTTCTTCTTCCTCTTCCAGAATGAAGCCTCCTCCTGTGTCAATGATCTTTGGGGCTGCTTTTACATTAGCCATACCTATGAAAAGTAAATAAAAGTGGTCAATAATTTAACTAGGTAAGCCCCTATGTTCCTTTGTGCATAAACAGGTACTTTAAGTTTAAAATATATCAAATGAGATAAGGATGTCCACTATTTTTTTTTTTTTAAGATTTATTTATTGGACAGAGAGAGACAGCCAGCAAGAGAAGGAACACAAGCAGGGGAAGTGGGAGAGGAAGAAGCAGGCCTCCCAGCAGAGCAGGAAGCCCAATGCAGGGCTGCCCTGAGCCGAAGGCAGACGCTTAACGACTGAGCCACCCAGGCGCCCCAAGGATGTCCACTATTAACACTTCCACTCAACATTATACTGAAGGGCCCAACTAGTGCAAGATGGCAAGAAAATAAAACAGGCATCAAGGTTGGAAAGGATTAAAACAGTCTTTATCCACAGATGATGTGATTACGTACATAGAATATCCACGAGAATCTACAATTAGAATGAAGATATAACATGTAGGAAAAGAGGTATAAAACCTCTACAATGCAACCACCACTAAGAGAAATCAGACCTAAATATAAATGGAGAAACAGACCTCGTACAGACTGGAAGACTCGATATTAGATTTGGTGCCAAAATTTTTATCTTCAGTACTTTTATTTCAGCATACTGTACAATTTTCACTTTCTGGCTGAGCTAGGACATAGGCCATGGAAAAGACTAAGAAGAACTTGCTTAGAATGTGGTGCTAAGGACCTGGGGAAACAGCAAGGTGGAGCAGCAAAGAGAAACGGGGCTCTGTCTTGGCATGACTGAGCACCGTTCAGTATCCTGCTCAAGTTAAGGTCTTGACTAGTCCAGCTGGTCCAAGCTCCTGAAGGGGGGGGGGGCGGTATTCCATGTCACAGCACAGTCCAGTGCCCGAGAACTCTTACAGAATATTCATTCTACCTTGCTTTCCACAATCAGAAGTTTCATACCTCTGTATGTTCTTTTTTGCACCCTTGCTCCACAACCATTTAGTACAGATCTACAAAGCCTTATGAAATCATGACTATGAATTAACACAAATGAACAACTTTTGTCCTGACTCTAGAACATCTCAAGTTGATTAAGGAATAAGAAAAGTAGAAAACAGAAAGGATGAAACCAGAACCATTAAAAGTGGCTAGAATTTGCAGATTCAGCGTCAGTATATCAAGACACGCTGCCAGCCCCAGTTTCTTGTCATTCTTCCTTTCTTCTGGCTGAGGAAAAGGGATAGTAGAGGACACAGCTCCAAACTGTGCTCAACTACTCACACAGTATGGGGTATAGCTTTAGGAACACCTGTACCTCATGTTATAGAGGCAGTCCTGAAGACCCACAGGTCAACCAAACTATTTTAAGTACCCTAAGGAAGATTATTACTTGACTACAGTGGAAAATCAGGGGATAGAAATATACATCCATGAAAGACACGCAGTCAAGGGCTGACCCAAGAAAGGGGGAAGATAAAATTCAGACAAAAATTAACAGCCTTTCTTCCTAAAAGTGAGACAATGCCTGGCACAGGAGAAGCAGTTGGTGAAAATGAAAGGCCGTGAATCCAGGATCAGATGAGCTCAATTATAGTCCTGATTAGCTCGCGTACTTGCTGGTATGAACCTGAGTAGATTCCTTTCCTTTTCTGGTCCTCAATTACCACCTCAGTAAAACACCGGGACCAAACGCTGCCCTAATTATTTTCCAAGTTAACAGTGAGAATCAAGTTAGCTAACTTGAAGGATGTGAAACACAACAGGTGCTACTCTTGAAAGCCCCACGAAGGCCGCAGCCTCGGTTTGCCTCTCTCGGTGCCCAGCACGTAGCCAGCACTGTGCCTTTGTTGAGTGGCTGAATTCGGGAGCGGTGCAGGATGACTGCTGAAATGCGTCACAAGTCTAAAACTTTTATACAAGGTCTACCCCTAGGGCCGGCGGACGCGCAGCTGGAACAAAAAGGGAAAAGCTAAGGCGCCTCCTGACGGAGAGGGCGGCTGCATCCCCCAAGCCTAAGAGGAGAGCTGGGCCACCCGAGTGCAGTAAGGAAAGCCCCGGCTCCAGCGCGGAACTGCTGGTGGTCTTAGCCCGCTTTGAAACGGCCGGCGGAGCAGACTCCCGGGACTGCGGGAGGGCAGGCGCGCAGACGCGCGGGCACCCGACCAGCCAGAGGGAAGGGGCAGGCGTCGCCAGGGCCCAAACCTCCGGTAGCCGCAGCCGCCGTCGCCGGGTAGGGCCGGGCCGCCAGCCGGGCCTGGCGCAACATCAGCGCCCGCTGCCGCTTCCGCTCGATGCTCGCCCGCACCGAGGCAGGCAGCTCCGCCGGCGGTTCCGAGGCAGCCGGCTCCCGCGAAGCGTCCCCGGCTGCCGCCATCGCCAAGCTCCCCAAAGGGCCGAGACTTTAGCCCCGCGCACGCGCATTGACACGCCGAAGCCTGCCCTCCACCCCTTCGCGACGCCTGCACCGCCTCCGCGTCGACTCCACTACGCGGCCTCAGAGAAGGAGAGCGCCTGCGCGATTTGAGGAGCCGGGGCGGAAGGGACGGGCGGAGGGTGGGGTTTGCGCACGCGCTGGGGCCAGGAATACCTGCTAGCTTGTAATCTAGAAGGGGCGCGGCTGAGGTCAATTTTCAGGACTTGGTCATCTCTATAACAATAGTATTGCTTGGTGGTTCAGAATATGGGCTTTGGAGTCAGATGTGAGTTAAATTCTAGCTCTGATATTTACCGTGTTTGCTGGAACAAGTTATATAACCTCAATTCGGTTTCTTCAGTAGTAAAACGAGGATAATTACGGAACCACTTCCTGGGGTGTTGGAAAGATTACCTGTAAAGGTTTTCAGCAACATGCCTGGCGTATAGAAAGCTTCCAAAAATAATATTAGCTAGTAGCACTAGCAGTGCCAGTCAGAAAAGATCAATGGATGATTCATCTGACTTGACTTTGAAAGCATGGCCTAGGGGACAGAGCCTTAGATTTGAAATGGGAACTCTGGGTTCAAACTCTCACCTGCTGTGTGACATTAGGCAAATACAGCACCTGGTACCAAAGCTGGTGTGCATGAACTTGGCTATCTTTTCCATGGAATATTCCTTCAGTGTGAATGAGATGCCACCAGGTAGTGGGTTTGGATTTGGGCCAAATCCTGACTTCCCAAAAGTGTGGTAAATGGAGCATTTTGCAAGAAACATTGCTCGCTTTTCCAAAAATGTATGCTTTTTTATTACAAATAAAATCTAATTGAAACCAGGAAACACATTATATTTTATTTACTACATATACCATTTAGAACTAGTTTTCAGAAAATCTGGTGCACCAAGGTTTCACACTCGTTTTCCATGGTGAAAATTTGAGCAGCACAACCTAGTGGTTCTAGTCTATCAATCATATATACATATATAATATATATTTATATATATTACAATATACATATATAATATATACATATATATATTACAATATACATATTGTACATATACAATATATACATATATAATATATATTTTTATATATATGAATGAGCTGGAGAACATTATATAAAGCAGATAAATGCTCAGATCTTCTGGTTGAACTGGAGATGAAGACCTCAAGCAATCCCTGTTCCCTTTCCCCTCAGTCCCTTTCTCTTCCTATCCATTGACCTTGTCCAGGTAACAAAATCTCAAATTCCATTTAACACCAAAAGCACAAGCAACAAAAGAAAAAATTAGATAAATTGGACTTCATCAAAATTTAAAACTTTTGTACATCAAAGAACACCATCAAGAAAGTGAAAAAGATAACTCACAGAAGGGTAGAAAATATTTGCAAATCGTATATGTGAAAGGAGCATAGTCTCCAGAATAAAGAAATTTTACAGCTCAATAACAAAAGGCAACCCAGTTTTTAAATAAGCAAAGGACTTAAACAGACATTTTTCTAAAGACTATATATAAATGGCCAACAAGCACATGAGAAGGTATTCATCCCTACTCATTAGGGAAATTCAAGCCAAAAGCACAGTGAGATACCTCTTCACCACCACCAGGATGAATAGAATTAAGGGGGAAAATATAACACAATAACAAGTGTTGGCAAGAATGTGGAGAAATTGGAGCCCTTAAACATGACTGGTAGGAATATAAAATGCTGCTATAGAAACCAGTCTGGATATTCAAAGGGTTACACATAGAATTACCAATGAGTCAGCAATTCCACTCTTTCTGCTTTATATAATGTTCTCCAGCTTAAACATGTATATACTCAGTAAGTGGAACCACTAGATTGTGCTGCTCAAATTTTAAGCATTGAACACTGGCGTGAAACCTCAGTGTGCCAGGTTGTTCTAAAACTCTGCCCCAGCAATTCCACATAGCCCAAAGAATTGAATACAGGTGTTCAAACAAAAACTTGCATACAAGAGTTCATAACAGCGCTACTCACAGTAACCAAAAGGTTAAAACTACTCAAATATCCATCAAATGATGAATGGGTAAATGAAATGAGATATGCCCATACAGAAGAATATTATTCAGCCAAAAAAGGAAGAGTACTAATACATGCTGCAGCATGGATGAACCTTGAAAACATTATGCATTCCTTTTCTCTGAAACATTCAGAATAAGCCAAGTCACAGTGACAGAAAGCAGATTAATGGTTGCCAGAGGCTGAGGAGAGAGGGGCTAGACAGTGACAGCTTAATAAGTATGAGGTTTCCTTTTGGGGTAATGAAGTATTCTGGAACTAGGTAGTGGTGACAGTTGTGAATGCACTACATGTTACTAATGGTAAACTTTATTTTATAATAAATTTTAAAACAACTCAAATTCCAGGGCACCTGGGTGGTTCAGTTGTTAAGCATCTTCCTTCGGCTCAGGTCATGATCCCAGGGTCCTGGGATCGAGCCCCACATCGGGCTCCCGGCTCAGCAGGAAGCCTGCTTCTTCCTCTCCCACTCCCCCTGCTGGTGTTCCTTCTCTCGCTGTGTCTTTCTCTGTCCAATAAAGAAATAAAATCTTTAAAAACAAAAAAACAAAAAAACTCAAATTCTGACTGGGCCCAGCCAGGTGATGGAAGTTAATGAACCTAGCCAGGTGTGAGACTCAGGCAAACCGGAGTGGCGAATCCCCTCTTAAAGGGGGCAGCTACCACCCAGCTCCTGCGGGTAGTTGCCAAGACAGAATTTGAGCCCATTGTTACCAGACTGGTCAATGCTTCAAGAAAGTAACTGCTTCTCAAACTTTTATGCACTTGGTGATCTTGTTAAAATGCAGATTCTGAATCAGTAGGTCTGTGGTGGGACCCGAGAATGTGCATCTCCAGCAAGCTCCCTGATGGGGCTGCAGCTCCACCAACCACACTTTGAAGAGTGAGGGTCCAGCTCAGAGGTTCTCAAACTTGAGTGCACTTGGGGAGTTTAATGCTGATGCTTAGGCCCCACCCCCCAGAAATTCTGACGTCATTGGTCAGGGCACTAGAACTCTAATGGGCAGCAAACTTCAAAAGCCAACACCTTAGGGGCGCCTGGGTGGCACAGTTGAGCGTCTGCCTTTGGCTCAGGGCGTGATCCCGGCGATCTGGGATCGAGCCACACATCAGGCTCTTCTGCTAGGAGCCTGCTTCTTCCTCTCCCACTCCCCCTGCTTGTGTTCCCTCTCTCGCTGGCTGTCTCTGTCTCTGTCGAATAAATAAATAAAATCTTAAAAAAAAAAAAAAGCCAACACCTTAGATGACCCTCTAGGTTTTTACATAGTTCTTTTTTTTTTTTAAGATTTTATTTATTCATTTGAGAGAGAGGGAGAGGGACAGAGGGAGAGATAGAAGCAGGCTCCTCACTGAACAGAGAGCCCCACATGGGATTCAATCCCAGGACCCCAAGATCACGACCCAAGCCAAAGGCAGCCACTTAACTGACTGAGCCACCTAGGTACCCCTAGACTTTACATAGTTCTAAGAGCCTCTGAGGCTGTGCAGTATTTCTGGAGAACAAGGTAACAGTTCTTCCCCAAGGTAACCTTTTGAGAATAATCAGGCCCTAGAAACTTCTCCCAAACAAAGGATTCCAAACTTGAAGGATGTGGACCATATGTAGTTCAGATGTTGTACACGTATTTTGTAATTCTTGACAACCTGTTGGAGTTCCTTTGACCAGTAACTCCCTCTGCCTTCGCGTCCTGACCTTTGTTAGCAAGTTTCATGTAAGTTGGGTCTGAATTGTTAGCTGATGCCTCAACCAAGCTAAAATGAGACTCCTCCTTTAGAGAAAGGAAGAGTGCGTGCCCCGATCTGTACATCCCACACAGTCACAGAGGTTGTGGGGCTTGCCCTGAGCACAGCAGCATGAGTCATTTTGGTGGGGGCACAAAAGGAAAAGGGGCAAGGAGAATAGACCGGTGGATGTGTTCTGGCCTCTCCCCACTCACGGTCTCTGGAAAAACCTGTGACTACCTCCCTCTTCCTGCTTTGTACCTCTCCTCTCCCAGACCAACTGTGATCCTGGCTAAAAGAGGGGTAATTAACAAAGAACAGAAAGAATTGAAAGCGTTAACCAGAGCCTGAAGAAGAACAGCAGGCAAGAATGGAAGTCAGGAAGGGGAAGGAAAAACTTGGCAGTGTTTCCTGACAGGGCCTCCTCGATGAGAGCATTACTGTAGTTATTCATGCCTGAGATGACAGGATGTGAACGTATTTGTCTTTGTTATCGAGTAAATAGTACATGTGTGTGGCTTTCTTTTTAATTTTTCCCCTGACTCCCCAGGGCTTTACCCCTTAATGTGGCCACTTTGAACATGGTTGGCATAAATTCACAATAGAAGAACATCTGTGGCAAGGAGCACGCCAAGGCAGGGAACTGTCTGGGACAGGGGTGCAGCAGCACAGAAATTAGCCCAATCACCTTGGCTCAAGCTGTCTTGACGCAGTGATCCAGGAAACGTAGTCTCTTTTGGTTATGATTGACCCTCCTTCTGGAGAAACTTCGATTTCAACGTCCCTCCGCCAAAAGATAAAGGGATTGAGGCAAAACCATCATCCTGAAACCGTGATCAATAAAATGTGTGTGCAAAGAGATTTAGAAAACATCTTAGAGACTCACCAGAATTTTCTTTCCAGAAGCAGTAAGGAGTGGGAAGGCCCAAGTGATTCCACTTAGTACAGGGCCTGGGGAAAACGACTGGAAGCACTGGAAGCCCAGATCTTCTGTTAATCATGGACCAGCAAGGGCAGATCTTCCCTACTCTGCATTCCCCAGATCCTGAATGTGGTCCAGGGGACCTTGCTTCTTCCTGCCTCTTCCAGGAAGCCTGTCCTGACCCTGTCCCCTGGCTGTCTATGAGCCTCATATGTGCTGGTGTTGTGGCACTTACTCGCCACTCAAGAGGTAATTTCTACCTCCCATCCTTCCTGGATTATCAGGTCCTTGAGAGCTGGGACTGTCTGATTCATCCCAGGACCTACCATAGTGTCAGGTACAGAATAGCTGCTCAGTACATATTTGTGGAATTAAATAAATAGAATGAATAATGGGGCACATGGGGGGGCTCAGTCAGTTAAGTGTCCAACCCTTGATCTCAGCTGAGGTCTTGATCTCAGGGTCATGAGTTCAAGCCACATGTTGGGCTCCATGCTGGGCTTGGAGCCTACTTTAAAAAAAAAAAAAAAAAAAGAATGAAAAATGCTCAATAAGCCCCTTGTCTCACCAGCACTGAAACTCAAGGTCCGAAGCTGAACCCTACAACCACCTCAGCTCTGCTTACACAGGTGATGGAAGACTCTCCTCAAACAGCCCCATCCCATTGTTGTACGGCTTTGCCCATTATTCACTGTAATAATAATAATAGCAATTACAATAGGAAACACTTATATGGTACTTACTGTATACTTGATGTTCCTTTCAGTGTTTTAAATTTATCAATTCTCTCATTTTCATAACTATTCAAAGAGTAGACTCATTAATCTCAATTTATAGATAAGACAACGAAGGCCCAGAGATGTTAAGTAATTTGTTCAAGGTCATAAGCTAATAAGTGACACAGCTGGGCTCAACCAGGCACAGACCAGCCCCAGCATGAATATTCTCCACCGCTAAACTTGTCTCTAGATTAGAACAAGTCTTCCTCTTACTTCCTCCACTAGTGCTTTTCTGGGTGAGTTAGTGCAGAGCTGAAACCAGGTCCTTGGCGATGCCCCACGCGGCAGCTAACCAAGCGGCTTGAAACTGACAGGACTGTCTCTGCCTGAAGCTTGCTCTCAGAGTTGTTCATCCGTCTTGCGAAGGGCCAGGGGAGGATGAATGTGGTCCAGGGTTCGTCTATTATGTGGATGAACTCCAATCCACATAATGGGGTTATAGGCTTGTGGTTTCCTGTTTTCTTATTATCCCCAGTTGGGGTTTTCCTTTCAATTACCTTTATAACAAGTGTGGTTGCAGCTTCAAACCACAAACCACTTATATTTTATTGGCAAGGACTTCTTCTGATAGTTATAATTCTGTTAAATAGATGAACTCTTTATCACTTGTTTTTACAGTTTTTATGTTTGGAAACTGACTGTTTCCAGCCCCCATCCCTTTTCTGGTCCCACTGCTACTGGCCTAGCTTCACTCCTATCATCTCCTGCCTGAACAGCCTCTAACTGGTCGGCCAGCTTCCAGGCTGACCCCTTCTAATCCATCTTCCACTTGGCCTACAGCTCTGTCTTCCCAAAGTACAGCCTAGACCATGCCACTCCTCTGCTCAACAACTGTTTGTGCCTAGTTAAGCTCAACTCTGCCACTTATTAGCTTATGACTCTGAACAAGTTACTCAACATCTCTGGGCCTCAGTTGTCTCAACTACAACCTGGGATCAATGAGTATACTCGTTGAGTAGTTATGATTTTTTACAAAATCAAGATCCATTCTTGGAAGAATGGAGCTATGGGACAAATATAAAATCAAGTGCAGTAAGTGTGAACCTCCTCATTTCAGTTCAAACATTCTGTCAGGGTGTTTGAAGAAGTGGTCTCCTTCTGCATATGTGGGAGGTGGCCTTCGCTGACCTCCGGGAATACGTCCAACATTTAGTGTCTGTGATTTTCAGTTCAGGTAGAACTCTCTTGAGAAGCATTCACGCAAAACAGTCTGAAGGTCTTGGTGCCCCACAAACTCTGTGAGCCAACATGTGACATGACTGATAAAAAGAGAGAATGTGAGTAGAAGTGACAAGAAGAAAAGTAGCACAGCTGAACTGTGGGAGATGTTTGTCCTGCTGTTTTCAGCGCTCAGACCACATCTGGAGCGTGTGCCCACTTCTGAGCAACCCCCCCCCCCATGGGATCAGGGAGCCATCCACGTGGCCAGGATGGGGAGGGCTAAGAAACCCTCTCATAAGAAGAAAAGTGCTGGGAGGGAGGCCAATTCAGAAGATTTGTGATCAAGGCGTCACATCTCGAAGGGCTTCGCTGGGCAGAGGGCATACATGTGGTCTGCTAGGCCTTTATGCTCTCACTTAACTGGTGAGTCACAGTGGTCGCACTGGGCAGGATTTCTTCTTACCTCAGGCCCCCAGACCCAGGACTACACTCACGTCCTGCTCCAGTGGCCCTGCCTCTCTGAGGAGTTGAAGACAGAAGTCGCCGCAGAGGGAGAGTCTGACCCGAAGTCCACACATAAGAAGATACCAAAGACTTCCTAGTGTATCTAGTTCGAGCTGTCATGGGGTCCAGGCTGGTAATGAAAACAAATGAAGCAAGTTGAGCCCCTGCCTTTTAAGCGTATAAAAATGTCCTCACTTCCACAGATAAATATGCTGTGCCCTACGTTTCCTAAAACAAATGACTTGGTCTCTTATTTTTGCTTTCCTGGTGAAAACTTGATAAGAAAAATGTTGGGTTTTTGTTTTGTTTTGTTTTGTTTTTACAATAAGAAAAATGACAGCACACATGCAATGAGAAGTGGCATCGCTGATCAGCCTCACTGCTGTGGTGACAGTCGGGAGCTGAGGGCAGTGCTGCCACAGGCCTGATGAGGCTAAGCCTTCCACCTTGTTTAAGAAGAGCGAAAATTCTGGGGTTTCATGTGAAATCTTCCCATTTCTAAATGTTGATGCTGATGTTCAGAAAATACCATGCAAGCTTAATATCCCTCTACAACATCTCGGCTTCGGTGTGCTTAACTCTGCCTGTTTCCCCGCGACGGGCACTCACACCCACGGAGGCGGCCGTCTCCCTGTGAACTGCTCTGACTGCCAGAAATACACTCTTCCAATTAAATGGCAATCTATCATTTTATAGCACAATGGCCCAGACACTTCTGGCCTTCACAGCCTCTAGTCTCTAGGCCACTCCATTCACGCATTCGTGCATTCACTCATTTACACACACACACACACACACACACACACACACACACAAAACCATGGACTCAGTTGTGCATCTGTTGAATCCAGTGGATGGTGATGTGAGTTCCCCACGAGTAGAAAATGTATTTTATCTCTGAGTCCCTTGGCGTCCCCTTCCCACACAGGGCCTGCGTGGGAACACTGCAGCCTCCCTATTCCTCCTGGATGAAGGCTGCCCAGGAAGTAAGTTCCCTCCTAGACCTTGCGTGCAGCATTCCTTCCAGGCAGCAGGCAGGCGCAGGGGTTTACTGGACCTGTGGCCCTGGGCAAGTCACTGCTGTCCCAGCCTAGGCCTCCCCATGTGCTAAACAGGGGCGTTAGCTCCCACTTCATGGCCTATTTTGAAGTATTTATAAATCGTTTGTTGGGGCGCCTGGGTGGCTGAGTCAGTTAAGCGGCTGCCTTCAGCTCAGGTCATGACATCAGGGTCCTGGGATGGAGCCCCTGGCAGGCTCCCTGCTCAGCAGGAAGTTTGCGTCCACCTCTCCCTCTGCCCCTCCCTCTGCTCACGCTCTCTTTCTCAATCTTACTTTTTTTCTCTCTCTCAAATAAATAAATAAAATCTTTTTAAAAATCCTTTGTTAAGGGAAAGTGCTACACAGTGTCAGGATGCTGGTAAGTGGTATTGACATCGAGTGGAAGGAAGTTGGAGTTCCACAGGAATAGGTTTGAATGCAGGCTCAGCCACTTTGGGCAGCTTGTTTAATCTCTGTGGGCCTCAGTTTCCTCATCTATAAAATGGGTAAAACTGCCTAGTCTACAGTCCTGCTCTTTAGATTTGAAATTAGAAATAATGGTGCCTGTGGAGGGCGCCTGGGAAGAGGTCGCTGCGTTGCAGCCATAACCAGTAGGGGGCACCAAACTATTCATAAATGAAATCCGTCTCTTGCCCGGGCCGCGAGCGCCAGAAAGCCTTTCTACAAAGCGGGGTGCGGGGTGGAGGGATTTGCGCGCGCGGTCTCCTTTTTTAATGGAAAATTAGAATTTACATTTTACACTGTACTATTTGAGGGGCCACTTATTAACAAAAGCAGCTTAGAGTAGTGGAAAGAGCTCCCCACAGAGAAAAACTCTGGATACTTGTCCTTGCCTCAGTCCTTCTGCTGTGTGACCTGTGTCTGGACCCACTTTTGCAGCGGAATTAGGTCGGGCCACATGATCTCTGAGGGCCCTTCTAGCTGTCTATGACTAAGATTGTGGGGCAAACAGCCCAGGAAACATGCTGGTGAGGGGGTGGGCATGGGCACCCTGGACGAAACGACCCTCGGATGCCCTCGCGGGGGCTGGGTTTGAAGATTTCCACGCCGTCAAGGGCTAATCCTGGCCTCACAAAGGAGCGCGGTCAGAGCTGTCGGGTGGTGGCGATGTTTTTCTGCGGGCGCGCACACGGCGCTTATCATCTTTTGTGAAGGCCGCTGCCGAAGCCACGGAGACCACCCAGCCTGACAAAGAAAGGAATTCTTGTCTGCAGTTGACAGCCCTCAGGTTGACGGTTTTCCATTTGCCCTGGAGGCTGTCACTTGCGGAACAATGGCAAGGAGCAGGGTGGCTCTCACCTGAGTCTGGCGCTGCCGCGGGGGGATGGGCTGCAGACCAGGACTGGGGCGGGGGAGGGGCGGGCGGCTGTCTCCCCTCCCAGCATAGGAAGGCCTGCGGCAGACAAGCTTGGAGAGGCTGTGGAGGGCTATTTTCCCCGTGGATGGTTTCCCACGCCACAGATCAGGAAGGAGCAAGCACTGAAGACGTTACTCTTCGCTAAAATATAAAATAAAATAATAAAATAAATTATAACGGATTACTGATACACACAAAACAGAAATCAATCTCAAAAGCAGTAAATAGGGCAAAAGAAGCCAGACAGAAGAGTACCTACAGTATAATCCCATTTCTAGAAATTTCTAGAGCAGACACAACTGTTTCTGGTGCTAGAAATCTGATCCATGGGATCAGTGATACCTAAGTGATACCACTTAGGAGAGGTAAAGGTTGATTACCAAGAAACATGAAGGGACTTTCTGGGTGTGGAAACGTTCTAGTCTTAAGTGGTAAGGACATGGGTGCACATGCCTCTGTAAAATTCATTGAACCGTACTCTTATAATCAGCGCACTGTACTGTACAAAAATAACACTTCAATAACATTGATTAAAACAGAATTGCAAGGGATAACTATTACTTTTCTCGTTCTCAAAAGAAATATGTGTTCACACTAGAAGACTGAGAAAATACAGATGTTTTTGCAAAAAGAAAAATCATCCATAATCCCATTACCCAGAGGTAACCACATTTATCATTTTGATAGTGATAGTGCCAGACATTTATTTTCACAAAAATGAGATGATACAGTTTGTAATCTGCTTTCTTGTTTTTGTGCTTTCTTTTGCATTGAATTGGCAATGCAGGCACATAGTTAAAACCTTTTGTACAAAAGGTACGAAAGAACATGGTGTAAAAAATAAATCTCTCTCCCAGCCTCCCTCTCTAGAAGCAATTACTCCCATCATTTACTTGTATATTCTCGTAAAAATGTTATGTATTTACAAGCGTATATGTGTGATGATCCTTAAGAAAAAGAAAGGTTGCATTTATACAGTTTGCACCTATATCAGCCTGTATTTTCAATATAGTATGATAATATGAACATCTTCCCATGTCCTTAAAATTCTTCTGTCATTTTGAAGCAGACATTTGATTGAAGTATAAGAAAAAACCAGAAATGTGCAAAAATTATGTAAGGCTCAAGGTGTTTTCACAAATGGAATCTACTTTTCTATGTAGCACCAATATAAAATAATAGATCATTACCCAGCACCCCCAAAACCTTTCGGATCTTCTCCTAGGTACTGTCTCCTTTCCCCCAAAAGAAACCACTATCCTCCCTTCTAATTTCTAAAGAGTTTTTGCCTGGTTTTTGAACTTCATATGATGGAATTATATGGTATTTATTCTTATGTCTATATTCTTTCACTCAACGGTAGAGGAATGAGATTCATTCACATTGTTGCATTTGGCAACAGTTCATTCACACTTACTACCATAGAGTATTCCTTTGTATAAATGTATCACAATTTATTTATCCATTCTATTGTTGATAGACATATGGGTTGTTTCCAGGTTTTGGCTATTACAGCTGCTATAAATTCTTTAGATGTCTTTTGCTGAACATATGTATATATTTCTGTTGCATATGTGCTTAGGAGTGCAAATGCTAGGTCATAGGGTATGCAAATGTCCAGCATTAGTAGAAAATACCAAATAGTCTCCAAAATGGTTGCCCCAACTTACACTCCTGGCTGCAGTGTTTGAGAGTTCCAACTGCTGTACATTCTCACCTGCAGGATCGATGATAATGGCTACATAGCATTTCCTTATATGGATACGCCATACTTGATTTTACCTGTTTCCTGTAATTCAGGGAGTCTTTACCCTTTTTGTGGCATACACACACTGGTGCTCTGATAAAGCTTGAGGACCTCTTCTCAGAATAT
Source organism: Ursus maritimus (assembly GCF_017311325.1). Taxonomy (NCBI): domain Eukaryota; kingdom Metazoa; phylum Chordata; class Mammalia; order Carnivora; family Ursidae; genus Ursus; species Ursus maritimus. Next base: position 27,797,504 of record NW_024424119.1, read on the forward strand.
GACATAAAATGTGTGCTTCATTATTAATACACTAGCGGATAACCTCTAGCAGCAGGTCTAGTAACCACAGGAACTTCAAATTCTCAAAATAAGCATAAACATAAAAATGCTTATTGGCCTTTGGTGCTTCCTCTCCTATGAAATGGGTATCTTGGCCTTTACCAATTTTTTAAATGGCTTATTTATTTTCAAATTTTTATGTAAGAATTCCTTGTGTATTACAGATATTAACCATCTAGTGAAATGTTACAATTGTCATTAGCTTTGCTATTTTGTTTTTTATAGTAGCCGTTTATACTTTTTAAATAATAGGTTTACTGAGAAAAAATTCATATGCCATAAAATTCACCCTTTTAATGTATACAATTTAATGGTTTTTAGTACATTCACAGTTATGAAACCATCATCATCCTCTAATTCCAGAATATTTTCAGCACCCAGAAAGAAACCTTGAACTCGTTGGTAGTCATTGCCCGGAGTTATCCCCAGACCCTGTACCTCCTGGTACCTCTAATCCATTTCTGTTTCTATTCTGGAAAGAATAACAGGAGTTGCCTATTCTGGACATTTCATATAAATACAAGAACATACACAAAATACACACACAACATGTGATCCTTTGTGACTGGCTTCTTTCGCTTGGCATAATGTTCTCAGGAATAATCTATGTTGTAGCCTGTGTCAGTACTTTATTGCTTTTCCTGGCTGAGAAATATCCCATTGTATGGGTACACCAGATTTTGTTTATGCACTTATCACTTGATTGACATGTGGGTTGTTCCTACTTTGGGGCCATTATGAATAATGCTGCTATGAACATTCATGTACAAGTTTTTGTGTACATGTCTGTTTTCATTTCTCTTGGGTCTATACCTAGGAGTGGAATTTCTGGGTCATGCAGTAACTATATTTAACATTTGAGGAACTGCCAGACTGTTTTCCAAAGTGGCTGCATATTTTTAAAATCCCACCAGCAACGGATGAGGTGTTTATGGCTTTCTCGTGCATAAAAATTTTAAATTATCCAGAGTCAAATAAAGCAGTGTTTTTCTTTATGGTATATGTCTTTGAGTCATTTCTAGAAAGGCTTTAACCACTCCAAGATGATAGAAATAGTCTATATAAAATATGTGTATTTTTTTCCTATTAATACCTCTTTGTTCTTGTTCTTGTTGTTGTTTTGTATTGAAAAATCTAAACAACCACTTGGAATCTACATGACGCAATGCCAGGTCTTCCTACTCTTTCTGCCACTTTGGTAGACTTCATTCAGTTCCATCCACCTTATAATTAATGGCAAGTTTTCCCAGATTCTGGCCTCAGCTGTCAGTCTTCAGAGGTGTGTTGTGTTGTTACTGGAATCTTTTTGTTTCTTCAGAAGCTTTTATGGCTGTTTCAGATACTTCCAGCCTTTATGTTTTTACACATTATTTTTAAAGAAAGTGTTCATTTGAGTGCATTTTTCAGTGGTGCGAACATTTTATCAGAATTGGAACAGAGGCTGTAGATGGTGGTCTAAAGACACTTTACCTCATGTGTCTTGTCTTCTCCCACCTGCACTGTCTAAATTTAGAGCGCACGGAAGCCCTGTATTTGGTAACTGATGAGGTAAGTGGGAAAGGGGGCTGCGGAGCCTGGGCGGAGTCTAGGAGTCCTTGGGGAGCATTCACTAGGTCTTCCAGCCTTTCCTATTTTTCTCACTCTCCCCACCACCTCAGAAACAGAAAGTGGACTGTTTCTGTTTATAATGGTGTAACCAAGCCTCACATTTCCAACTTTTTGTAGCATTTTTATTCTATTTTATCCTTATCACAATCCTGGAAGGTTAGATAGGACCCAGGGCTCATTGGCTCCATTTGACAGATGAACAAACAGAGCCCCCAAGAGGGTAAATGCCGAAACCATTAGACTAGGACGGGGTAGAGCTGCATCTTACCATCCAGGACTCCAGACTCCAAGCCTCGAAAACCCCTGTTCAGCAAGGAAAGAGGGTCAAAGGTCTAGGGTGTGTACACATACAGCCCTCAAAAGGAATGTGGGGTTTTGTGGTTTGGGTTTTTCTTCCCCTTTCTAAGCACGCTTCGCATGCCAGCCAAGGGCGTGCAGCTGTATGTCGGGGGTGGAAGGGGGTGAGTTGCAGGGTTGCATATCATTTCTAAGCCACTTTATAAAGGAGGTCAAAGCACGGAACCTGGGATGAAGCTCACAAGTCCCTTCTGGTCTTCTGCTGTCTCATCAGAACTGAGCTTCCGCAAGTGAATGACTCCAAATGAGACTGTGTGATGGTGGAAACTGGGCTTCTGTGTCGAATGCTGTGGCTCCTTAAGTGGTTTCATGTGATCCGCGCCTATGCTTCAAATTCATAAAACACCCCTCTTGTGGCAAGAGAGGTTGACAAACTCCTTCGTGGGCTCAAGAATAACCGAGAAGATGAGGTCCTTGCATGCCTACGACACTGCGCATCCCAATGTGCAGAGTCCTTTCTCGGGGATAAAAAAACATTCCTGGGCAAAGGCCACTTACTGCCCACCGCTCGTGAGAGTCACAGTGAAAATTAGTCTACTTGAGGTTCCAAGAAGTCACGCAAGGATGAGGCCTACAGAACACTTTAACCTAGGTTCATGCAGCATCTCCAGCCCCTGGACCCTTTACTCAGGAAACCTCCAAAACCTCTTGCCAACAACGGTTCCGCAGAGCTTAACTTTGCATAGTGCTGCTATAGAACACACATTTTTATTACATGCATGTACTTGTAACCATCACAATATTTTAAAACATTAATACATTCCTCCACTAAGTCCAATTTACAACCTTGAACGAGGCTGACAATGTTTTGGAGCCTACATAGATGTAGGTTCATTCTATTACAACAAAGTTACCAAAAAAAAAAGGCTGTCATGAAAAAAAAAAAGAAAGAAAAAGAAAAAGAGGCTGCCCAAATTTGTGTGTGCTGGGTTTTGTATTCAGGGTTTTTGGTTTTTTGGTTTTTTGGGGTTTTTTTTAGAGAGAGAGCACACACACAGAAGGGGGAGGGGCTGAGGGAGAGGGAGAGTCTCAAGCAGGCTCCATGTCCAGGTCAGAGCCCATGCAAGGCTTGATCTCATGACCCGGAGATCATGACCTGAGCGGAAATCAAGAGTCATCAGCTTAACAGACTGAGCCGCGCAGGCGCCCCACTGTGCTCTTAATTGCATCAAATATTCCTTGTTATTGAGTATACTAGTTTTGGGAACGGAATAGTTTTTGATCACACAATCATTTTTTGTGTGTAAAAAATTTATAGTAATATACTTTCATCTGTATTGCACTTACTGAGTGACTCAGACTTGGTATCTCTATTAATATTCATAAAACATCTTCCAAAATTTTCGGTATTGTAACATGCCATCATTAATTTTTATTGAAGTTATATATCTAATTTTCATGAAAATATAAAAACGAACTTTCCTTTGGGGGCATTAAAATATTTCTGAATAGAATCCTTTTTTGTAATAAGAGCAATTGATGAACCCTTTTAAGTTTTTAAAAAATATATACAAAAGCTGAAAAAAGCCCATTATCTATTCTCTCAAATACAACCACTATTAACATTTTCATCAAGCCTTTTCTTCTATGTAGTTTTTGTATCATTGAGATCCCACTTTGTTGTCTCTTTATTGATTTAACATTATAGCAAGAATATTAGCATTTGTTTTTATACTTGAAGAAAGTATAAACAAAGAGAACGATTGAAGATGAGACTCTCTGCCTTCCAAGACCTGCTGGTGGTTTCAAGTACTTGGGATCCAGAAGCAGTGATTAAGCTGCTCCTCACAGAATGCAGACGGATGCGGGGCTGTCTTAGATGATGACCCTGAGCTCAGTGAAGTAGCATCTTGGCCCCTGCAGTGTCCCTCCCCTCTCCACTAAGTCCACTTGGGTCTCCCTGCAAGCTCCTCCCACTCCAGGTGCTGAGACCACGCCTTCCCTAGGTCCAACGTAAGTCAAAGGGCCAAGGTCAGGAGGGACTGGTGAATTCTCCCTTCAGGTAATGGAGAAAATTGAGATAAATGGCCTGCCTTCAATGATCAAGCTTTGCTTTTCCTTTTCTCCCAACCCGGTGATAAATAACAATTGCACATGACCTTAGAGTGTGAACTCCTGGTAAACTGCAGAATCTAAGGTAGTTGAGACTGGGGCCTTAAGTGATGTTGCCAAGCCCCCTTCTGGCTGGCAAGCGATAGCTCCAGAGCCCCATCTTTCTGGAGTCCGCATCTCTGGCCTTCCACCTTTCTGTGAAGACCCGCACCCCTGCTTCCAAGCAGGCATAAGATGCCGCGGAAAATGTGAGACAAGAGTGCAGCTGTCCTTGGCTACGTGGAATTAGAAGATATTTCAATCTGACAGAATTAATGGGCTTATTGCAAAATCCTCCTAATTCCTCAGTCAGCTCGTCTGAGCCCGGGTTCGGGGTCCCCCATTGCTGGGTTTTCATCAGAGGCTGACAGATGCTGCGCATTGAGAAAGAAAAACGTGCAGGGCGGGAGATGGCTTTCTTTGGTTTTCATAAAGGCCACAGGTGTTCTGGTCTGCCTTTCTGCTTCACCCTTTTCACGTGCTGCCAGACGACAAAGACACGATGATGAAGACTGCTTTACCTTCTGGGGTTTCACACAACTAGAAGGATTTGCTGCACGAGGCAGTTTTCACTTGTCTCCTGTGTTTTCCCTGAGAAAGTCGGGCTCTCAATGGACGGCACTGGAGGAGATAATGCTAAGTGAAATAAGTCAAGCAGAGAAAGACAACTATCATATGATTTCTCTCATCTATGGAACATAAGAACTAGGATGATCAGTAGGGGAAGAAAGGGATAAAGAAAGGGGGGGTAATCAGAAGGGGGAATGAAACATGAGAGACTATGGACTATGAGAAACAAACTGAGGGCCTCAGAGGGGAGGGGGGTGGGGAATGGGACAGACTGGTGATGGGTAGTAAGGAGGGCACGTATTGCATGGTGCACTGGGTGTTATACGCAACTAATGAATCATCGAACTTTATATCGGAAACCAGGGATGTACTGTATGGTGACTAACATAATATAATAAAAAATCATTAAAAAAAAAAAACAGCTCCAAAACATTGAATCTGGAGGGCAGTTCAGGCTTCACGCTGAGTAAGGGCAGGTTAGAAAAACAACAGAGTGAAGTTAAAAGAACTTTCTAATGAGGCCATGTGAGAGACTGGGTTGGGATGTGCTGGTGACAGCCAGAGAATGGTGAGAAAGGGACCAAGCTTTCACATTCGTCTCTCTGAAACAGGTAGACTTTGCCATGAAAGGCACACCCTTTGCCATTTGACAGCATTACAAAGAAATATATTTTCCCAAGCCAGAGGCTAATAGGGCCCCGAACGGAAACTTTCAATCCTTTGTTCTAATCACTCAAGTTGTCTTGAAAGAGTAGGCTGAAAACTTATCATTTCCCACCTGAGACTGGGTCGCAGTTTCCTCATCTGTATAACCAAGGATTTTGAACACACAACCATGGAGGGACCTTCTAGTACGGTTTCTGTTGTTTTTATATAAACTCAACAGACAGCACTGAACACTCTCCCTCTGGCAGGTGTCGTTCCCGGCTCCCACAGTGCCTAAGACACACACTTCCTGCCTGCAAGGAGCCACGGTTCACGAGGGGCCCTGAGACCATACAAAGCCAAGCCCGGCGTGTCTCTGGTGCGGGAGATGCAGTGGGCCAAGGCGGTAACGGAAGGAGAGGTTCTGCTCAGATGAAGACAACAGTGTCGTGGAGGAGGTGGCATTTGATTAGGCCTTGAAGGATGAGAGGGGTTTCGACACACGGATGTGAGGAGAAAAGGAATTCTAGGCAGGGGAGGAGCAGGAGCAAAAAGCAGGAAAGAGCAAGGCGAGTCCACAGCATCCTGACATAGACACGCCCCGGGCATAGGGCCCGAGCAGAGGCATCGTTAGGAGGCCTTAAACACGAGGCCAAGGGGTATGTAGTTTATTTGGTGGGGGCCGGGGAGCCATTGAGGTCCTAAAGGGAGAGATGTAATGTCATTACATGTATCAGAATTGTATTTTGGTAACATTAATCTGGCAAAATGGCATATTGGTTTTCCTAAACGTCCCCCAGGTGACAAATGGAGGAGCTGAGATTAGAACCCACCCAGGCTGACTTCCAAGCTTGTGCACCTAACTCTCCAAGAAGGCCACAGAAACACTCGATGAACTTCAGAGCTACAGCTGCCATGTTTAGACTCCAATGTCTTATCCAGAGGATACATGGGGCAGGGCGACAACATCAGACGGGAAGGAGTAGAGATTCACCTGCTAATTCCTAGCAGCAATGGCTTGAATGGTGGCCGCCAAAAGATATGTCCACATCCTAATCCCTGCTACTTATGAGCATTACCTTATACAGCAAAAGACTGAATATGACTTCACATGGCAAAAGATGTAAGTTAAGGATCTTGAGAAGAAGAACTTACCCTGGGTTACCAGGTAGCCCTACACAGAGTCACACATAACCTTATAAGACACACATGCAGAAAAGAAGAGAAGAAAGAGCCATTGTGACCACAGAGATTGGAGTGATGTGCCACAAGTAATGGAATGTCCAAAGACACTGGAAGCTGGAAGAGGCAAGGAATGGATTCTCCCCAAGAGCCTTGGACAAGAGTGCGGCCCTGAACCACCTTGATTTCAGACTTCTGACCTTCAGAGCTGTGAGGAAAGACATTTCTGTTGTTTGAAGCCCAAGACTGTGGAAATCTGTTACAGCAGCCACAGGAAACCAACATACTAGGTAACCTTTTGTTAAATTTAAATTCATTTTGAGGGATGCCTGGGTGGCTCAGTCGGTTAAGCATCTGCCTTCGGCTCAGGTCATGATCCCAGGATCCCTGCTGAGCAGGAAGACTGTTTTTCCCTCTGCCTGCTGCTCCCCCTGTTTGTGCGTTTGCTCTCTCTGACAAATAAATAAATAAAATCTTAAAATAAATATATAAATTCATTTTGAATTGATAGTACATGCATATGTTTCAAAATTTTAAAAGGGTAAAAGATTTATGGTGAGAAGGAAATCTCCCTTCTGTCCACGCCCACAAGCCACCAGTCTTCCTCCACAGAGGCGTCCACTATTACTGGCTTTACATCGCCATTTTACATGTGTGCGTGCGTGTCTACAGAATCTTGCAATTGTCCCCAAGTAATTTGGAAGGTAGCATGTGTTATGAGGTTATGAAAACAGACCTTATCCTTGCAGACAGACAGACCTGGTTCAAATTCCTTCCCAGTTCCAACACATACCTGGAGACTTTCCAGGCCAGCTCCCCGGCCTTGGAGGGCCTTGGTTTTCTCCTCTGTGAAATGGGGATGAAGATGTGTCCCACCTCGGGAACTGCCATGAGGATTCGATGAGTTGACGTGGGTGAAGCTCCCAGCAGAGACTGGTATGTGGCTGCCTAGGGAGTTCCCATCCTGTGGACTACTGTCACTGCTGCTCACGTGGCCTGTTGAAGGTGCTTCTCAGCTCAGCCTTCCTCTGCTTGGAATCAGCCGGCACATCTTTGCCGACATGCTTAAGAGAGACGGCTGCATTCTTGTCATTCAGGGTTATTTCTGACCGCCTGTCGTGGTATCTTCCTTTAGCACTGATGGAAAACTAAGGTTAAAAAAAAATTGATAAGCCAATTTTTTAAACCCCTAACGAGAAAGTAGTGAGCATTAAGGGGGACACATGTGTCTGGGCTACAAAGACAGGATTCTGGGCCTCTGCCCATACTGTTCCCTCACCCGCAATGCCTTTTGTCCCAAAAATTCCAATGGCAACTATGCAAAAGGGTCTTCAATGTAATAGAAAGAACACAGGAGTTAGGGAATCCAAAGCCACTTATGTCCACTGCAACTTTGGCCAGGACTCTTCCACTTGGTGAGCCTCAGTTTTTTTAATCTGTAAAATGGGGATAATGCTCTTTTTCATACCCATCTCAGAGACGTCATGTGGGTTATAAAAAAAGAATCAGATGCCAACTTAGGCATTGCTTACTCCATTCCTAATTCTACAGATGAGGAACTTGAGATCCATAAAAGGCAAGTCACCTGTCCAAAATTACCCAACAAGTCAGGAGCTGAGCTAGGGCTGGAACTCGGCCTTCAGGAGAGACCTCTTTCCTCTCGAGCAGGCTGAGGAGACATATGTGATAAACCATAATATGCTATGTGAATGTCACTTGAGGCCACTCGTCTTAATGATGTCTAGACCTCAGTCTACCTGTTTCTTTTTCTAAAGTTCTGCCCCAAATGGACGCAAGCCCCAGTCCTCTGCTTTTTGGCCTTTGGAGAAAGGGTATGGGGTATCTGAATTAGCCTTGCAACTGTGGGCCTCTGCTCCTAGTCCCCTCCTGACTACTGGCTTGTGACAGCAGTGACTTCACCCACCCCTCTGTGCCCCTTGATGAGGAATGCAGAGAATGAGGCTCGTGCATAAGGCCACTTGACCTTCTGCAGGGTGACATGGCCATGGGGATAGGGTGTGGGGAGCCTTTTAGTGACAAATGATTCTTACCTAGATTGGGTAAACATTCCCTAAGCCCACATGTAACTCTCAAATATTTGCCTCCCTGACTTGGACTTCATTCTCTCCAAATTGTATGGGACTAGAAAACAGCTTGGAAGCTTCTAATAAATGTTGCCACGATCCAAGATGAGGTGTCTACTTTCTTTTTACCTACCATTACAGATAAAACAATAGGCAACAAGTTTGCCACTGTGATGGGAAGAGTGGCATCTGAGTGAGCAGGGATGGCAGAAAGGAGATTTGGCAGCCTTGCTCTAGGACGACTGAACACAACCAACACTCTGGTTCCCTCCTCTCGCATCTGGAGACACCGCAGCGAACAAACACACTCACAGCAGAACTGAAAGGCATCCATCAGTTTTTGCTTAGAACAAATCAGAGGGTCCGATGGTGACTACAGAGAGTCCTCCTTGGAGCTGCACACTCACCCTGAAGTGTGGTTTATATTTTCATATGTCCTCACATCACTAACTAGCAGCCTTTCATTTCACCTTGAAGAGCTCCTTTCAGAATGATGATTCTTATTCAAGCCAAGCTTTACCACGATAGCTGCAAAATGATCTTCCAGCCCTAAAACTCCCTTCTCACTGACCTGCTAGCATTTTACTGGGACCAAGAGCCCTTTCCTCTTCCCTAGGTATTCATCCACTTATTACTGATTATTTATTATCACTACCGATTCAGAGATTCCTATTTTTTAGTGGCTTATTTTCTTGATTATTTTGATGCTCAAATTATCCCAGACTTGGCTAATGGAGCCTCTGCAAGCTGATTTCTGTCTTTTTGACATGCCCCCATCACTTCTTTGAGCACTGCCTGACTCTCCAGCACAAGAGGAACCAAGCTCATCTTGTAAAAGCAAAGCACTGGGATTAGAAAAAAAGAGAAAGTGGCACTTACAGATCAATAAAGATGATTGTGCATTGGCAATCATAGGTGTTGATTAGGAATAATTATCCTAAGTGTTCAACTCCCAAAGAAATAACTATGCACAGAAAACAGGAAGGACTAAGGGCGCCTGGATGGCTCAGTCATTAAGCGTCTGCCTTTGGCTCAGGTCATGATCCCAGCGTTCTGGGATCCAGCCCAGCATCGGGCTCTCTGCTCAGCAGGAAGCCTGCTTCTTCCTCTCCCACTCCCCCTGCTTGTGTTCCCTCTCTTGCTGCCTCTCTCTCTGTCAAATAAATAAATAAAATCTTTAAAAAAAGAGAGAGAGAGAGAAGAAAAGAAAACAGGAAGGACTAGAAGAAAATGCTAGAAAAATAGAAGAAACTCTGTGAAAATGATGAGAATTGTTTTCAATTTTACGTGATGAGAATGGATAATTTTTATAATAAAAAATTATGTAAAAGGATTTTTCTTTCTAAGAATAATGGAGTGGGCCAACTCTGAGAACATTATAAAAGGATGAATAAAGATGTTAACAAACACTAACAGAAATACGTGGAAAGCACTTCATTGTCATCAATCACGCTATCCAAACAAAGCTCTGTGCCACACACAGAAGGGAACCAGGTCTCAGAAAACTTGGTCTCCTGGGCCCGGTTCTGCCACGTGTGCCTGGGTAACTTTAGGCAAATCACGTTGTCAATTTGGGCCTCAATTTCCTCATTTGAAAAAAGGAGATCATTAAGTTCTTCCTATATCAGCCATGCAACGAGACTCAAACGAAACCATGGATATGAAAAATCCTTTAAAACACTACAAATGTAAATTGGGGGGCGCCTGGGTAGCGCAGTCCTTTGGCTTAGGGCATGATCCCCGGCATTCCGGGATCGAGTCCCACATCGGGCTCCTGCTTCTTCCTCTCCCACTCCCCTGCTGTGTTCCCTCCCTCGCTGGCTGTCTCTCTGTCACATAAATAAAAATAAAATCTTTAAAAAAAAAACACTACAAATGTAAATTGTTTTCTTCAAGAGCTTTTTTTTTTTTTTAAAGATTTTATTTATTTATTTGACAGAGATAGAGACAGCCAGCGAGAGAGGGAACACAAGCAGGGGGAGTGGGAGAGGAAGAAGCAGGCTCCCAGCGGAGGAGCCTGATGTGGGGCTCGATCCCACAACGCCGGGATCACGCCCTGAGCCGAAGGCAGACGCCTAACCGCTGTGCCACCCAGGCGCCCCTCTTCAAGAGCTTTTAAAAAATGTTTGCTTTGTGCTTTATTGGCAGCTTAAACTTTTAGCAGTTCCCTTTAAATGGGTGTCAGAGAAGAGCTCTAGGAGTCTCTGTGAGGCTCCTTGGGTCTGTCTTAGGGCCAAGACAGCAGCAGCTCCAAGGCTGCATCTTAAACTGGGTTCCCCAGAAGCCACCTGGGGTCGAGGATTCATGTGCACGTGATTTATTAGGGAGTGCTACCAATCAAACAAGTAAGGAAGCGGGCAAATGGGATCAGAAAGGAAAGGAGGCCCAGCAAGGTACCTTATCAGACAAGTCACTCCGTGATAACTTTGGCTTAGCCCACAAGTGAACTCCACTAAAAGTTACACCCCCAGAGTCATCCTGGGGAGGGGCGAGGGGGCTGGAGCATTTATACCTCTGTACCCATCAGTTACTAAAAAAGGGAATGCGGGTGCGCAATCTCCCAGGCACTTCCAGCTCTCTGGTGTGCAGGCAAAGCAGACTCCAGCAGCCCTGAGGTCTGCCCTCTGACAAAGAAATGCAAATGTGGCCAAAGACGGGCTCCAAAATGGTAAGGGGATCCAAGTGGGCATAGGTAGAGCACTGACATCAGCCCAAAGAAGGCCGGACTTTCAAAACAAAGAAAATAAAGTGAGAAACAGAGTTACACACAGGACGGGCCTTTGGGAGGCAGCACAGTTAGGTAAATGGAGACTGGGCCCAGAGAGGCTGAGTGACTTGCCCTGAGTCACACAGATGGCAGCCAAAATTCCAGCCATGGTCGGCCTGGGTGAAGTCCATCTGGTCTGCCAAAACCTGCTCACCCTCTTCTTTTTTTTTTTTTAAGATTTTATTTATTTATTTGACAGAGACAGCCAGTGAGAGAGGGAACACAAGCAGGGGGAGTGGGAGAGGAAGAAGCAGGCTCCCAGCAGAGGAGCCCGATGTGGGACTCGATCCCGGAATGCCGGGATCACGCCCTGAGCCGAAGGCAGATGCTTTAACGACTGCGCTACCCAGGCGCCCCTGCTCACCCTCTTCTATACCGTGTTGCTCACTACACTGGGACTAATGCCTTCTCTATGGAGGGTCACCCACTGGGAATCCTTCATGTGCCATAGAATCTTACAGACCACCCTGCCTTCAAAAAGCTCAGAGCCCCGTGCGTGTCTTCAGGATGGCATTAGTGGACCCTTCCCCATAGTCACCCCTTTCTTCTTGAATTTGTCCAACACAAGGCACCAGGATGGTTGAAACATGACTTTATGAACCCCAAAGAGAGATGCCTATGTCTCAGATACAGGGTGGCCCATCTCCTGGCCACAAAGACGTTATTAGTGATTCGGAGAGAGTCATTAGATAAACAGGTACCATCCCAAACAAAAGACCTTATGAGCTCACCCGTTTGTTTCTCCTTTATTGTACTTAAAGGCAATTACCCTACATCCTGCATTCTGAACATGAGCAAACATGTGAGGAGCCAGACACACAGAAGCTCCAGTCACGCAGACCTTGCATCCAGCTCGACAGCAACGGTCCAGAGCCCCAGTTCCACGGCCAGCCCTGCCACACACTAGCTGAGCAATATTGGGTAAGATGTACAGTCTCATCAGGTCTGAGCATCCTTGTTCATAAAGTGGTAAAGCCATTCCTATCCCATAATGGCACCGTGAAGATCTACAATATACCTAGAAGGCTTCATAAAGTGTCAAGCTCAGTGCACACATTAAACATTTCATCCACATTTGTTCTACCAGCTTGATTTTGATAAAATGAAATGCAGTCTCTCCCTTTTCTCAGTATCAATGATCCAACATCCTCAGACACCCAGACACCAGCCAAGAGGTAGGGTATAAACTTATAAGGCCTCTGGGTAGATGTACCAAATGACAGGAACCCATGTACCTTCTTCCCAGTGAAGCAACCAGGCTCCAATGCCCAGTGTATTTTCTTCTAGGCAATCCTAACAAGCTTCGTTATTGTGTCTGGCTTCTCAGAGTAGAAGCAAACAAAGACTCAAGAAGCTGGCCCACTGACCCTAGCAGAAAAGCAGTATTTAACAGCCTGACAGGAGAAATGTCCAAAAGAGTATAAATGACAGCTGTATTCACTCAAAATCACAATCTGGGGTCAAAAGCCTACACATTCCAGAAAGCCCTGGTGTTGGTAATGACTCAAGACACTAAGAATCAAGTTGCACTGTGTCCTGTGCTCTCTGTTTAATAGTGCAGAGACAGCTAGTAGTAGAAAAGTTGACAAAAAACGTCCAATAGCACTAGGAATTAAAACATAAGCACGTTAAACAATAATAAAATCTATGGTGTTTAAGTGAGTATGTATTTTCTGAACTGAAAACACTCGATACTGGTGAGGGTAAGGCAAAACTGGTTCCAGAAAACCAAAAACTATATAAATGTCACATAATAAAGGAAAGATACAGTGAATTCTAATCAAATAAAATGACATTTAGCATCCACTAAAAGTGGAAAATTGGAAATCTATACAGGAACAGGGAAAATTGCTTATGATGTCAGTGAGAAACCACAAGACACTGAGTTGCACGTATAGACCACACCAAGTACCCACAACAATATTTCCCTAAGAAAAAGAGACTGCAAGGAATATCACCGTGCTTTGATTCTTGCCTTCCCCTCCTTCCTTAGCACTCTACAAGGCAGGGAAACTGAGGCCAAGTGGCTGCCTCTGCTGTTGAGAACCTGTCCCTGCAGTATCCATGTGGCCTGCAGGAGGAGAAGGGGCAAAAAGGAAAAGCTGAGGACTGGGCACGGGGAGGGTCATGTCCCAGAGGGCATGTGGGGCTGGGGATGGAGAGGGCTGGTTCAACACCTAGCTTTGGCACATGCTTTCTAAGCCACCAAGCCTGCTCAGTGACGGGCCCCAAGGAACAGACGCAGGTCCGACCTGGTGTCCACCCTCACAGGGCACATGGGAGGGAGAGATGGCCTTTGTCTGAAGGAATCAGGGAAGGCATCAAAGAGGAAGTGGTCTTTGGACCTTGAAGCTGGGGGGGGGGTGCTTAGGCACAGCCATTAATAAAAATAAATTCTATAAACTTGCAATTTGGGAGATAATATTTGAAGCAAAGGTAATATGCAAAATTCATCACATCCTAATTATTTTACTTTATCTTACTATTATCTATGCCTTTGAGGCTGTTTATGCCTACTGTACCTGTGTGATGGGAACACTATAGAATCATACGCATCTCTTCTCAACTCCACGTTCAATAGCACCATGTCACCAGCTTGAAACTCCAGCACTGGGAGTATTTACATCACAGAAATGGGCAAATGCTACAAATCAGAACTCGGTTTAATGTTTTGTTCAGGGTCAAGCATTTAGACCCCGGACTTCTGCCATGCTTACAGGTTGTTTTGGGGGTTTTCTTGGTATTATGAATAGCATCAAAATATGAGGGAATTCTTCCAGTACTTGAAAACTATGATCTGCTCGGCAGACAAGTTATCTTTTTACTGATGAATGAGTGAAGTTCCACTCTATGTCTTCATTATTTTATTTTGTCTTACTCATAATTAAATGAAAACACCAGTCAACATTCATGAAAGAACTTCACTCCACAACATGAGCAACTTCTTTGCTGCATCCTATAGTAACCAAGCATTCGTTCATAGTTTGGTTTTGCAGTGCTACTGTTGGCGACAGAATTAGAAAAACTGACAGTGGATTGTACAGGGAATAGCTGCACTGAAGCTAAAGGCATGTGGACTTTACAATAGAGTACTGCGTATTATCTGTAAATGGTATGCTACACGTCCTTTACATCAGCGAACATATAGTAAACATATACAGATATATATCATACATCCTTTTTCAGGAGAGCCTTTGTTAAACATTTACTAACATAGGTAAGGACCCAGGCAGGAAGAGGCAGGCAGGAGTGGGTAGAGAGGGTACGGCAGAAACTGTAAATGGACTCTAGAGCAGAGTGAGCCTGTAGGAGCTGAGGTGGGTTCTATCTCCCGGGGACCGGTGCCCTGGATTCCTCTGGCCCTGGTACCTGGCCAGACAGCTTTCTGGAAGAAAAAGGAGGCCCTGGGTGGGGCAGCTTCCGACCTCCCACGGAGTGAGCCTGGCTGGAGGTTGTGCTGAGCCCGACCACCCCACGATGAAATGCCTTGGGGCCACCAGAGAGAAGAGAGAGGATCCTGTACATCAGAGTAAGCCAGAGGTGAGACAGCCACAACTGAGAGGACCCTGGTATCTCCTCTCACAGTGCCAGCCCTCTCAAGGTCAAAGAGGAGACAAGTTCAAGAAGGGGACCTTGGGGCAGGGACAGGAGGTCTGAGCGGCTATCTCCAGGGGTTCCCTGCACACCCAATCCTGGACCTGCACTTCTGCCTTTCAGGGACACACACTGCAGGCCGCTGACTGCACTGTTTTTCTGCCCGATTCTTCTATTGCTTGGAATCAAGAGAGACAGGAAAGTCCAAGAAGTGCCCTGCCCCCCACTGTGCACGCCCGCACTTACTTTACTCTTCCCAGGGTTTCCTCATGGCCTCATTTTCCTAGATAGTTTTATATTCCTGTGTCTGTAGTCAGATTCCTCCTGCAACTCCTACCCTTCTTTTTGTTCTTGCTGTTGTTTGTATCTTACGATTTCCCTTCATTGGTCTTGAGGTTAGTTTATATTATCAGTTTTTCAAAGAACTGGCTTTCTGTTTTGTTGATCATCTGTACTGGCATACTGTTTGCTTCGGTTGTTTCTTTTTCACTCACTTCTGATTTCATCCTTCTACTTCCTCTGGGTTTATTTCATTCCTTTTCCACCTTCTTGGATTGAAAGTTCGGTGATCTCACTCCTTATTTTTAGAATTTTTCTCTTTTAATAGTGAGGCTAGCTCAAGCTACACATTCCCCTCTGAGCACTGCTTTGGCAACATCTCAGAGGTCTGATATTTACCAGTGTGCTTTTGTTTCCAGGTGTACGGGTTTGCAGGGTGGAGCTGTCTTTCCTTAACTGAATTCTAACTGCTTTGCGTTCTGGCCAGTGAATATGGTTTGCTTGAGGACAGCGTTTTGGAGTTCACAGAGACTTCCACTGCTTACCATTTTTTTCTTAACATTTTTTTTAAATTGAAGTATGATACACACTCAGTAAAGTGATTACAAATTATGCGTATAGCTTGATGAGTTTTTACAAATACATATACCTAGGGGCACCCTCACGGCGCAGTTAGGCATCTGACTCTTTGTTTTGGCTCAGGTCCTGATATCGAGGTCGTGATATGGAGCTGCCCCATGTAGGGCTCCCTGCTCAGCGGGGAGTCTGTTTCTCCCTCTCCCTCTGCCCCACCCGCCGCCTGCGCTCTCTCTCTCTAAAATAAATAAATAAATCTTTAAAAAAAAATACATATACCTATGGCTCTGCCTATGGATCAACATATAGAATATCACCAGACCACAGAAGACTTCTTGTTGCCCCTCCAATCACCCTCAGAAGTATCATCATGATTCATTTTTCCATTCATACGTTTTTGATGTTCTTATAAATGAAATCACACTATATGTATTCTTTTGTGTCTAGCTTCCTTCTCTCTACATGATGTCTGTAAGATTCATCCATGTTTTTCAGTGTAGCAATGGTTTATTTCATTTTCACTGAGGCACAGTTGTCCATTGTGTAAAGACATTGCAATTTATTTATCCATTCTACTGTTTTAAGACACTTAGGTTGTTATCAATGTATAGCTATCATAAACAATGCTGCTACGAACATTCTTTTTTTTTTTTTAAAGATTTTATTTATTTATTCGACAGAGATAGAGACAGCCAGCGAGAGAGGGAACACAAGCAGGGGGAGTGGGAGAGGAAGAAGCAGGCTCATGGCGGAGGAGCCTGACGTGGGGCTTGATCCCAGAACGCCAGGATCACGCCCTGAGCCGAAGGCAGATGCCTAACCGCTGTGCCACCCAGGCGCCCCTGCTACGAACATTCTTATAAATATCTTTTAATACAGACATGCATTTCTTATAGGTATATATATGAAAGTACTAATTAACTTTCAATTTTTGGATTCTAAGTGTATTTTTTCCTATATCATTTAAAATCTTATTTGGGTCAAGGTAGGATATAAAAACATTTTATCGTGTGTGACTATGTCAAATGACTCAGGGGGTGTAACTCACAGTAGTATTCTCTCCCATATTAGCTCTCCTGGTCCCTAGTGTTCAAACTCAGAAGAATCCTAGAACCCAGATCTCTGAGGCAGTGGCTCCTAAACTTCTGTTTCGGAATCATCTGTAGCACTTGTTAAAAATGCACAATGCTGTCTCTGTCCCAAACCTATTGTCTTGGTTTCTCCGGGAGCAGGATCCAGGAATCTGCATTTTAGCAAGTACCCCCAGGTAATTCTACTGCTCATCAAGGTATCAAACCTTCCTAGGTTCCATGTTTCCATGACTGTGGACCAGTGAGGTGAATTATCACCATCCTCAGGCAGCCTGAGACCCTCTGTGTCCTGTACTGAGAACCCCAGTTATAACTGGGTTCTCTCCCAGACCACCTCCTCCTTGTCTTCACTCCTAAACGCCCAAGTAAAGAATGTGGATGGTTTATCAGAATTACCAATAAGTTTGGGTGGAACTGGCCCCTTTCTTCACTGCACCCATGGGAAAACTGAGGTCAGGGAGATGAAGGAGAGTCCATAAGGAGAGAGGGTCCTATCCTCCCTGTATCCACAATAAGGAAAAAGTCCTGCAAAGGGAAATCCCTTAGTCCCAAGTTTCCTGAGAGTATTAGTGTTCCAGAAGAGGCCTGTGTTATCAGAGTGAGCATGGCCTTGGGAATCAAGCTCAAGGTCAAATCCTAGCTCCTCTCCTTGAAGCAAATGGAGGTTTCCGAACCTCAGGTCCCAATCTTGAAAATGAGTTTTGAGCTGATGCGAGGGTGAGAGCTAACATATATATGAAGCATCTGGCACATGGTATGTGCTGAATAAATGGGTATAATTATTATTAAGAGAATCTCAGTCACCCGGGAAGTCCTGTCACTTTGTCCGGAATAGTACACACGTTGGGTGGCAGAAGCAGTGGGAGAAAGGGATCCTGAATCTCCCAATGCCTTACCTACTGTCTTTAGGTTCTTCCTTCCTCTTGTGACCTGCATGTCCTCCAAGTTCACCTAGGAGCCCTTCCATTGGACACACGTTTCCTGAGCAACAATTGTAGACTGCGTCCTGAGGGGCACTGGGGTTTCGGTTCCTGGCCCGAGGAATACCCAACCTGACAGACAGGCAGGAGTATATACGGATAGCTACAGTACAGAAGGCAAAGTGAAAGTCTGGGTGGAGTTGGGGTGGGCCCCCAGGGGCCGAGAAAGGCATGGGCAGGGAGAACACACCAGATGAGTGCAAGCCTAGCCATTTATAAATGGGCAAGTGGAGGGTCAGGAACTTGGGCAAACACTCCCAGTAGCCCTAAAACCTGGCTCCCCCGACTCTCCATCTATTTTGGAATTTATCTTTTAGGGAAAGTTCGATTGATATAGGGTCAATCAAGAGCCCAGCAGATAGGTAAGCTTAGTATGAACTTGTAGGCATGAAGGACATCCCCCAGCAGAGTACGTGTGAGTTTGTGAGAATAAGTGGCATTTATAAAGTATTTTGGTCTCAAATCACATCTACATGGATGGCCAGATGCAGGAGCAAGAACTCACCTTGGACAGCACTTTGGTCTTTCCATGGCCAAGCCTTGGGCTTGCTGCATGGGTCCCAGGAGTCAGGCGGCCTGCGTTCTAGCCAATCTATGTCTGACTTGCTTTGCAATCTGGGCAATTCCTTCTTCCTTTCTGGGCCGTAGTATCCCAGCCTGTGAAATGCAAGCATTAGGCTAATTGCTTCCCAGGGCTCCTTCAGACCCAGGGTTCTCAGGTCCTGCTGTCTTTTTTTGGATACTTGTAACAGCTCTGGAAGGTAGACATCATCATGCCCATTTTACAGACAGTCAAAACTTAGAGGAGGGAAGAGTCAGAGGTCACCAAAGAGTCAAAGGCTGAGCCAGCCCAGAACCCAGAGCCCCACACCTTTCCCAAATATACCTCCTAGAAAGCCATGTGTACGCACATATGCATGTATATGCATGCATGTGGGGCAGGGCACATGTGGAAACATGTGCCCCAGAGCTGCCCTGCAGTTGTTCCTGGATGCTGCGTGTGCAGACTCGTTGGCTGGGCCAGGCCTTTCCAGGCAGTTCCACCCTGTGGGAGGCAGGAGAAGAGGGGCAGTGGGGGAGGAGGGCGGGAGCTACACCTACATTTTTGTGCTGCCCTCTGATTTCAGCGGCTGCAAGGAAGGCTCCTGGCTGTTGTGTACTTAGCTAAGTCTGAGTGACTCCATACACGGGCAGTGGGCCGGAACCCTCCCCTCCAAGCATCGAAACTGACAAGCTCCTCTCCAGGCTGGGATCCAGGCCTGCAGGGGCACTCTCGGCCCTTCCCGCACATGCACACCGAAACACACACACACACACACACAAACACATGCGCACACGTACACACTTAGCAAGTGTTTCCCCCACTCTGGCCCCCCGTTCCTCATCAGTAAAATGGGAGACAACTCTCTGCCTGACCAGAAGATCCTTTGAGCTCAGAGACATTGAAGCTGGTTGTACAAACTGTAAAGAACTGGGAAGCCCCTGCTGGGATCATGCTCAGCCAATCTGCCCACACAAATGGCAAAGAATAGGGTTTTTCTTTTTTTTCCTTTTTTAAAAAATAATAAAATAAGTCATGTGGGCTGCCTTTTAAATGAGATTAGATAAGTTTACTCTAGTTTTATCTTAATACGAAATTGGTGATTTCAACCTCAGAATCATGCTGTCTGGTATGCCCCTCCTTCTCCTCCTCCTCAAACCTGGAATGGATGGCGGAGAGCACCCTGATTGATGATTCAAAAGAAAGACAATATTGATTTTGGGCTTCTAACCTCCAGAACTCTGTGATAATAAATTCGTTGTTTTAAGGGGGAAAAAAGGTGGGGGGGGAGATGCTATAGCAAGGGAGTTAATAGAATGGACTCTGGAACCAGACTGCCTGGGCTCAAATCCCAGTTCCGCCACTTGCCGGTGTGTCATGTTGCCTTGGAAGTGTGATTTCATTGCTTTGTGCCTCAGGCTCCCCATCTGCCAGGTGGGGTGACTACAGTACCTACTCCGTTGGGTGATTATGAGTGTCTGCACGTACAAAACTGCTCCGTGAGAGAGGTTGTTACTATTTTTTTCTTGGAAGCAGAGTAGGTGGTGATGATCACATTCAAGGTCGCTCAGTGATTCATTGCCAGTGCCAAGCCTGGCCCTGAGCTCTCCGGTGCCCCCTCCAGTCGACACTGGCTTTGGGGGAACCTTCTGTCATTGAAGGGTAGGACAGCTACTCTACCACATTTCCCTGCCCACAGCCTTGTCTACAGCTCCCATGGGAGGTTTTAATGAGGAAACTCAAGCTCTCGCTGGGTAAAAGCAGAAAGGGGAGGCTCTCTGCACCACTCTCTACCAGTGCTAGCTCCAACATCACTGTCATCTGTGACTGGAAGCAGGGGTCTGGTGGTGAGGGCTTGAAACCCTGAGAGCTGTAGGGAACCAGAAATCTATCAGAAAAGGAATAAACTGAACAAAGAATTGGGCTCCAAATTCTGTTCTGCCTGACAAGCTGGGTGACCTAGTAAGTCACTTCACCTCTCTGAGACTTTGGAGATAACAATACTGGTTGAAGTTCCTATGGCTAGGATTTGACAAGATCAGAAATGTCTCACATTCCAAAGGATGTCAATAAAAAAGCATTTGCTCAGTTCGATGAAGGTATGAAAAGAGGTCAAATGTGGAGACTAATTCTAACCTGCTAAGCTAAGAGCCATCATAAACCACATGATTGAAAAATTCCTATGGGAGTAATTGAATTTGCAATGCAAATGCAGCCCAAGAAGCCAAGACATAAAAGGTCAAGTCATGGAAGCTGTGTCTGTCTTGAAGGCAGCCTCCCAGAGGGTGGGAACCGGAGGGCCTTCAGGGGACACACTGTGAATGCGCACTCTGGCCAAAGAGGCAAGCACATGGCTTTTGGTGTTAGCCAGCACTGGGGTTGAATCCCCGCTTGGCCACTTGTTGACAGCTGAGTGACCTCAGGTAAGACCCTCAACCCTCTGCCTCACAGCTTCCTCATCTGTAAAATGGGCATAATAATCATGGCCCATGTGGCTGTGCGCAGGATTATGTAAGGTGATGCTGTGAAACACTCCTGGCACATAGTAAGTTCAATAAATGGAAGGTATTGTTCTCATTTAGGATTCTCTTATTTTGGGGTGATAAAAATAAAACTCAAGTAAATAAGTTTTATTTCTTAATAAAGCTTAAGAAAGCATTTTATTGGTTTAAGTAACCAAGAAGTGCAGGGGTGGAGCAGGCCTTAGGGAGGGAGGTCTGGGACCAGAAACTCAAACACCAAAACACTCTCTTCTCAGCTTTTCATCTCTAACTGTTGGCTTCCTCCCTTCCACAGACAGGCTTCCCCATGGCTCCCAACAGCTCTAGGCTCACACCTCCACCACCCATCAGGAAAGAATTATCAGCTTAAAAAAAAAAATCCCAAGAAAGGACCCCAATATGCCCAGCTTGGGTCACATGATCGCCTCTGGACCAATCACAGTAGTCAGGAGGATGGCGTCCTCCAATTGGCTCAGCCTGGGTCGTGTGCCTAGGGCACTCGGGATGTGCTCCTAGATGAGGACCAGAATGCTGTGCAATTTTCTCCTTTGGGAGTCCTGTATGTGGGTTAAGAAGGGGAACAATTCTCTGTGCTAGGTGCTGGGGATGGAATGAAGCCACTTCTTACAAGTATTATATCCTCTTAGTGCGCCTTTGGTGCCAGGTTTATCCTAAAACATACTCTTTGTAGAAACAGCTCGACTTAATACAACTTAATGCTGCCCAAATCCACCATCTTCAGCCGCTGTTTGCAGAGCTTATGCAGAGCTCACAGCAGGCAAAACCCAGGCACAGTGACAGTCTCACTGGAGGGCCCATGGTGGATCTTTTCCTGATCCTGCTTACTGTCTCCAGACACAGCCTGGACGCCAGGCTGCACTTCTCATGGAGACTGGGGGTGCTGTACTTAAAACAAAAGGTGACAGTGCTGGAAGGGACCTCAGGAAACACCTGGCTCATTTCATAGGTGGGGAGACAAGCCAAGAGAGGGCAAGGGACCTGCTTACCCAAGGACACAGAGCTCCTTTGGGAATGGTGTCTTCTTCATCAAATACCGTCAACCTATGGGTATGGTAGGTCTTCCATAAATATTAAGTGAAATAATGAATGAATGAAGATTTTCATCCAGACATCTTATTTTCCAAGCCCATATAACTCTGCTCGCTCTTGAACCTAAGAATCATAATTTCTAAATCTAAAGTCCTTGCCCATTCTAAGGGAGAGAGGTCCTTGGCCAGGATGAGCAGGAAGGATGTATAGGTGCAGAGAGGACCAAAATGCTGACAATCCTAGCTGAAGTGAATGAGAAGTGGTATGTGGTATTGGGGCAGGCAGGTGGGGGAAGATGGACTGGATAGGGATGAGTATATACTCATCATCTTTGTGTAATTTAGGATTTGGTCCTGTGTGTGATAGACAGGGCAGGGATTCCATTCCCATCTGCCAGATGAGAAAACTGAAGTTCCAAGAGGGCAAATGACTTACTCAGCCTTCTTCCCCCTCCCCCACCCAGGCCCTAGCAGTTTAAGGAGGAAGTTAGACCCCTCCCCAGGTGTAGGTGTGTCTGCTTCTGGCTCACAACCCTCTGTGGCAGACACTTGGGATCTCAGCACCTGCCAGTCTGCCTAGGAGCTCTCCCAGGTGGTCCTTCCCAGGGCAGACCAGACATGCTGGGAATGAAAAGGCCCCTCCCTGGAAACGATCCTTAACCAGTGGCTGACACCTTGACACCCAAGTTGGGGATACATACTACAGCTGCCTTGCCCCTCAGGTGGCTTAACACTGAGGCTGAACACATGTACCACACTGGTTCCCCAGGATGGCCAAGATCCAGTTGCCCAACAGGGGTCACCTGCATGATAACATGCCATTCATTGTGTTCTCTCCCTGCCCTGCTTTACTTCCATGATCCCTGGTGGCACTTCCTGGGATCCTCTCCCAAATAAACTACTTGCACTTGAATCTTTGCCTTCGAGTCTGCCTTTAGGTTAACCCAAACTAAGACAACCACCTTCTTTTAAAAAGAGAGTAGACTTGTTGGCTAAATTATGACAAATGCAGCACATAAAAGTAAATCCAAGTCAGATCTAGAATGCCACAATGCTGTCTTACTCCCTGCCTGCCCCTCTCTCCTGGCTCCCACCCTCACCAGTCCTACAAGTTTCTCCACCACCCACGAAGGAGGTCATTGCCTGGGAGGGTGTCACAAGTCATGCTACTGAGAACCAGCACCATGCAAGGCTGACTCCATCCCTGAGCCCTGGGTGACAGTTTCCCATGGCTCTGATGAGATGCCAGGAGTGAGTTGGCACCTACCCTGCCTTCTCAGGCACGTGCTGGTCTGTCCCTGTGCCACCTATGAGCCCAGCTTCATGTCACCTCATTCCTGGACTGACCCCGCAGGATGATCTGTGCCTGGGTCTGAGGACCAGAATCATGGAGTCATGGAATGCTGAGCAGGAGAGACCCACAGGGACCAAGTGCCTTGTGAAACCCTCCCAGTGAAAGAGGGAGGAGATGAAACTTGGGGAGACAGTCTTGTCCAAGGTCACACAGTGCATCAGGAATGGGGGTCTTGTCCAGGATCGCACAATGCATCAGGTTGGAATGGGACATGAACCCAAGTTTTTTTCTTTTATTTCCAGTGATTTTTTTGCTTATTATCAAAAACTATGAAAAGAGGAGAGGGGAACACGGCAGGAGATCAAGAACCCAGGATTTAAGGGTTGGCAGACCTTGACTTGAAGCCCAGTTTTGCTGACTGTTGGCTGAGTGACTCTAAGTGATTTAGTACCATGTGCCTCAGTTTCCATGATTGTAACACTGAGGTCCTATTAGCCATCCGACAGGGCTGTCAAAGATAACTAATGTGGAAGGCACCTGGTAATAAACATCGGTCAACTCTGAATCTCAAATGAGATGCTGCCTGTCTTTAGGACCCCATGTGGAATAAACTCCAGGGAGGTTAAACAGAAATACCCTCACCATGTTCATAATCACTTCTGGAGAGTTTACAGCAGGGTCTGGTGTGGAATTTGCAGATTGTGTGCTTCAGAGTACTACTCTATGTGAGAACAGATGCCATGGAAACAACTGCTCTGCCAAGTACGTTTGGAAAGAGCTGTAAGTTTGTGTCCTGCAGGACTTCTCTGGGCCTCTGCTTCTTGATGTGCTCCTGCATGTACAGAGTTTCCTGGTGTATCTGACCATGCAGTTCTTCTTGTCAGGAGCACTAAATGTCCCCCAGCAGTTGGGGGTGCTACAGGAAACGGTTTGGGAAACAGTAGCTGGACTACTGTTCAGGCCACCGACTGAAATCAGGAGCCTTTGCTTCTTATTTTATGTTTGCCACTTATAGTGTGACCTTAGACATGTCCCTGACCCATATGGGCCTCAGTTACCCCATCTGTAAAATGAGAGGGAAGGAATAGGATTCCTAAGGGTGCTTCCAGTTCTGATGTGCTGGGATCTCAAAGCTCTTCTCTACCATTAGCTCCCTGCTTTTAACCCTAGCACACCCAATTCTGGCCAAGGACAGTGCTGGGAGAAGGGCGGAGAGTCCCAAGAGAGTGCCAGCAAGTAGGGTCATTCTGGTCCCATGTCTTGCCCCAGAAAGGTAGGAGGAACTGTTAGGGCAGGGCCCTGCCAGCCTCCTGCCTGGAGACGTGAGAGCTGCTACCCTCCACTCCCTCCTCCTCTGCCCCCCCTGCCGGGACAGTCAGCCGCTGGGGGATTAAGAGCAGGCCCAGCACCCATTCAAGCCATTCAGCAAGACAGGAAGCCAAGCCCGCTCCTGCCCGCCCGCCTCTGCGGGCAGGTCTGTAGGATTATGCACATTGTGTTGCGGACTTGCACAAAGGGAGGCCCAGCCCAGGGGAAAGGCTGTGTCCAGGCGGGAATCTACCACCCGGTAGCTAGGGCAGGCTGCTGGGCTGCAGAGCTCATCAGCCCGTCTGCCAAGCCAGAGGATGCACCGTCACAAGTGCCCGGCATTGCCCTTTATCTGCACGGGGGGCGGGGGGGGGGGGAGCTTGGGGCTCCCAGGGGCATGATGGGTGCCATTCCTTACAGTGTCCACCAAGACAAAGTCCCCACATCCACACACAAAGTTTTCGCCTGAGTGCAGGAGTCTTTTCTTGGGACAATGCAGACATCTGCACAAAAGGCAGGTAGCTTGCAGGCAGCAGGCAGGCAGGTGAGGACAAGTTCATCTCCCTGAGCCAGAGGCTCCTGAAGGCCTCTGAGGAGCTGGCATGTTCATTTTCTCTACCTTCTTACAGCCACCATCTAATTGTTCACCTGGACAAGCTGCATTTGACTTTGAAGGTGATTCGAAGACAGAGATGTTGGCCAGACAGCCAGGCTCTGCTGCAGGTCAGTCCCATCTGGCCACTTGAAGAGATGGGCCTTCACTATCTGGGATCCTGTGGAAAACATGTGCGCTCCAGGTGGTGCAGAGTGCCCTGAACTTCACTCATTTCTCATTTCAGCCATACCTGTGAATAGCTGTACCATTACTGACAATGCTTTTCTTTTTATCAACTTTTTAAATTGAAACAACATCTTTGGCCCTTTGCTAAGCAAAAATATCTGTGAAACATGGGTCTTATGTGCTAGTTCCTAATACAATGAAAATAATTCCCCAATCATAGAAAAAATGGCTTGGCCCTAGACTACCGACAGTCAGCTTGAGCATTGTCCATGGTAAGTGAGGTAGAGAGAATGGATTGGATTAGATAGTCGCCAAGCCCCCTTCAGCTCTTGAGAGCTGGGTTTATATGAAACTGAGAATCCTCAATGCCCCTGATTTCAAAATTCTCTGCGCCCACCTAAGCCAGACCCTCAACAGTCATTCTAGACCCCTCCTCCTTCCTCATTCCTCTGATGCATTCACTAGGCAGTCTTGCCTCCTGAAAACCTTGCCTGTCTGCCCCATCCTCTCCCATCCTGGTGGCCACCCCCTCAGTTCAGGCTTTCATCCACTCTCCCAATTCCCTGCAGGTCTGCCTGTCACCTCCTGACCACCACCAATCCACTCTCCACCCTGCAACCTGGGTACTCTTTTTGCCATGCATACCGAAAGCACCTGGAATACAGTAAACACTCCATTAATAACAACTATGCTATTTTTAAGGATGCAAATCTAATTATGTCTCTTTATTGCTTAAAAGCTTTCCTTAGTTTCCCCATAGACTTCAGGACACCTGGAAATTCCTTAACCTGGTATAGAAGGCTCTTTCTGATCTAGCCCCTCACTACTCCTTTAACTATATTCTTCGTCATTTCCCACCTCTATCCCTGTGCTCCAATGAGACCAAAGCATGAGGTAGTCACATGTGCCACGCTGTTCCATGCCTCTGTGCCTTTGTGGATTCTGTCTCTTCTCCCAGGAATGTTCCCCTCCCAGACCACCACCTCTTCTTCAGCTGGCTAGCCAACTTAGGATCTTACTAAATGGCATCATCCTCTCTGTATCTGTCAGCTCATGCTGCATAACAAATCACCCCAAAACATAGTAGCTTAAAACAAAACAAAACAAAAACCTCTGATTATTTCTCACCAGTCTGTAGGTTGGGTGGATGGTTCTTCTGGTCTGGGCAGGCCTCATTCACATGTGCAGGGCCTCAGCTGGGATGTCTGGGACAGCTGGGATGGCTAGAATCTCTCTTGATGTGATCTTATCCTCCAGGAGGCTAACCTTTACTTGTTTACATTAGACTCAGGTTCCCAGCAACAAGAAAGAAGACAAGCCCCATCGTGCAAGTAGTGCTTATGAAGTCTCTGCTTGCGTCACATTTGCAAACGTCTGCTGGCCAAAGCAAGTCACATGATCAAGCCCGGCTTCAATAGTAGACAAGGAAGGCAACCCCCAGATGGACCCAGAAGGGAAGGCACGGGGATCTTAAAGAGGGAACAGAGGACACAGAACTTCTCTAGGAATCAATTAGCAAAGGCTTACACTTGAACTTTGAGTAATGTCCTACAACATGCCTAAAGATATTCTTCAAATGTTAATAAACTCCCTGAGATAAGAGAGTATCACCCTCCTGCAGATGGCCCAGAACAGGAGTCCAGAGGAAGATGTGTGGATGTGAGACAAGACAGGCCCAGAACAGACCTGAATGGAGGCCCTTCCTTCGTTGAGTCATTCTTGATCTTTGGAGATTGGGACACACTCTTAAATACTCGGGTTTCTAGAGGCATGCCTGAAGCGATTATACTGTACTCCCAGGTTTGCAGGGTTTACTTGCTTGTCCCTCAACATTGTGACACCATTTACTAGAACCAATGGCTGCTCAGGCTTATCTCCTTACAACCCCACAAAGCAGAGTTCTGTGGTAATCCTATGTCAAGATGACCCCTTGCTACTTGTGCTTATTTCTCACTCATGGTGGGTTGTACTCCATAATCCCTCCAGTTCAGTCTTCTAACCACATCAGGACTTCCTGTAGCTGAAATTGAGTTTATATTTTTTTCAGTGCTCCAGTATACCCTGCTTAGGAAATGCTGCTTTAGTCACACAGCTAAGCCAGTGAGACCCTCCGTCAAGAAGCTGGATACTTGTCACAGCCCATCAATTGACAGTATGTTGTATATACACTTAGGTATAAATATATTAAAATATATGTAATTCGTATTTAATAATACACCTCATTCTCTTTTAGTGGTTCCATTTATCTTAAAAAATTTTTAATTGAGGTATCATTATGTGGATACAGTGAAGTACTAGAAATGTCCTAGATCTTGATCTTAGTACAAATATATATGTTCCTTTGTGTCTGACTTCTTTTGCTCGGCGTAATGGCTTTGAGATTCATCCACGTTGTTGTATACATCAGTAGTCTGTTCCTTTTTATTGCTGAGAAGTATTCCATTGTGTGAATATATTACAATTTGTTTGTGGACATTGGGCTGTTTCTAGTTTAGAGGTATTATGAATAATGCCGCTATGAATCCATACTCTTGTACTTATCTTTTGGTGAATGACATTTCTCTGTGGTATATATTCAAGAGTGGAATGGCTGGACCATAGGATAGGTGTATATTTAGCGCTAGTGTGTAATTTTAAAGAGTGACTGAGGTTTTTCCTTCATAAAGTCCCCGCAGGTACTGTTATATACAGACTCCCAGACTGGTTGGATTCTGCCTAAATGTCAGCCTATATTCTAGTGCTCTAGATGGGCCCAACCAGATCAGCAGCCCCCTTTACAGAATGCTGTCTAAATAAAGAGTTTTTCGGCCTTGTCTCTGCTATACAATTCATTGGCACTGTCTCATACTTTATGCCAAACATCATTTGACGTTTCATCAGACTGAATGCTCCTTAGAGCAGGTACACTGCCATCCCTGTAATCCCCCTTGCTTGGCATGCAATAGATAATTAATGCTTAAAGATAAATAATAATCATTACTTAGCCATTACTATGTGAGAAGTTATGTTAAAGCTCAGTGGCTTAAAACAACATTTGTTATCTCACAGCTGCTGTGGGTCAGAGATCCAAGAGCAGTTTAGCTGGGTGGTCTGGCTCCGAGTCTGTCATGAGATTACAATCAAGGTATTGGCCAGAGCTGCAGGCATCCAGTGGCTTGACTGGGGCCAGAGGATCCTCTCCCTAATTCACTCATTGCTGGCTGTTGGCTGGAGACCTGAAGCTAGCTTCCCCAGAGCGAGTGATTTGAGAGAAAACAAGCAGCCAGCTTGCTAGATCTTTATGATCTAGTCTTTGAAGTCACACATGGTCACTTCTGCTTTATTCTGTTCATTAGAAATGAGGCACTAGGTCCAGTCAGTACCCAAGAGAGGAGAATTAAGCTCCACCCCTCAAAGGGAGGAATATTAAAGAATTGGTAGACACATGCTAAAACCACCATCCCTAATAATAGCTAACATTTGTTGAGCACTTACTATGCACTAGGTGCTATACTATGTACTTTACACAGAGTGTTTTGTTTAATCCTTACTACAACCCTACAAGGGAGATACTATCTTCAATTTTTCAGGCAGGAAACTGAGGTACTGAAATATGAAGGAATTTGCCCAACGTTCCACAGTAACTAACTGAGCTGGGATGGGATCCCAGTGATCAGATTCCCAGAGATCTTGCTGCTAACCACTAAGCAATACAACGAACCAGAGACAGTGGATGATTCTATGCATTTAGGGTTCTCAGATGGAGTGGTAGGCTGAACAGTGGACCCAAAAATATGTCCATGTCCTAATTTCTGGAACCTGTGAACATTACTTTATTTGGCAAAGGGTGTGATTAAGTGAAGGATCCTCAAGAGGAGGTGCTCACCCTGGATTATCCACGTAGGCCCTACATGCAATCACACACACCCTTTTAAAAGACAGCCACAGGGAGTTTTACACAGGCAGAGGAGGAGAAAACAGAGAGGAAAGGGTTGTGTGAAGACAGGGGCCCAGACTGGAGTGATGCAGACACAAGCCAAGGAATGCTGGCAGCCACCAGAAGCTGTAAGAGGCCAGGAACGCATCCCACCGCTACCCCACCAGGACCGACCCCCTACCCCTCACCCCCTTATGGCATCCAGAGGAACTGCAGCCAAGCTGACACCTTGATCTGGAACTTCTGGCCTCCAGAACTGTAAGAGCATAAATTGCTGTAGTTTTAAGCTGCCAAGTTTGTGGTACTTGGTTACAGCAGCCAGAGGAAACTAATACAGATATAAAGTGTGTCCTACCGCCCCGTTTGGTGTCACTCCTGATGGCTGGAATGGAGTATTCAGGCTCGTTAGCATGGTTCTTGTCTTTGGATCAGCTTGGCAGCAGCTCAGCCTGAAAGCAGTAGAAAAATTAAAACCAGGTTAAAAGGAGAGGAAGAAAATTGTATAATAACCATTTATATTGTTATTACTGAACTTAAGTTTTACTCTGAGCTTCCTGGTAGCTGTGGCTAAAAGAGAATCTAGGTGGATTATATAACTTTCATTTTCTCATAAAAAGGACCCACATTTGTCCTTCAAAAAATACACATCTTTCCCTCATATTACATACTAAGAACAACTGAGCAAGGGTGTCTTCACCCACTGAACAAAGCAAGAGATAAAATATCAAGAGTGACTTCGAGGAGATCAAGGGACTATCCTCATGTGGAGGTTCTTGTGTAACCCCTGGTTGTGTAACCTAAAAACTCCAGTCTGACAGAGAAACACAGTTCACGCCACCCAGGCTGGCACCCAGGAATGACAGCTCATTTGCACACAGGGTGCCAAAGTTCACAAAGTGTGCTTACATTCATTATCCTGCATAGGCTCAAACGGCTCCTGAGAGCCAGGCAGGGCAAACTGTGTCATCTGCACTTTACAGATGGAGAAACCAAGGCCCAGAGAAGTGAGGAGATTAGATTGCTCCAAGGTCAAGAGGTGATGAGTGAAAGGGCTGGGTTTCAGTGAGGCTCCAAGAATAGGTTGCCAGCTTTACTTAGTCCAGACGCCACCTGCTGCTCTACAAAGATTTCATGCCCATCTGTCTTAACTCTCCAAGCACACTGACCCTTTGTGGAAAGGATCCTTCTCTCACACTTCTTGGGAAGCCCCCGGTACCTGCCCAGGGCTGGTTGGTGAAAGACCATACCTCACCCACCCGCCCCCCAGCCTGCCTGGCCCTTCAGATCAGGTCGTAAGCCGACTAAGAAGAGTCTCTTAAAGGAGAGGAGGTAAGGGGGTGCTGATTGTGGGGCTCAGAGCTAGCGTGAGGAAGAAAGATACAGGAGTGAGGGTGATGCCAGCCCAGCCGGGATGTGGCCTGGGCGCTGTCCGCCCTGCAGTGCTGACCGGCATCAGGTTACTGGGGAAAATGGGACCCCTGGGGGAGACAGGCTTGGGTCTTCTCCGTCTCCCACCCTTCACGTCTAGCGGCTGATAGTGTTGGAGTGATTTCATCACCTGAGGGACCGGGAGGAGAACGAGAGGGGCTGGCCACTTCTGCTCCCCTCCCTTGCTTTCTCCCTGCTCCATGCCCTTTGGTGCCTCTTTCTCCCCATTCATCCTCTTCCTCTTTCACCCCATTCCCATGTCCTCACCGTTCATTCCTCTGGAGTCACTTTCTTTCCACCCCTCCCCCATGCTTATCTGTTCTCTGTTTCTTCCATCCTTTCCTCACTCTGGAATGAGCAAACTGAAGCTCAAAGAGGTGAATGGACTTGCCCGTGGTCACACAGTAGGTTAGGTCCAGAGTGTGGCCCTGTGTTCCCCAGCCCTGTGTTCCCCTGGTCCCGAGATGGGAGATTTTAACTGTCAAGCTCAGTCAAGGTTCAGGGGGGCTCGTGGAGCAGGCTGAGAGACACTCCCCCCAATGGCGGCAGGCTGGATAGCACGGGTTCCCAGCTGGGGAAGGAAAGCCAAGTTCCTTTCTCTGGGTAACAACAGAACTAATTCCATGGCTCAGGCTTATTTGCGTGCAATAGCTCCCCAAAGCCCGGGCAGCGGCAAGGGCTTATCACCTAGCCTCCTGAGCGGTGTGCCTTAAGCCCCCTGCACTATGGGAGATTGGATGCTGAAGCCTGAAGGGCAGGCACAATAGCCACATCACTCAGCCAACCTTACCCTAATTCTACTTTTTGCCTAAGTGCAGGTGGAGGGCAAAGGTCTCTCTGTTTTTCTTATGGGAACCTCTTTGCCTAGCTAGCCCTGCACATGCAAAGAATGCCAAGGATTCCATTCTAAATCCCCTGGCTTTTATGGCTATTCTTCCATTAGACTGCAGGCTACAGAGCAAACTCCTCAGCCTGGCATTCAAGGCCTATAGTCTGCCCAACACCACTGATGTGACCTATCACAGAGACCCATGGGACCATGGGATAATTTCAGGGGGCACAAACAAAGCTTTATACTAGCTAATTCCCCTGAATTCTCCAGTTAGAAATTTGCTTCTTTAGCTCTAGACTACATTTTCTCTTTAAATGCAAGCATTGTTCCTGTCAGGGGTATCCATTAAGTCTCTTTCCATAGCTCAAACGTAGTGCCCTAATAATACCACTTGCTACTCATTTGCCCATATAGACCATGGCATTTCGTTCCTCCACACCTTTGTTCCTACTGCTTCCTCTGTCTGGAACCTTACTTCTTTCTTCATCCACTAACTACCAGGGATGCCTGGACTCAGCTGAAGTATCATCCCCTCTGGAGAACCTTCCTGAGTGCCTCCTTCCTCTCATAGCCTTCCCAGCATCCACATTGGACAAAGGGCCCTTTCACGGGTTTAACTTGACTATACAACTTATCTCACTGTACCGTAAGCCAGCACACTCTGCCCTCCAGAGCAGAGATCAACGTTGTTCATCTCAGTCTTCTCCGGGCCTGAACACAGGGCCTGGCACACAGTAGGATCTCAATTTAAGGTGCTTGTTGAAATACTTCATCTCACTGAACCGTTGCTACAGCTCTGTGGGTTAGGCTTCTTAGGAATGGTGATTCTCCCATTTCACAGAAGTGGAAGTTGAGACATGGAGAGGCAAATTGCCATGTCCTGGGAACCCAGTGCTGAGAGGGGGCCAATGTTCTTATCTGTGTCTCCTGCCTCCTGGTCCAGCTGCTCATGTGCTGCCCTCCCAGACGTGCCCTAGAGGCCCAGGGCACAGGCGATGAGACAACACGGAGCAGAATGCAGTACCCCTGGGCACTGTGGGGCAAGCACCTGTGCCAAACACCTCCAGCACAATCCCCTGTCACCACAGGGCAAAGCCTCAATTCTTCATCCTG
The DNA here is from genome assembly GCF_017311325.1 of Ursus maritimus. NCBI lineage: Eukaryota > Metazoa > Chordata > Mammalia > Carnivora > Ursidae > Ursus > Ursus maritimus. The sequence goes on from NW_024424119.1 coordinate 27,830,151, forward strand.
GCCTCGGGGCCTCCCACAACCTTCCCCAAGCCCATCTCTCCAGCCTCATCCTTTACAATTACCTCTCAGATGCCCCTGCTGCCACCACACCTGCCTACTTATCCTTCTTTGGGCTCATCTGAGTTTTCAGGACCCTGTGCTCAGTACCCAAGCTCTGTGCCCATTATGTCCTGAGACCCTGTGTTCAGCACAATTTAATAAAGAGGTGGGGCAGGTGCTCACAGGAGTCTTCCGATGTCAGGGTGACAAGGCAGCATAGTGCTCAAAACAAGCAGATCAGTCAGTATTTCTGGGCTCATGGAATACCAGCATCCTAAGAGATGCTTCTAACTATGTCTCCACAAAAGAGCCACAGAGGCAATATAATAATGATCTTGCATGTAGTGAGTGCTTATATTTCAGGCATAGTGCAGAGCATTTTGCATGCAATGCTGCATTTCATCCCCACAACAATGCTAAAGCTGCAGATCAGAGACGTTAGTGAACTTCCCCATGGTCACACAGCTAGAAAGTAGCAGAACCAGGATTCAAAACCTAGCTGGTGCTCTCAGCCACTTTGTGAGCCTACTTTTGTCTGTCTACTGCATTGACCCTTGAAGAAATTCAAGGTGTAATTAACATGCATGTTAAACAACCTGAGGACTCTTATTTAAATTTAACTAAATATTGAAGGCTGGAACAACCCCCTCCTCACCACCACCTTTTGCTTTACTGAATTCTATTCAGTAAATGTGAATACTATTCACATCCCACGGAATGTCATGTTTCCCTAAACAGTTTGTAAAATGCTGTGCTAGAAAATATCCCCTCATGTTGTCCTAACAACCCGACAACATGGGATGGAGCTGTTGAAGGAACACTGGAGACCTCTGAGCAGAGCCACTTACTGTACAGATGGGGTTCTGAGGCCCAGACGGTGGCAAGTGCTCTCTGCACAGCCAATGAGGGCAGGGAGCAGATTTCTGACTCCCTCCTCAGGGCCAAGACAGGTCTTTAGTCAAGGCTGGGTGGTGGGGCTGGCAGTCTGAAAACCTCTCAGCAGGTGGAATTCACACACCTTCCTGTAGAGGCCGCACAGGCTTCAAAAAGATGGAAACTGCTGGAAGCAGCACCATATTATTGAAAAACAGTCATAAGATCCGAGGACCACAAAGCAGGATGGTTCCACAGAGCGCATCAAATTTAACTCCACCAGTACAAAGGCACAAAGGCCCAGAGAGGGAACAGGACTTGTCCAAGGCCACACAGCAGGCTCAAAGCACAGCTGGAAATAGAATTCAACCCTCCTGCATCCTGCTCCAAGGCTCTTTCTGGCCTTTCCTGTAACTGCTGTTATATGTATCTATCTCTTCAGCCTGGCCAGAGACCCCTCAAGAGCAAAGACAGTGTCCAATTCATGCCTGATTTCCTGGCTACTGACATTTAGGGCTAAAGAAATAGTAACCAAATAAACAAATAAATAAAACAAATACTGGTAAATTTTTACCAAAAACACTATTTCTCAGCTTGATCATCTACATGGCTGAGATTAACTTTTGGCTGCTTCTGAAAATGAGTATATCCTCAAAGGATAAACATTTGCTATCAAAGAATAACAGCAACACTTATGCTTAACATATATGCGTATATATACGGATACACATAGCCCCCAAACACTGCTCTAAGCATTTTACCTACATTAATTTATTTAAATCTCACAGTGACCATCAAAGGTAGGTATTATTATTATTACTAACATCATCATCATCTCCATTTTGTAGATGAGAAGAAAAGTGTCACAAAGAGGTTTGGTAACTTGTGCGTCCCACAGCTAATAAACAATGCAATCAGGATTTGAACCCAGGCACTATAACCCCAAAAGCTATGTTCTTAACCACTATACTGTACTACCTCTCAAAGGCACTGTCTTTGCCGAACATGTCCAATGTGCCACACACTTTGTTGGTTTTTTTCAAAGATTTTATTTGACAGAGAGAGAGACAGCCAGCGAGAGAGGGAACACAAGCAGGGGGAGTGGGAGAGGAAAAAGCAGGCTCCCAGAGGAGCAGGGAGCCCAGTGCGGGGCTCAAACCCAGGACCCTGGAATCACAGCCTGAGCTGAAGCTGACGCTTGACGACTGAGCCCCCCAGGGGCCCCACCATGCACTGTGTTAAAGCATCATTTACATTATCTGTAATACTCACAGCAAAGCCCTGAGATAAAGATTATTTTTCATTTTATGGCTGGAAAAATGGAGGCCCAAAGGTATGAAAGAACTTGGCTGTCTAAAGCCACACAGCTAGGAAGTGACAGACTTGGCATTTGAAGCCATCAATTCTAGTGATATGCCTGTAGTCATCTCTCATGGTTTATGACTAAACTGTCACAAGCAATTCAGTCAAAACTTAAGTAAAAGCCAATGCATGGTGTCATCTGCACAATATCATGTGAAATATTTTCTTTCCAATATAGAAATATCTTCCTTTTGTTGACTGGTTTTATTCCAAAGTTTATTCATTAAGTCATTTGTTCATTCAAGTACTTATTGGATCTCTCTCTCTCTCACTCTCTCTGACAGACAGACAGACAGACAGACACACACACACACACACACACACGAGATGCTAGCCAGCACCTCGTATGAGGGTTATAACAATAAACATGACAGACACTGCCCTACTAACCCTACCTTCATAAAACTTACATTCCAGTAAGACAAATCGTCATTGAAAAATTCTTTTCACAATTAATTAGCCACTTAAAATGGTGGTGATTCCTACAAAGAAGAGGTAGAGAGAACTATACTGTGATTGGCTTGCTCAGAGTAGAAAGTTCTGGTTAATCTGCTGCATGTTTTGAAAGCTATTATTAAAATTAAATTCCGTAGCTCCATATGGCAGTTATTAAAAAAAAAAAAAAAGAACAGGCAGAGATAAGGTCTTGCTTATCTGAGAGAAATAAAAGGGAATCATTGGTCAACACATATCCCTGGAAAACAAGACTACTTAAAAGTAAATTAGAAGATAGTCAAGAGGAATTCAATAAGAATATCTTCTGAGTGGCTCCTATATGATGGAACTCTCTGGTGAGGGTGGGTTCCCACCAATGCCATTAAGGAGGAGTTATTATGCCAATTTAAAATGGAAAAACCAAAGATACAGAGAAGTTAACCAATGCTGTAGAGATCAGTCTCATAGCTACCAAGTAGGACCAGGATTCCAGCGCAAATTGATGTGAGAGCAACACTAAGAATCTTTCCCTGAACTATACTGTATTTTCTTTTTTAATCTTAAAAGCTTATCAGCTAAGAGTTGAAACTTTGGACTCTGACATCATAGGTATGCGAAGTCTTCTTGTCAATACCAGCTCTCCTCCATGAGGCCCTGAAGAAGAAACATTACATTTTCTGGGAACCAAGAGGATCAAAATAAGAAGATCCCGCATGATGCAAACCACAGTTGTGGGGGGAATTGTTAATTACTGGAATGGTTGCATTCCTTTCCCCTGAGATATAGGCTTCTAGAACAAAAAGCTCCAATATTTTGTTTATGCAAATGGAGAAAGCAGTCTCCATCTCTCAAATAGGATGGCCCGAGTGGGGTCTTTTCTCTGCTTTTCTATGACTTAAGCAAACATTTTCCTTTTCTAAGGCAATTCCACTTCTTGGTGCAGCCAAAACCTTGCCCAAAGTTCCTGGCCCCAATTTCAGGAGCAAAATCATTTCCTACTAATCCAGTTTTCTCACAGTTTGAAAGGGACAATGGAGCTTCACTTTTTGTTTGAAGAAAAAAAGGGCTCATCTTCTGGCGTAGCGACAATCTTCATCTGATTACCCACATGGGTCTGACCCCACAAATGCCTCTTCCTATCAGCGACGGACACTTCAGAGCATTTTCCAACACTGAGAATGAATTCAACTCTGGAATAGGTAAGTGTAGACTGTGCCTTGGCCAGGGTGCCTTCCTGGAAGCCTACTGCTCCCACCGGCCCCAGCTGGCCCGGCCATGGGGGTCAGGGAACTTGAGTGTCCAGTGAGCTGCTCCTCCTGAAACAGACATTCTGCCTCCTTGAGAGTGAACAGGGAAGAGGGCACCTGGACAGGCATGTACGAACAGCCCTCCTTCCTAAGGAGCTTGCCTTTCAGGTTTCCTAAGAGCTGATGTGCCCATGGATTCTATAATGAGAAGGGATTTGTTTGTTGAAGGATCTTTTCAGCTTTATTGCTTAACTCAAAGGTGAGAAGGGGGTGGGGGCAAGATGAGAATTATTCTCCTTTGCTTTCCTTTGCCTTCCCAAATAGTCCAAATTTAAGCTTTGTCGGCAGCTGCCCTGAAATAGCAGCCAAGATAGTTTTAAGGATGGAAAGACAAAAGCCCTAGTCCCAGGCTGGCCCCCTAACCTGTCTGACCAGGGGCAAACCCTTCCCTTTCTATGGGCTAGAGTCCTCCCATGTTTTCAATGAAAAGGTGGGTACTATCATCTGTGTCTCGGTTCCCTCATCTGTACAATGGGCATTGCAGTGAATATCTGACTTCACCTTCTTGGTTATTAGAAGGGCCAATGTGGACTAATATCAAGTAAACCAGATCTGAGACCTTGAAGGCTTAATTTTGACAGCGGATATTTTTACAGCAGGGGTGAGTTCTCATTGGCTTTGAGAGTTCCTTGATGGGGACTATCAACATCTTTGTGCAACAAATATACTTTATTTTGTTTTATAACTTTCTTGTTTTGGAAAACTTTTTAAAAAGATTTTATTTATTTACTTACTTGAGCAAGAGAGAAGGAGCAGTGGGGGAGGGACAGAGAGAGAGAGAGAGAGAGAGAGAGAAGCAGACTCCCTGCTGAGCAGAAAGCCCGATGCAGGACTCGATCCCAGGACCCTGGGATCATGACCTGAGCTGAAGGCAGACGCTCAACCAACTGAGCCACCCAGGTGCCCCAATTTGGGAAAACTTCTGATTTACAGAAGAGTTGCAAAAGATAGAACAGACCGTTCATCCAACTTTCCCTGATATTAGCATCTTAAGTAACTACTGTACAATTATCAAAGCTAAGAAATTAACAGTGGCACAAAACTGTTCATTAAACTACAAACTTCACTGAGATGTCACCAATTTTTCCACTTATTTTGTTGTTATTCCAAAATCCAATACAAGGTCGCACATTACGTTTAGTCACCATACCTCCTTACTCTACTCCAACCTGTGACAGTTTCTCAGTCTTCCCTTTAATCTTTTTTTCATTACCTTGACATTTTTGGAGAGCACTGCTCAGATATTTTGTAGAATATCCTCAACTTGGGTTCGTCTGATGTTTTCTCATGACATGAAGAACCAATGCATTTTTCAGAAGAATGTCACACAGATGAAGTTCCCTCCTCATTGCATCATAAGAGGTATGACATAAAATAATGTTATTACTCTTCAGGTTAGATTTGATCACTTGGTAAAGGTAGTGCCTGCCAGGATGCTCCACTATAACATTACTATTTTCCTCTTTCCATACTCTGCTCGGAAAAGAAAATGACTGAGTTCAGCCTGCACTACACTCAAGAGTTCAAGGGGTAAGGAATTCAGTCCGTCCTCCGGAGGGAGGAATAGCAAAGGCTTTGTGGACCTATGTAGAAACTACATTTGGGGAGAGGTCTCTTGAGGCTGTACAAATACACTGTTTCTCCTTAAAGTTTTGTCCACTGATTTTATCATAATCAGTGGATCTTGCAATTATTACCATGGTGTTCTAAAGGTGATTTTCTATTTCCCTCATTCCTTCTATATCTATTATTTGGAATTATTTTATAAGGAAGATTTGGCTCTTCTTCCTTGTTCATTTATTTATTTACATCAATGTGGACTCATGGATATTTATTTTTTTATCCTTTAAGTTATAATCCAGTATTGTGTGTCTTTAGCCACTGGAAGCTCTTTTGCGTTGACTCTTGTCATTCTGACATGTCCCATCTTTTTTTTTTAATACTTCCTTACTTTCTGGCACTACTTTAGGCTTTAGGATCATCTTGTATTTTCCCTGACTCAGTCCTAGAACTGGCTGTTTCTCCAGGGGAACTTGGCTCCTTTTATTGGAGAATGGCATCTAGGAACCAAGGTCTGGACTGAGTGTGCTCAGGGCTACTGGGATGTCACTGCTTCGAGGCCCCCTCAGCAGACAGAACTGGGAAACAGAGATGTGTGCTAACCCATGTGTACACGCACACCTACATGTGTTCCTCTATCCATCTTGTATATGTATTAAAATAGGCATAAATTCATAGTGATACCTTCAACTCTAAGCTACTCCCACAGGGTTCAGTCTAATCTTCCCCATGTTCATGTGTGATTTCCTTCTCTGAAGTGAGAAACCTGGCTCCTATTAGCTACATAACCATGCTAAACCTTCATATATATGTAGCTCCTGAAGGCTAACTTCTACTTCTACATATTTACCAATTAGAATAGTGTTTATAAACAGTTGTTTTTGTCTTTAGGCAAAGATAGTTCTTTTTTTTTTTTTTAAGATTTTACTGATTTATTTGTCAGAGAGCAAGCACAAGCAGGGGGAGTGGCAGGCAAAGGGAGAAGCAGGCTCCCCACTGAGGACCCTGAGATCATGACCTGAGCCGAAGGCAGACACTTAACTGTACCCCAGTACAGGCACCCCAGTAATTCTTAATATTTAAAAGAAGGTCTGGATTCAAATGCCAGCTCTGCCACTCATTGGCTGTGTTGATGTAAGACACTCACTTAACCTCTCTTTCATCTGTTTACTCATCCACAAAACCAGAATGATAACCTCTGTCCTACCTGCTTCATTGCCCTAATGGGAAGAAAAGAATTAGAGGAGATAGAGAGAGCGAGAGAGAGAAATAGAGAGAGAGAGAGAATGTGTATGTGTGTGTAGGGGCTGACAAATCATCTAGCCCTCCTCAACTGTCTGAAGTTATCATAACATCATTGTCCCTGTGCTCCAGGCTTGGGCCCTGCAGGTGGCAGCTCCTGTCTGCTGAGTCTTGTCCTGCTCTAAGGCACATACAAGAGTCACAAGCATCCACTCCTTTCTGCATCCAATTCAGTGAGTCTGATCCAGGCCAAGCTGGGAGGGAGCCTAGTCTCTGGCTACTAAATAAACACGGACACTAAGAGCATCTGAGCTCTTAGAGGCTCTCACAACCTGCTGGGGCATTTCAGCCCAGCTAACCTGACCAGAGCCAAAGCTCTGCACTGGCTTTTGCCCTCAGCTGCCTCTTCTTCCACAAGCAGCAACCCGCTGGCAGGGGAGGGAGGGTCTCTCCCTTTGTTGGGAAGATCCCCAGTATCCTGAGATGGGAAGCCTTGCTCTCACTTTGTTTTGTAGATGGGCAGGGCCCCTTCCCTTCTCTCGTCCTCAGTTTTCCTATCTGTAAAATGAGGATGTTGGATTAGGTCAAAAGTCACAAACTCGCAGCTAGATGCAGAAGATGTGTTGTATTTGGCCCACAGGGCACTTTCAGTATTTTTAAAAAAATAGTCCTTACTTTTAGAGCAGTTTTAGGTTTACAGAAAATTGAGTGGAAAATAGAGTTCCCATATGCCTCCTCTCCCTACTGGGAGTTTCTTCTATTCAACAGTTTCTACTATTATTGACATCATGTGTTAATACAGTACTTCTGTTGCAACTAATGAAACAACATATTCCTATTATTATGGATTAAAACCCATAATTCATATTAGGGTTCAGTCTTTGTACAGTTCTATGGGTTGCAACAGATGTATAATGTCATGTATTCACCATTAGAGCAGCACAGAAATAGTTTCATTGCCCGAAAAAAGTCCCTGTGTTTCATCTATTCATACTCTCCCCTTCCCCCAACCCTCTGGCAACCACTGATCTTCTCATTGTCTATAAAGTTTTGTCTTTTCTAGAATATCATATGCTTGGAATCATACAGTATGTAACCTTTCAGACTGGCTTCTTTCACTCTGCAATATGCACTTAAGTTTCCCCATGTCTTGTCATGACTTGCTAGTGTGTATCTCTTAACTTCTGAGTAAGATTCCATTGTATGGATATACCACAGTTTCTTTAGCCATTTACCATTATGATTTTAAGCTAGAATTATTTGCCAATAGTTAAGAATGAAAAGCATTATATTGAAATCCATATTTTCAGCTTCTCTTAAAAATGAGAAGCTGTGGCAACACTGGGTCTACCTTTCCAGATGGCAACAAGTAGGTGGAATTGGACAGTAGCAGGACTCTCTGGATGGGGCACGGTGACCTGCTCACGACAGTCCCCTCCTGTCCTCATGTGACCTGCCAGGTCCTGTTAAGCATTCAGACCAAGCTTTGCATCTTGTTAGTAGAGTGGCCTCAGGCAAATGTGCTGTTTCCCATGTACCCCCTCCTATCCCTTGATCCTGTCCCAGTCCTTCTCTGTCCTGCTCTGTGTCCTGAGAGGCTGACCCTGCAGACTGCATTTCCCAGGCTCCCTTGCTGGCTGGCTTCCAGGTGGGTTTGGCTGCACGAGGCATCGCGTGAGAGCAGAGGGTGAGAGGAGAGCATGACCACTCTGGAGTTCCATCATGCTCCCCTATTTGGGCACCTACCGGCGGCGAGCACCTGCAGCTCTTCAAAACTATGGCTCCTGCAGGGTGACTCTCCCCCACAGTCCCAATCCTCCCTGGACACTGGTAACTCCACACCCTCTCTTTGCCCCTTGCCGCTGTGGCTAGCCTCTGGGTTTCTCAACATCTCTTGTTTATCCCCTTAACGCTCTTACTCCCCTGCAAATAGTCCCTTCATTGAAGTCTCTCTATTTGAACTAGACTGCTTGATTCTGTTTCCTGCTGAGATGGACACAGCAAGTTGCTTATTTTCTCTGGGCCTCGGCTTCCTCACCTGAAGGTGAGCAATGGGTATCATGTTAGTAATACCTACTTAATAAGGACGATGCGACGATTAAATGAGAAAATGAACATGTGATACCTAGCACAGTGCCTGGTATATGTAAGTGCTCTGTGAATGCCCATTATTATTACTATCATTGCTATCTTCAGAATTCATGGCCCTGCAGCTTCATGACCTCTACAGGCGTTTCAGCATGGACAGAATAGGAATGGGTAACTCACTACACAAAAAATAAATCTGCTACTAAATCACCAGAGATTCTTGTAATCTTTTGACCCCAAGGTAGAGTTGACGCTTGGACAATGTAAGTTGTCCTTATCTCTTGCCTCATGTGTCGGCAGCCATGTGGCACTCTCATTCTGCTTATAGATAACAGCCAACATTTATGGAGCCCTTTCTCTGTACCAGATAATCCCACTCTTTATATGTGAAATTACATAACCACCGAACAAGTGCCTCCACAGATGAGACATGACGTTCTGAGACACAAAGTGACTTGTCCTAGGTCATACAGTCAGTAGGTTGTCGAACTGGGACTGAACTCAGGTCTCCTGCACTTCCCACTACACGCCCTACCCCTTCATGGGCGAGGACTATGCCACACTGACACCCAGCACTCTCCTCACCACAAAAATCTTCTCATTTCTAAACAGAAGTTTCATTTGGTGTTACAAATCCCCCGATCACGTTAGCAAGGATCTTGAGAAATGTTAAGTGATATTACTGAGGGTGGGGTCAAAGCCCACCCTCGACTACCCCCTTTCCTTGCCAGGCTCCAGCAAACAGCTCCCTCCCTTCACTTCCTGATGCTGACCAGGCTCATGGAGCCTGCACCCAGGTTGATGTCTGATGTGTCTCCTTGTGAGACAGGAAAGACCCAACCAGCTTGAGGAGCCCAGTGGGAAGGGAGCAAAAAGTGAGGCTCAGACAAAAAATCAAATCCCTCTGTTCAAACATCAGTACAACAAATATTTGTGGAGTAAAGGAAAGCAGGGATGAACAAGTCAGTCAATCCACCAGAGCAGCAGAGCTGGGGAATCAGCAGGGTCTGGACCCACGTCCTGCTTCCCACCACTTCAGTCTCCTTGCCAGTGGACTGCGCTACTGCCCGCCTGTCTTTTGGAAGTTGAATTGAAGACTGAAGGACATCACATGCACATAGTACCCAGCACCCAATGGGCCCTCAGTGATGGCAGACTCTGCCCCTCTGCCTGGTTTTACATCCCCTCCACATGTTCTCTGCCTTTTCTCATCCCTCTGGAAACTTATTCTGGGTAATTATAGCAATGGTAGCTAAGGATTATTATATTTGGGATTTTTAGAAAGCAAAAGGCCCAGAAACCTCAAGTTCTAAATCCTTGGATATATATCTGTGTGTCTTAGCATTCAATGCATTGTTGTGAATGTGGTAGGGACTTACAAAATATTACTTGATTTAATGATTTTAAGTGTAGATACTTAAAGCTGGGATCACTGTCACCTCCCTCATACTTACTAGGCACTTTGACATTTATGACATCTCCAGAACCCCCAACCACCTAGGAGGTGGGCTGGAAAGTATACACTATCCCCATTTTATGGAAGGAAAAACAAGTCTCTGTGAGGTTAGGCAACTTGCCAAAGGTCACAGAAGTCTCCTGATTCAGAATCCAGTGGTCTTTATATTCTCATGAGCCGCCTGCTTATCTGTGCTTGGGAAGGAAGGGGAATCTTTGAACTTGACTCCCAGTGATGTATGTCTCAATCTCAGAAGCTAAGTTCCGGCGAGGGGAAGCACCTTGCCCAGGACACACCACCATGGGAACCAAAGTTGAGACAAAATTCACATTTTCCAACTCTTTCCTTTGGGCTCTTCTCATTGTTCTACGTACCTTAGATTCCAAAGGAAGTAGACATAAGGCAGGGAGTACTCATGACTAACAAAATGAGACATATACTATAGGTCCTCAGATCCCCAGTAAATCAAATGCCCCCAGAGAGCAACCAGGAGAAGAGTCTCCAGACCAGTGCTCCACTGGCCTGAAGGACCCAAGGCTGAGATGTCTCCCAGGAGGCTGGCCTAGCTGCCCAAGAGCTCAGAAATGGCATCCAAGCCGCACAGCCCCTGGGTGAAGCCAAGCATGGGGATCCCAGGGCACCTGGCTGAACACAACACCCTCTCCAGCACTGCTCTTGACCTAGACGTCACAGGTGAGTGGATACCCAAGCAGGTACTGAGAAAGAGAGGTGGCCAGGGCTCCAGAGGACACTTGACTTCTCTCTCAGTGCAGCCAGGGACATGCTCCAGTGACGCCCATGGCCACTTCCTCCAAGGGCACACTGTCTCTCTGGAGCCTGCCTTTGACCCTGCCCAAAGGACCAATGGGAAATAGTCAAGGGGTCTTTCTCTGACCTGAGCAGCCAGAGACAGCTGGGTGAATAGAGTTGTGGAAAATTCATGTGCTTACTTACTCATCAAATAGTTGCCAACTACCTGCTCTCTGTCAGACTGCACTGCAAACTAGGGATTCCATAGTAAATTGGGCACAATGTTCACCCTTGACAATCTGTAAGATTTGTACCCAAGTAACCAAAACACAAAGCAGAGAGTGGTAGGGCCCTAGAAGAAGGGCTCCAGAGTCATGCTGCCTGACCCAACCTCAGTCTAGTCCTATGATGCTGGGTGACCCTGAGCAAGTGGCTTACCCTCTCCAATCTCAGTGTCCCTCCCCCACAAGCTACTCTAAAAATGAAATAAGACAGTGGCTTGGAAGTACTTTCCACAGAAGCTGAACAGGGAGAGATTATGACAAGTGTTTCCTATTTTCATCACTAACGTAGATGCCATGTAGTTAGCACCTTCTAAGTACCAACTGTCTGCTCAGCATCACATGTCATTACTCCCACAACCATGGTGCAGCTATGTTATCTCTATTTTACAGATGAGAAATGGAGGCTCAAAGAGGGGTAGTGACTTATCCATGGTCACACAGACTGTAAGTGACAGAGCTGGAATTGGGACGCAGGTCATTTGAGATCCCAGAGCCTATGTTCTCTCTGGACTGCCTCCCATGGCTTCCCTCTTCCTCTTTGGCCTTTCATTCAGCAGTGATTTATGGAACCCTTTCAATGTGCTATGCTCCAAAGGTACAGAGAGGAGCAAAACAGACATGGAGTCTTCCCTCTCAGCCTCAAAGTCTAGTGAGGAGTGAAGCAAGGAAGAATAATTATGAGCATAACAGCTGTAGCCAAAGGAGAGGTCAGAACCCCACGGGGGTGTGAAGCTTGTCTGGGAATCAAGCAAGGCCTTCTAGGGAAAGTAACCTTTGAGATAAAATCTGAGGGCTGACTGAGTTGGCCAGACAAGGAATCAGAGGGAGGGGACAGCATGAAATCTGGAGCCACAGATGATCAAGAAACAGAACAGAATGTACTGTTCAAAGAACTGAAAGAGACTGGGAGTAAAGCCACAGGAGGAAGCAGTGCAGGGATGGGCTGGAGAGGGAGGCAGGAGCCTTGTAACACATGCCACAGAATTTGGACTTGATCCTGAGGGCCATTGAGAGTTGAGTTCCTACGCCCTCATATCCCTCATTTTATGTCTTGTGGCTTCCTCATCTGCCCTCTGACTGGCTGACTCAGGAGCTGAGGAGTGAGTAGGGACAGGGGCCAGCAGAGCTGTGAATGACCACATAAGCTGAGGCCGGGGCAGAGCTGCCTACAGGACAGGGAAGGGCTAGGGCAGGGCAGCACCAGGGACAGCTCTCAGTAGCTCTCAGGACTCTGGGGCAAAGAGCCTTCACTCTCACTCTCTCATTCATTCATTCATTCTATAAGTATTTGTTGAGCACCCTACTAAGAGGACACTGTTCTGGGCACTGGAGGATACAGCAGAAAACTAAACAGATGAAATTCCTCGTCCTCCTTGAAATCACCTTCTTTCTAGTAGAGGAAGACAGAAAATAATCACAACAAATAAGACAACCGTTAGAAGGTGGCCTGTGTATGGAAAGAACAAAGCAAGGAAGGGGACCAGGGCGCAAGCAAGAAGGGGAGCGGTTATAACTTTAAATAGGATGATCAGAGAAGGCTTTACCACAAAAGTGATATCTGGGCAAAGACATGAATGAGGGGAAGGAAGAGTCAAGGGCACCCACAGGAAAGAGTGTTTCAGGCAGAAGGCAGAACAAGTGCAAAGTCCCTGGAGGAGGACAACGCCACGAATGTCAGAAGCTCTGTGAGGAGGCTGGGGTGGGTGAGTAGGAGTGAATGATTTCAGGAAGATGGCAGGGAGGAAGTCAGAACAGAGACAGCCATTGTAAGGACTTGGCTTTTACTCTAGGTGAGGAGCCATTAGGGAATTCTGGGCATAGAAGTGACTGTTTTTTGTTTTTGTTTTTGTTTTTGTCCCAGGAGAGAGAGCGGTGGGGGAAGGGGCAGAGGGAGAGGGAGAGAGAGAATCTTAAGCAGACTCCATGCCCAGCGTGGAGCCCAATACGGGGCTTGAATTCGTGACCCCGAGATCATGACCTGAGATGAAATCAAAAGGTGGATGCTCAACTGACTGAGCCACCCAGGCCCTAGCCATGACATTATTTGATTTGTATTCCACAGGATAGCTTTGACTGCTTGGGTAGATATTAGATTGTAGGGGTAAGAATGAAGCAGAGAGAACTGTTAGGAGGCTAGAGCTACTTCAGATAAGATTAAACTAACAAAGCTGTGTTTAGTATAGAAAGGGTTAACAATACCAGCAAAAGAGCAACCAAGGCTATCACTGGGGCCAAGGTGAGGCCAGAATAGAGAGGAACAGAGAGAGTCCCACCCCTGGGTCCCAGATGAGAGGCTCAGCTCCTAAGAGAGTCTGGGAAACTGGGAAACTCAAAGGGGAAGGCAGGCACAAAGGAGTCCATGCCCTTAGGGGGAAACCCTCACTCTATCCTGACTTACAAAACCTGCTTTCTCTATCTCCTTCTTCCCTGGCTCCTGACTGTTGCATGAATCCCTTGCATTGAGTCTTGCTTCCTTCAACCATCCTTCATGTTGCCCCCAGAGTGGTCTTCCAAAATGCATCCTGGACACTGCCATTCCATTACGCAAATACCTTCCATGGCTCCCTTTGTCTAGGGTCAAGGTCATACCTCCAGTTCCCCTATGAACTGGCACCACCCTAACCTTCCAGGTTCACTCTATTTCCCACCACATATTCAATGTTCCAGTCATATTTAACTCCCTGCCTTTTCCCAAACAGGCCTCAAGTTTTCTCTGCCTTTGCTTATGATGTTTACTCCAGTTGATACATTTCCATCATGGAGGGCTCTAGGAAGCCTTCCCAAGCTGGATGAGACTACTCCCTCCTAAGAATTCATACAGCCCAAGGGACAGCTACTTCATTTCTACCAAAAGCCCAGAGAAGGGGAGTAGTGAAGGACGGCTGAGTGAGTCTATAGCCAGCACTCCGGAGCAGGAGGGCCAGTGTGTGAATCCTGAGGCTTCCACCCATGAAAGAGGAGGGCCAAGTATGCCAGGCTAATCTGAGGCATATTTGGCCATGATCCTTCAAGGCACAGTGAGGACGGGGCCTCTATAGACTATGAAACAAGAATGCCTTTGAGCAAACCACTCTCCCAGCAAGGCAGAGAGGGAAGCCCCCGCCAGTAAGCACCTGCTGTGTTCTAGGCACTTTACCTACATTGTGTCCACTCCTCTCAGCAATGCTGTAACATGCGAGTTATTATCTCTGCTTTTCAGACAAGGATAATGAAGTTCAGAGAGATGATGCTACCTGTCTGAAGTCACCTGTCTAATGGTAGTGGAGCTGAAATTTGAACATAGTTCTCTCTGATGACTTTAGTCTCTGCTGTGGCAGGGCTTTGTGGGACAGGTGGTGTTTGCCCTGGCTTTAAAAGCGAGGTAGACTTGGTCAACTAATCTTTAACAAAGCAGGAAAGAATATCCAAAGGAAAAAAGACAGTCTCTTCAACAAACGGTGTTGGGGAAATTGGACAGCCACATGCAGAAGAACGAAACTGGACCGCTTTCTCACACCATACACAAAAATAAATTAAAAATGGACGGAAGACCTAAATGTGAGACAGGAATCTCTCAAAATCCTAGAGGAGAACAGAGGCAGCAACCCCTTTGACCTCGGCCTCAGCAACTTCTTGCTAGACATGTCTCCAAAGGCAAGGGAAACAAAAGCAAAAATGAACTATTGGGACTTTGTCAAGATAAAAAGCTTTTGCACAGCAGAGGAAACAATTAACAAAACGAAAAGGCAACCTACAGAATGGGAGAAGATATTTGCAATTGACATAGCAGATAAAGGGCTAGTATCCAAAATCTATAAAGAACTCATCAGACTCAACACCCAAAGACCAAAAAATCCAGTCAAGAAATGGGCAGAAGACACGAACAGACATTTCTCCAAAGAAGGGATCCAAATGGCCAACAGACACATGAAAAGATGCTCAACATCACTGGGCATCAGGGAAATACAAATCAAAACCACTATGAGATACCACCTCACACTGGTCAGAATGGCCAAAATTAACAACTCAGGAAACAACAGATGTTGGCAAGGATGCGGAGAAAGGGGAACTCTCTTACACTGTTGGTGGGAATGCAAACTGGTGCAACCACTCTGGAAAACAGTATGGAAGTTCCTCAGAAAGTTAAAAATAGAGCTACCCTATAACCCAGCAATTACACTACTAGGTATTTATCCAAAGGATACAAACATAGTGATTTGAAGGAGGCACCTGCATCCCAATGTGTATAGCAGCAATGTCTACAATAGCCAAAAATATGGAAAGAGCCCAGATGTCCATCAACAGATGAATGGACAAAGAAAATATGGTATATATGTACAATGGAGTATTATTCAGCCAACAAAAAGAATGAAATCTTGCCATTGGCAATGACATGGATGAAATAAGTCAGTCAAAGAAAGACAAATACCATATGATCTCACTTATACGTGGAATTTAAGAAACAGAACAAATGAATATATGGGAAGGGAAGGAAAAATAAATAAGATGAAAATAGAGAGGCAAACCATAGGAGATGCTGAACTCTAGGAAATGAACTGAGGGTTGCTGGAGGGAAGATGCGTGGGGGGATGGGGTAATTGGGTGATGGGCATTAAGGAGGGCACTTGATATAATGAGCACTCAGTGTTATATGCAACTGATGAATCACTAAATTCTACCCCAAAACTAATAATATACTATATGTTAACTAAATTGAATTTAAATAAAGAATTAAAAAAAAAATAAAAGCTAGGTAGACTTTAGACATGTAGAGGGAAGATTGCAACGAGGAAGGGAACACAGGGTATTTCAGGTAACAGGAACAGAATGGGAAGGGGGATATTTTGGGTCTCTGCATTTAAAAATAGAAACAACTTTGTTGTTTTCAAAAAATAGAGTATGTGCTGGGAAGTAACTGGAGCTAAGTCTGAGAAGGACAGTTAGGACCAGTTCATGAAAAATAGCCTTAAATGCCAGGCTAAGGCAGGGGATCAAGGAGCAGCTCCCTCCCCTTGTACCCAGAGAACTTCCAAGTTTGTGGCCTCAGTGAGGAGGGTTAGAGTTAGAACCCAACAACACAGAAGAAAATGGCTTCTTGTATCATATCTAACCAAGCAACTATAGCAGCCTTTTGGAGGAAAAAATAAATAAGTAACACCTGCCAGGCTTTGCTTGATAGTGTCTACAAGGGAGTTTTGGAAACAGACAGGCTGGTGGATCAAAATGTAATGCTCACCACTTAAATAGCTTTATTCTTCAACAGCTACACTAAGTCCCTAAGCCTCCCAGCACAAGGGAGGAGGTAACAGTCATCACTGTTCCTTGTAGAGGACAGACAACCCAGTCTGTGGGCACCTGAGGCCCCAGCTCAGACTCTGAGGGTAATAGGGGACCCCATACCTGGGAGGTGGCTCTGAAAGGACTCAAGAGGGCAAAGGTGCTGCTGGGTGGGGAGGTGTGTCCTCTTAGACTTTGGGCCCACCCTCAAATCCACCCTAATGCTTACACTGGAGCTTGAAAGGGAAATATTTGGAGATCTATTGGAGACTGAGGAATGGATCTCACAAGGTCTTAATTGCCCACCACTCTCAACTCCTTTTTGGCCTGTCAATTGCTTTGCACTGGTCATCTGCCATATGATACAGCTACTACTGCAGGGTCTCACCATGTGACAGCTGTTGAAAAGGCCACCCTTCTGTCCCCAGCCATCCTCAACACTGCACAACCAACCTACAAGGTGTTATATTCCTACTGGCCTCTTCTGAAGGCCAGAGAGAACAAGGGAATTGCAGCCATGAAATTGGACTCTAAATAGAACTCTTCTAAGGGTCCAAAACAAAGAAACAGCAACCCTGCACAGGTGGTCTCCTCACGTTTCCGGTCTTGAAGACCACTTCCCTTTCCCTTCTCAGAAACAGGAACCCCTCTGTTAGTCCTTCACCAGAGGAGCCTCCACTTTTCCAGTTAGGAAAAGATCAACCCTTATCACAGGGATGGGACTAACCCAAAGTCAAGGTGATCCACAGTATACAGTAACTCTCCAGCAGTATCCCTCCCAATGTCTGAGTCTAAGATAACCTCACAGGGCCCCAGCAGAACAACACAGGGGCCAGGAGGGGAGGGAAGGGCTTGGGTACTCAAAGGACAGTGCTCATCGGTGTGTCTCCATCAGTATGGGATAAGCCTACTCATTCTTCCCACACGAGTGCATACATGCACAGTGCGCGCACACACACACACACACACACACACGCACACACAATATTCCAAAGCTAAACAATAATTCTCAAAGCTGGCATAGGATCTAGACTACTAGAAGAAAAACATTTTCCTATATCCACATAATCTGCACGGATTCCTCTGCCCACATGAAGATCCATCTTATATTATTATGCAAACAGAATCACGTCCCCTTTTTTGCTCAAGCCAGTTGGAAATTTCTATTACTTGAAACTACAAGAGTCCTGACCAATGCATCGCACCTCACTGTATTGGTTAAAAAGCTTTCTGCTGCAAATAACAGAAATGTCTAATTTCACAAAGTGTAGAGATGGGATAACCTCTGGGGTGCATTGACTCAGGGGTTTGATGGCATCTTCAAGGTTCTTTCAAGTTCCGCACTCTGCCTAGAAAGGAGATGACCAGTGTGATTTCAGAAATCACATCTGTATGAAATATCCACATGACATCAACCTGAGGAAGTAGAAGGACCAGCTTTTACTACAGCCCTTTCTCAGGGAGAAGGCAAGGAAACTTTCTCCTGAAGTCTCCAGCAGGTATCTCCTGTGCTTCATTGGCCAAACTTGGATCTCATGCCTTTCCACAACCAAAGGATTAGGACAGAGATAATGGCAAGCAAAATGGAATTTTCTTTAGACCAATCACACTCATCTCTAAGGCTGGGGGTGGGTCAGAGTGCCCCAGAAGCAGATGGCTGTGGCTGTGTAATGAGGGGGCTATCCTGATCATGTTAGCGTTCTGTTAGGAGGGAGAAAAAGGTGAGAGAGCACTGGGAAGGCTGCCAACCATGTGCGTTGCACTACATCCCATGGCTATGCTAGCCAAAGCTTTCCTTAAATTTGGGCCATACCAAATCCTTAGGCAGGATATTTTCTCCTTGCTAGAGGGTGGTGGTCAATGAAGACATGTGCACACCTTGTCCAGAACCGATTTTTAGCCAGGTCTTCCAGTCATTGCTCTTCTAGTTACTTTGAAGAAAGTTCTCCCAGCTGATGTGTGGGTTGAGCTGGAGTAACTGGGAAGTCAGTAAGGCTGTCAGCCCGGGACCTGTGAAACGAGGAGACAGCCCAGCCCAGTAATGCCGAAGCCTGAGTCATGAGCAAGTTTTCAGGGGAAGGCTGAGGACAAGAAGGTGTGCTCATAGAAGGAAGACTCTCAGGGATCTACTAAAGGAGGACATAAGGGCTCTGACTCCTTCCATGAAGGTAAGCCAGGGAGACAGGTAAGGGGCAGCGGAAGGAGACTCACAAAGCCATCCCTTCCCTTGTCCTAAATGGAACTGGGCATGTTGGTGGGCCAGCCCCCGTGTCAGGCCTGCGCCTGGTGGCCTCTCCCCGTCAGCTTGGCAGGCATTCCTTGGGTAACTGGAAGACGGAACCTGGGATTTGATTCCTGCCGCTGGCCCTTCTCCATTCTCGGGCTAACCTTCACTCTCCAAATACTCTGTACTCTTTCTTGCCCTCAAGACTTTGCCTACGCTGCCCGCTCATCTGAAAGGCGTACTCCTGCCTAGGATGTCCCACTTCATCCTTTACATGCAGCCTCTGGAGCCCCAGCTGAGTGAGTGGCGGCTCCTTCCTTTTACTCCCCCACAGCTGTAGAGCTGTGTGCCTGCCTTGGGGTTGCCATTCCTATCCAAATGCCAATCTGCCCATCCCCCAGAATGAGCTGAGAGCACTCCAAGGGCAGGGACCATGTCTTGTTAATTTGGGTGGCCTCTGCAGTGCCCAGCCAGTGTGAGACCACAGCACCTGCTTAGGAAGCAAGGGTAGAGGGGTGAGAAGGAGGGAGGTTCCAGTTGCTTTCTCTAGATCTGAGCTGTTCAATATGGTAACCCTAGCCATATGTGGCTATCTAAATGTAAAAATTTTAAATTTAGTCCTTTAGTTATACTAGCTGCCTTTCAAGGGTACAATAGCCACTTGTAACTAGTGGCTACTGTTTAGACAGTGCAAATAAAGAGCATATCCATCACTGCAGAAAGTTCTAGTACACAGCGCTGTTCTAGAGACTCAAACTATTGCTGCAGCTCTAAGAGGGGCAAACCGGCTGCTACAAAGTCCTTTCTTCTCCAATTCAGTGCCCAGCACAAAGCCAAATACATCCTCCTTTCTCCTCTCTCTCCTTCCTCTCTACTCCTTTCTCCATCCCAGACAAAGTCAGAAGAATACTTCCCAGTAGCTTCAGAGTTCACAAAGCCTTTTTTATTGTCTGAGTGTCTCTGACCCTTCACTAAATCCTGGGAGGTAAGCAGGATAGAGATTACGATTCTCATTTTATAGTTGAGGGAACCACAGCTCAGAGAGGGAAAGACTCTTGCTCAAGGTCACCCAGCCAGCAAATGTTGGGAGCCTAGCTTAGACCTCAGGTTAGACTCCAGTCCCTTGTTTTTCCTCCAATGCCATGTCATCTCTCACTGAGGGGCCATCTAATCCAACCTGCTATCTGATGCACTAATCCTTTCAACAACATTCCTGTCAAGTGTTTATCCAGCTTCTGCTTCAGTGCTCCCTAGGATTTGAACCTCGCTGCCATTCCCCGAAGCAGCACAATCCACCTGTATAGATAGCCCTGCCAGAAAACTCTTTTGCTGATGCTGAGCTGTAACTTCCCCATCCTGAGACCTTAGAAATCATGTGATGCAGCCACTAACATGCCCTCCGCCACACCAGTGCCAGTTAGCCTACAGTCTCATACACCTCCAGTTCGGGGGAGCTCAACATTCAAGGAAGCCTTTTCCTTCCTTGGGCATTTAAACACCAGCCTCCCTCCGGCAGTTCCTCCCCACTGGCTTTCCCTCTGGGGCCTCCACAGACTATACCTGCTCTTTCTACCCCAGGGCGAGCCTCAGGGACAATGACCCATTCTCTTTAGTAGTGTTGTTGTCCTGGCTGCAGCCTCAACAAGTCATCAGAGACAGGACCTCTATCCTACTAGCACGTGACCTCCTGTGGCTTCCCTTTCGCTTTAGCATATGAACCTCCTTATTCCATGGAGTTCATAGGAGGCCAACGTCATGTCAATAACAGTAACTACTGCCACTGATGATGCGTTCACCATATGCCAGTCATCTTGACTGCTCACATTTTACCTTTGATACCCTGCAAGGTGGTCATTAATATTACTCCCATTTCACAGATGAAAAGACTGCTTATACACATGTCTGTCACCCAGGTGAGGGGACAGTTGCAAGAATCAGGAGGATGGAGGTGATCAGAGACAATTCAGGTTTGGGACTGACCGGTGAAGGATTTCAGAGGAATACAGAGTCTGGTTGTGCGCATAGGCTTTAGGGGCAAAAGACCTGGGTTTAAATCACAGCCACTTACGAGCTGTGTGACCTTGAGCAAGTCACTTTATCTCTCTGAACTTCCATTTCTTCATGTATAAAATGGAGCTAGTAGTATAGGATACGGAGCCTAGGGGTTGCAATGAAGAAACAATAGCTGCTTAGCTCCGTGCATGACCCTTCATGGGTTCTCAGCAATGGGAGCTAATACCAATATTACCATCAATATTATCACAAAGAAACCATACCCCGTGCTGGGGCAGGTGTAATTCATAGTCTTGTCTTCCCATGCTGAGCCTGGTCAGACCCACGAGCTCCCTGCACCCTAACGTGGCTTCCAGCAAATATCTGACTTCCGAGATGAGGTTTTTATTTTTTTAATTAAGTAAGCTCTATGTCTGACATGGGTCTTGAACTCACAACATTAAGGTCAAGAGTCAAATGTTCTACCAACTGAGCCAGCCAGGTACCCTCTGAGATGAGTTAAGATATGCTAATGGAGGGGGCACCTGGGTGGCACAGCGGCTAAGTGTCTGCCTTCGGCTCAGGGCGTTATGGGATCAAGCCCCACATCAGGCTCCTCCACTATGAGCCTGCTTCTTCCTCTCCCACTCCCCCTGCTTGTGTTCCCTCTCTCGCTGGCGGTCTCTCTCTCTGTCGAATAAATAAAATCTTTAAAAAAAAAAAAGATATGCTAATGGAGGTGGAGCTGAGGGGCTATGAGGGGCATGGGCTGCTCCTGTGGTGAGCCAGGCATTACCCACACTTCGGTCTAGAAAAGGGAGTGGGGAATGGGCAGGAATTAAAGGAGGGTGGGCAATGAGAGATGGCAAGGAAAGAGAAGAAACTAAAAATGAAGTCATATCACTTCTAAAGCAAACATGGCTTTGGCAAATCATTTTCCTCTCTAAGTCTTCCTGGGCAACTCTGTCAAATTGGGTAACAACAACTCCTTTGCTGACATGGGGTGCTGTACATGGGAGCCCCCAGCCAGGATTAGCCCACAGGGGCACTTAGTGAGTGTCTACTCCTAAAGATTGGCTGCCATCTCTGCTGATGAATTTTGGCCATCGTGGCAGTCAATAAAAACAACAACATTACAGCATAATGTCTACTGTTTCCTGAATGCCTGCTCTGGGCTAATCCTCATGGCAACCTTTGAGGGAGGTGTCATTATCTGCATTTGCAGAGGAAGAAACTGATAGTTAAGTAGTAAGCAAGGGTGACATGCCCAAGGTCACTCAGTTAGTAAGCCAAGACGCGAGGACTGGCACCCAGGCCAGGTCTGGCTGAAGCCACATTTTGCTCCCTGACACCAGGCTGTGGTGCCCTGAGAAGCAGGCCCAGGTGCAGGAGGCTTTGGATGCATCTTCCTCCCAGCCCAGGGCCCGGTGTCACAGACAAGGACCACGACTGCTCTGTGTAGTGGAGGAGCATGAGACAGAAGTGCAGGTCCCCTCTCTGCTGCTAAACAACCACAGTCCTAGACCATTCCTTCTCCTCCTGGGCCTCAGTTTCTCCACCTACACAGTAGGGTGCTGGAAGTCAGGACTCTCAACTAAGTCCCTAAAACTGTGCAGACAGTAGCAGGAACTCAGAGGAGGAAAAGTGTCCTAAATGGGAGCAGTGCACTGTGTTTCTCCATCCTTTAATAACCACTAATTAGTTAATCCCCATAGCAGCAGGGTGAGTTATTGGGTACTATTATTATCCCCAATTTACAAGCAGAAGGTTGAATGAGAGAGGCATTGGCCCCAGGCTCAGGGCAGAGATGGGATCAGCGAAAGCCTGGGAGGTGCTACAAATTGCTTCAGAATTGGGGGAGGGGGCAGTAGAGGGACAAGGGAGGCCTCCAGAAGGAGAAACCACATAGGAATGCATTTCTGATCCTCATGGAGTTGAAGTCCCTTCAGGCAAATGAGCCAGCTCTCTGCATGCACAGAGGGGCAGACAAGGGCCCAGAGAGGGGGAGAGACTGGCCTAAGGTCACACAGCCAGAATAGCAGACCACGAACAGACACTGCCATGGGTTCTCAGCTGAGGCAGCTCTGAAGGGGGGGAGAGGGGAGGGGTTGGCTTCTAAATGCTGGGCTCCCTCTATGGCCCTCCCTGAATTCCTAGAGAAAGCAGCCGGCAGTAAACCCCTGGGGATTATGTGTGTACTAATGGCCTGTGACAAAGGCAGCAGGATAAGCTCCCTGCTCTGCAGACTAAACAAGGTGCAAGAAGCCAAGTCAAACAAAAGCCGAGGTTTTGTGTTGGCCTGGCTGGTGGGCTAGAAACAGCCCAGCCTCTTGGAAGGCCAGGCCCTGTGCCACCACCCAGAATCTTCTCCGGTGGCCTTTTTCCCCTTTGCCATTGAGGACCGGACACAAATATATCCACGACATGTGACCATCCCTGTTCGTAGCACAAAATACACTTTCATCACATTACCCCCAAGATGAAGAAACTGAGGGTCAGAGAGGGAAAGGAAGATACACACCCCAACTTACACAGCAAGTTAGGCAGGCGGCTGGGACCCAAGGCCTCCTGGTTCCTCCTCAACCTCCCAGATTCTTCCATAAATTAGTGTTTCTATCCAAAGTATGGTCCAACCTGACTTCTCACTGGAGTCCATGAGCACAGGCCCAGGTTCAAGTCCTGTTCTAGCCCCGTGGCTTTGGCAAATTACTTCACCACTCTGAGCCTCATTTTGCTTATCTCAAAAACAGGAAAAATAATGGTACCCCCCTCACGGAGTTGTTGGGATGATTAAATGAGTAATGGATTCAGAGCATTTGCTCCATGCCTGGCATACCGTGAGCACTCAACTACTGTTATTACTATTAGTAACCCTGGCACAATCTGCTGAATGGCCAGGGGCAGGGTCCTCTGCCTCCCAAGCCTCTCATTCTCCTCTCTCAAATAGCATGTCACAAAGATTTCTTCTAACTTCAAGGCTCTGTGGTCTCTACCACCAGCTTTTCCCAACCCACATGAAACTATGGACTCCAGAGTCAGGGAATTGGGCTGGCAGCCTCTGTCTTCCCTGTTTCCCTTTCAAGGCCAGGCTGCTTGTCCTGCCCTGGGCTCCACATACCTGCTCCCAGGTGTTCTGAGTGTGAGTCCCCACAGCAGATAGTTTGTCCATTGTCAGAGCAGCTGCTGAGTCACTTCTAGTGCTGCCCCAAAGGTTTGTATATAATTACAAATTATGAGACCTTGCGTCTTGAAGAGTTGGGAGATTAAGGCTGAGGAAGAAGGTCAGGAATATTTGGGGGCTGCACGGGAGAACGTTACATGCCTCTTCCCTGGCAGTGCTGCCCTAAGATGTAAGGAGATAAATCTTCCCCGCCTTATTTCTGGTAAAAACAACCGGAGACAGGCATCCTCCCACCTCTGAGGACTTAGGAGTCAGTCTCAATCAACCCCCTCAGCCATGTGTCAAAAGGGGCCCTCTCCACAGTACTAATTGTGCAGGGATTGTCCTGGTTGTTTCTGAATGTAGTTTCCTTTCTACATTATAGAGCTCACTTCTGCAAAATGAGAATGATTTGACTTCAGGCCTGGGGCCATTTCTCATCCTTCCCTTTTGGTTTCCAACAGGAGCAAGAAGAGATCTGCCTTACAGGGATTAAGGCAATACTGTTCTCTACCAGCTAGGGAGCTGGCAACAGGACGTGTGAGGAGATTACATACCTGCCCCTGCTTACCTGTCTGTGTGTCAAGTTTAAGCCCCTGGAGGGTTTGTGTAACACTGTTTAGAAATCTTGAAAAATAGAGACCCTATTTGTGGGATTATAGGGTGTGGAGACATTCTCGACTTTCACACTGAGGCTTCGGATGGCTGCCAACCCCACTCAGTCCTGCCAGTTGCTGAGTCCTGATTTGCACAGAAATGATTTCTTCCAGTGTATTAAAAATGAGTCACATCCCAGGAGTCATATCCCATACCCCTCATCTTTAAAGCACATTCTGCCATTGGACAGTCTGGACTCAAAATAATGTTTCCAGACACAAGTATAGTTGGGAAAATGATGGACTGCATTAAAGGCTCTGCTCTTTTGGGTGTTTGCTGTGTAACCTTAAGCAGATCATTTCCCCTCTCTGGGAATCTGTTACCAAAACATAACAACCTACAGTCACAGCTGTTGTTCAGGATTAGGTAAAGGTGTTTTCTGAAATGCATATTGTGGCACAATTGTATATTGTGGCTTATCACTGTCAGATCTTATGGAATTATTTGACTCTTTAAACTATATATAAATATATATATATATACACACACACACACACACACATATATATGCATAATGTGTAACTTTGATAAAAATAAAAACTTTTTTAAAATGATGTGTTCATAAGTGTTTTATAGTTTAGTTAAAACATTTGAAAATAATTAGAGAAAAGTATACAGAAAACTAACCAAAGCAATTATAAACACCAGGAAAAGCAAAAAGGACAAGAAGAAAAACATAGTATTTTACTTAACTTAGTATTAAACAATATTTATGTAGTCATAGTAATGAAAACACTGAATACTGACTGAAGCAAACATTTTGACAGTATAGTGAGAAGATGAAAGGAGGGAAAGTTGGAAGAGGTTAGGTAAGAGGGCTAAACCCTCTTCCACAAAAATAAGGAATCAATAGATAATGCCTATGTATAAATCAAGATGTATAAATCAAGAAATAACAGTATAAGCATATCAATTAGAAATGAGGTATAAAAAGCAGAAGAAACAGCTAAAGGAATGGAAAGCAGTTGTCTGGAAGGAGCCCTGCGGAATGAGAAGGATGAGGAAGAGAGTTGTTTTTCATTATAAATAAGACTTTTTAGTGTTATTTGACTTTTCAAGTTATATGCATATATTCTTGGATGAAATTTAACTTAAAAAATAAAGCTAGAAGCAAGTGACAGCTACAAGAAGGCTGATTTAAGTTCCAGATAAAAAAGAATTTTCTAATATCTAGATCTATCCAAAAGCAGAATTGGTTGCCCCTACGGATAGTGAGTTCCCTGTCATCCGAAGTATTAAGCAGAAAGTATATGTCCATTTGTCAGCAATAAGGTAGAGGGTTCCAGCTTTGGTTGGGAAATTTGACTAAATACGCTTAGGGAATCCCTTTCAACTCTAAGATCCTTTCCAATTCTATGCATCTGTGGAAGCTGGTATGTTATTGTCATTTATTTCCTAAGTAATTCAGTTATCTGTGCATTTAATAAGCATTTGCTTAGTGCTATTTTGTTTCTGGTGCTGCACCAGGTTTTGAGTTGGGGATAGAAGTGCCAAGATAAATATGATATAGTATCTGCCTACAAGAATCACTGAAGGTCAGTGCTAGAAATCTCCTCAGTGTTTGTCTGACCTAACCCCACATTATACAGAGAAGGAAACTGAGGCCCAGAGAGAGGCAGACACTTGCACAATGTCACACAGCATTAGTGGTAGAGTCAAGCTCACATCTAGAGCTCTTGATTCCTGGGCTAGTCCTCTTTTCCTGAAGAGCAATACCTCAAAAATGGTTCTAACAAAAAGGACGCTGATTCTTCACGGTATTTTATTGATCTCACATAGATATCATTGTGCAATGAATTTTATTTTAATTGTAACAGGGTTTGGCTTCCTGGATATCTCTTTCAGAAGGGCATGTGGTAAGCTTTCTGGAGTCACCCAAAGTTCACTGAACCCAGACCTCCAAGTCATTCACCAGGAAGACCTGAAACAACAGACATAAAACTGGCACTGCTTTGTCTCACCATCTCGTGAGATGCGTGAGAATTCTTAAGTGAAGGGTTACCGCCTGTGTCATGGGTAAAATCCCAAATCATTTTGTGGAGTTTGTTATTATTCCAACTGCTCTGAGAGCCAACATCTGCATGTTCCAACATCTTTGTAGTATCACTTCCTGGATCCTTTCTGCTTGATTTGGTAGTCCTGTCTTTGCCATCCTGAAAAAAGTCCCACATCTCACTGAATTTCAGTTTTCCCTATCCAGTTTTTTGTTTGTTTGTTTCTTTGTTTAAATAAAACTAGACCAGTGGTTCTCAGCCAGGGGCAATTTTGCCCCATCCCCCAGGGAACAACTGGTAATGTCTGGAAACATTTTTTCGTTGTCACAGTTGGGGTGGGGTGCTACTGGCATCTAGTGGGGTAAAGGCCAGGGCTGCTGCTAAACATCTTACAGTGCGCAGAGCAGCCCCTCCCAATACAGAATGATCTGTTCCAAAATGTCAATACTGCTGCTGTTGAGAAATCCTGGGCAAGGAACAGCAACTGAAGTCCAACTTGCTTAAGCAAAAGAAGAAAAAAATCAGGTGGTTATTGTTAAGATTTTATCATTGGTTTAAAAACAAAAAAGAGCTTAAAAAAACTCCAGGATGGATACACCTTCGTGACTAGAATAAGTAATTCAACTCCTAGACTGCCTCTCCTTTCTCTGTCTTCCTTTTGTTCTCATTCTTTCCATGTGACACAAGACTAGCCACCCACCTCTGAGCTCATATCTTCACAGCTTCACGACCAGAGAGGAAAAGGTCCCTTTCTTTCCACAAATTCCAGGGAAGGATTCTGATTGGTAAAATTTGAGTCACATGTTCCTCCTTTGAACCAGTGACTAAGGCCAGAAAGAGTGAAGTATAAAATGACTGGCCTAGTACATGCCCACCCCTGTGGCTAGAGGGAAATCACTTTCACAAAGTAGAGGAAGGGGTTCTAGACAGGCAAAAACAATAACTACTACAGCACAGAATAATAGAGAGGGTGATGGACTAAGAGTCAAACATCTTGACACTATTCTTGACTCTGCCTCTAATTTGCTGTGTGATCTTAGACAAGTCCCTTTCCCTCTCTGGGCCCCAGTTTCCCAGCTGTGCAATGAAAAGATGGACCAGAAGTCAAAGGGATCCCCCGTCTGTACATTTGGTAACTCTTTGTTGGTTGTTAAGTATTATTCATCACCCCAACAATGATGATATTTGAAAATACTTGCTAAACCCACTAAGCTTTTAGATTGCTGGTTCCAGGATGTAACATAGTCTAGAAATATCTAAAAACTTTTCAACTTATTTTAGTTATCTGATCTTTCCCAACTTTTTAATGATAATGGAAACAGCATCAACTAAAATGCTTTAGCATCTATTTATATTTTCAAAACGGCCCATGCACTTCTCAATTCTTACATAATATGCAACCCTTATGGGCTCATAAAAACCACTTATACATTAATTTTTATTTTAAAAAAATTAGTGGCTACCTTAAAAAAGGTTAAACATATGAATAAAATCTGATTTCAGTATATAAATTGTAGGTTAAGCCTTATTATGAAACATGTATCATCAAAAAAAATAGATGGTGTTGAGAAATCCCCCAACAACATGGAAAATAAGGCAAAGATTTCATTATCACCAATCATTCATTCATTCAGGAAATATTCCGTGAGTGCCTGCTATGTGAGTCAGACACTATCCACTGACCGGCCCTGGGTAACTTACATTCTAGCAGATGTAAGACAGTGATTAAAGACATTCTAGTGATTGAAGACAGATTTCTTGAATCCTAGCCCATTACCAAGATGAAGTCCATACTCTCAGAGCCTTTGGAGCCTCTCCAGCTCCAAGAGAACTCCCACTTACACTCTGCACCTCGACAAACAGAACCCCCAGCTCCTTCACACCTCTGTTACTGGGACCTCTTGTGCTCTCCACATTTTTATCCCGTCCTCTGAGAAATCTCCTTGACACTTCTCTTCCTACCTCACAGATTCCGTCCTGCCTTCCTCTGGGTCCTTAGAACCTCTTGCACATGTCTACCACATAGCACATCTCACTTCATGTCAGAATTATTTGTTTATGTCACACTGAGCTTTCTCTAGGGAAAAGAAAGATTCTTATTTACCTGAGGGATTTCAGAGCTTGACAATCACACATCACACGCAGGCACGCACACACGC
Source organism: Ursus maritimus (assembly GCF_017311325.1). Taxonomy (NCBI): domain Eukaryota; kingdom Metazoa; phylum Chordata; class Mammalia; order Carnivora; family Ursidae; genus Ursus; species Ursus maritimus. The sequence goes on from NW_024424119.1 coordinate 27,858,989, forward strand.
ACATGCCTCCAGCTTGCTCTTCTTCCTCTACTCTTCTTGGTGAGTGGTACCCCCATCCTCTCAGGTGCTCAGGCCAGAAACCTGGGCTTTATCCTCAATGAATCCCTCGCTCTCGCCTCCTACATCCAACCAAGGCTTGTCATGTCTACCTCCATACACACTTTCACCTCTGGATCAATTACTTCCCTTGGACTAGATCAATCTTGCCCCAACCCTCATAGCCTAGGTAACTCATTAATCTTGACTTCCTCTAAGAAGCCTGCCTTACTTCCTGTCCCCCGACCCCAGGCTGGGCTGAGTGTTCTCTGGGTAGTTTAGGTCTCCTGTGCTTCCTAGTTTATATGGTGCTTGCTCTTCTCTCCTACTGGAACTATAAACTCTGGGAGGGCAGGTTCTTATTTATAAGTGCATCCCCATCTCCCAGCCTATTGCCTGAGATGGGATAAGTCACCACTAATGACTTTTTAAACAAATGCAGGAACAAACTTTTTGGGGGTCAGAAAGCCTGGATGCCACTCAGATCTGCTACAGTTAGCTAGCTGGGTCACTACGCACTTAACTTCTCTGAGCCTCAGTGTTCTCATCTGTTAAATGGTCATAATAAGTCCTCCCAGTCTACCTCCAGGGATGAACATAAAACTCAAATGAGATAATAAATGTGAAAGGTATTTATACCTCTAAGTTGTTTTACACATGTAAAATGATACTACTAAATGTTTTGGGTTTTGTGGGGGTTTTTTTGCATTTTCTCTGGGTTATTTCAGATATAACTAGGTATTGCTATTGCTTGTAAATTTCCCGTAGGTGCAGAATCCAAGAAGAAAAATGTTTCTGCTGCTCATCTTTGAGAAGATTTAGAACTTAAGTGTTTTGAATTTTTTAAATAGTTAAAAGAACATCTTTAATACAAATTGTACTGGAGGCACTGCTTTAAACAACCTAAGTTTCCCTTAAACAATCAGTACCAAATTGATACAAATTAAACAAACTAACCCTCAATAATATTGGTATAAGAGGAAAGAACTGACAACTTAGAACAGAGTAAAGGGAAAAAAAATTCAAAGCAAACTTAAGTTCAGTTTTACACTTACTAAATTAGCAAAAACATTTAAAAATAATACCTCTCAAAGCTCTTGAGGTTACAGAAAAGCCAATATGCACATACAGTGCTGTTTGGGTATAAATTGTTTGTTTCTTTGGAAAGCAAATTGACAAAATACATCAAGAGCAAAAAATGATTCTATTCTTAGAAATCTAGCTTAAGAATTTAACAGAATAAACAGGCTTTGTGCACAAAATGATATAGTATTACTCATAAATAATCAAAAAGTGCAAACATTTACAAGAGTGCAGAAGTGGTTTGGTAAAGCATGTTGCACCCACTGGATGAAATATTTTATAGCCATTAAAAGCAATCATTTTGGATGCATGGCTGTAGCATCCTAGTCCTGCCCACGAAACCCCTGGAACCACTGTTTGATGCCTTCTCCGTATCAGGAAAGGGCCAAGCTTTCAGAACAGAACCTTGCTCAAGTCTTCAAGCAAGTCAAAGCCAAGTTCCCTAAAATGTTTCCAGTGAAGGTGTTCAGCTTAAGTCAGAGCCCACAAGATACCATGTGGCAGTGGCTTGGCAGGAGGTGGCAACGGGCACCGTAACATTTCAGGAGTTTGATAACTTACTGTGGACTCTGCTCACAATGGGGCTGTCCACATTCCACTGGCTTTGAAGGAGACTGTGGACACATGGAGCAAGGCTGTGCTCCTGCAGCCAGCTCACAACCAAAATTGAAAGGATGGCCAGACCCCCTGGGAAGGAGTCAAGTGCATTCAAAGAGACCAGGGAGAGCCTTTGACTCTGTGCTCCATGCAACTGTAACAGGGTCCCTCCTAGTATTCACGTACTTGTATAGTACCCTCTCCTTGGATCTGGACTGGTCCTGGGACTCACTTGTAACTACAGAATATGGCAGAAGAGATGCTAAGTCAGAGAAAGTTTTCCAGCCTCCACCTGGGTCTCTTGGAACACTGCCTGAGAGCCCTGGACCTCCACATACGAAGCTCTGTGACTGCCATCCTGGAGAAGCCACATGTAGGCACGGTGGTTGACAGTCCCGGCAAACCTCAACCTTCTAGCCTTTACAGCATCACACATATAAGCAAAGCTGTCTCGGTCTCCCCACCACCACAGGCCCATCCACAAGCTGACTACCCCCAAGTGACCTCAGTTAATGCTTTATGGAGCACAAAAATTGATCAGGGAAACAAACAAAAAAAGAGAAATGGTCAGCTAATCTTGGCCCAAATTCTGGACCCTCAAAATTATGGGACACAATAAAATGGTTGTTATTTTAAGCCACCAAGTTTGGGGGTAATTAATATGCAGCCGTATATAACCAGCACATCACCTTTGCAGGATGCTTGAGAATAAACTCATAATTCCATAAACAAGTAAATGAAGGTAAAAAAGCAAGCATCTACCCTGCCTTTCCTTTATGAGGTGTACTTCGGAGTAACCGAATAGTTGATGAGATTGAGATCTTTTTACAAAAGAATTATAGCTAATAAATGTGAGAGAATATCAGAATTAGAATATTATTATTATAAGAAATAGACTATTTGAAATTCCTGGAGAAATAATAGCCTGAGGCAATGATCATCAATGACTGCTAAAATCATTAGGCGAAAGCCAAGTGAGGAACATTATAATGAACACATCAGGCTGAAAGCACCTCAACCCCCTAACTGATATCTTCTTAATAAGCCAAGACAAGAGAAAACCAGCCATTATGGGCCTCCTGGTATGAGGCAACAAGAAGTACACAGCACCAACTCTGAAATTTTCCTGCCCCTAAATCAAACCCGAACCTGAGAGAACTTCTGGATTTCATCCAGAGACCAGAGGAACATGTTAAATTATCTCTGCGGGATGTAATCAGCAAAATGCAAAACATGGAAAATTCTACAAGGCAAACTACCAAATTTCTTCAAAATATAATTTTTTTTAATTGAGGAAGAAGGGGAATCAACTGATTAAACAAGACTTAGAAGATAAACCAACCAAATTCAATGTGTAGACTATTTCTGGATACTGATATATTTGAATATTAATTTTTGAACACTGTATATTTGATGATATAAAGAAATCATTTATTTTTGGGTGTGATAGGATATTGTAGATAATTTTTTAAAGCATCTTTATCCAGGGTGCCTGGGTGGCTCAGTCAGGCATACAGCTTTGATTTCAGCTCAGGTCATGATCTTGGGGATTCTGAGATTGAACCCTGCCTTGGGCTCCATGCTCAGCTCAGAGTCTACTTGGGATTCTTTCCCTCCTCCTCTCCCTCACCCTCTGCACCTCCCCCTGCTCATGTGTGCAGGCATATACTCACTACCTAAATAAATAAATAAATAAAATCTTTTTTAAAAAAATAAAGCATCTTTATCTTTTTAAATTTAAATTCAAGTTAGTTGACATATAGTGTATTATTAGTTTCAGGGGTAGAATTTAGTGATTCATCAGTTGCATATAACACCCAGTGCTCATTACATCAAGTGTCCTCCTTCATCCCCATCACCTAGTTATCCCATTCCCCACCCACCTCCCCTCCAGCAACCCTCTGTTTGTTCCCTATTGTCAAGAGTCTCTTATGGCTTGCCTCTCTGTTATTATCTTATTTTACTTTTCCTTCCTTTCCCTTATGTTCATCTGTTTTGTTTCTTAAATTCCATATATAAGTGAAATCATATGGTCTTTGTCTTTCTCTGACTTATTTCACTTAGCATAATACACTCTAGTTCCATCCATGTTGTTGCAAATGGCAAGATTTCATTCTTTTTGATGGCTGAATAACATTCCACTGTACATATATATACCACATCTTCTTTATCCATTCATCAGTTGATGGACATCTGGGCTCTTTCTGTATTTTGGCTATTGTGGACATTGCTGCTATAAACACTGGGGTGCAGGTGCCCCTTTGGATAAATACCTACTAGAGCAATTGCTGGGTCGTAGGCTAGCTCTATTTTTAACTTTTTGAGGAACCCCCATACTGTTTTCCAGCGTGGCTGCACCAGCTTGCATTCCCACCAACAGTGTAGGAGGATTCCCCTTTCTCCACATCCTTGCCAACATCTGTTGTTTCCTGAGTTGTTAATTTTGGCCATTCTGACCAGTGTGAGGTGGTATCTCATAGTGGTTTTGATTTGTATTTCCCTGATGCCCAGTGATGTTGAGCATTTTTTCATGTGTCTGTTGGCCATTTGGATCCCTTCTTTGGAGAAATGTCTGTTCGTGTCTTCTGCCCATTTCTTGACTGGATTTTTTGGTCTTTGGGTGTTGAGTCTGATGAGTTCTTTATAGATTTTGGATACTAGCCCTTTATCTGCTATGTCAATTGCAAATATCTTCTCCCATTCTGTAGGTTGCCTTTTCGTTTTGTTAATTGTTTCCTCTGCTGTGCAAAAGCTTTTTATCTTGACAAAGTCCCAATAGTTCATTTTTGCTTTTGTTTCCCTTGCCTTTGGAGACATGTCTAGCAAGAAGTTGCTGAGGCCGAGGTCAAAGGGGTTGCTGCCTCTGTTCTCCTCTAGGATTTTGAGAGATTTCTGTCTCACATTTAGGTCTTCCGTCCATTTTGAATTTATTTTTGTGTATGGTGTGAGAAAGTGGTCCAGTTTCGTTCTTCTGCATGTGGCTGTCCAATTTCCCCAACAGCATTTATTGAAGAGACTATCTTTTTTCCATTGGATATTCTTTCCTGCTTTGTTGAAGATTAGTTGACCACAGAGTTGAGGGCCCATTTCTGGGTTCTCTAATCTGTCCCATTGATCAATGTGTCTGTTTTTGTGTCAGTACCATACTGTCTTGATGATTTCGGCTTTATAATACAGTTTGAAGTTGGCGCTGTGATGCCACCAGCTTTGGTTTTCTTTTTCAACATTACTTTGGCTATTCAGGGTCTATTCTGGTTCCATACAAATTTTAGAATTGCTTGTTCCAGCTCTGCGAAAAAATGCTGGTGTCATTTTTAAGGGATTGCATTAAATGCGTAGATTGCTTTGGGTATTAGACAATCTTCGTTCTTCCAATCCATAAGTATAAAACGTTCTTCCATTTCTTTGTGTCTTCCTCACTTTCTTTCATAAGTGTTCTTTAGTTTTCAGAGTACAGATCTTTTACCTCTTTGGTTAGGTTTCTTCCTAGGTATCTTGTGGTTTTTTGATGCAACTGTAAATGGGATCAATTCCTTGATTTCTCTTTCTGCTGCTTCGTTGTTGGTGCATAGAAATGCAACAGACTTCTGTGCATTGATTTTATATCTCGTGACTTTACTGAATTCCTGTATCAGTTCCACCAATTATTTGGTAGAGTCTTTTGGGTTTTCTACAGAGTATCACATCATCTGCAAGGAATGAAAGTTTGACTTCTTCTTTGCTGATTTGGATGTCTTTTATTTCTTTTTGTTGTCTGATTACTGAGGTTACGACTTCCAGTACAACAATGGTGTGAGTGGACATCCCTGTCATGTTCCTGACCTTAGGGGAAAAAAGCATCTTTATCTTTAGAGATAAAAGATGCATGTATCCCAGATGGGATTTTCTTTAAAACAATCCAGCGGTAAGGGGATAGGAGTGGATTTGGTATAAATGAGGCAAGACCAGCCATATATGTTGATATTAAACCTAGGTGGTGGAGTTGTGAAGGTTTAACACACTAATATCTCTACTTTTTGTACATAATTTAAATTTGCATTAAAAAACTTTAAAACAAATAGATCTAGCCAAACAATGGGGGGAGGTGTTTCTAGTGACGCATCACTGAGCCATCTGAGTGCAAGAGAGACAGTCTTTACCTCTTCCCCTCTCGCCAAATCCCCCTGCACTTATAGGACTAGAAACCTAAACAGGCGTCTGAAGTCACATTTTAAGGATGCATAATGGAGGGGAGTTTGGAGAGGGAACAAAATTATTAAGGAGGATTACACTGTCACCACTTGACACAATGGGGATTGCTGCTTTTAACTGCTTTAAACAAGTCTTACTTCATACCAGAGCTTCTACTCAAGAAGGCGTCGCCATGGGAAATGGATCCTGCCCAGATCAAATCTTTCTTCCGGGCTGGGTCTTTGAGTACATGTTCCTTCCGTACAGGGCAAGAGGATGAAGGTGGTTCTTACAATGCACGTGAAATTCTTTTTTTCTCTTCATGGTGTCCTTGCAGCCAGGTGTCCTGTAAGGCCCAGGAATGAAGGCGCTTCTGGATAAAGAGGCAGTCCTGCTTGAGAGGCTGGGGGACCAGGTCAAGTTTCTGCCTTTCCATGGGCCTCTATTTCCTTCTGATGCAATGATAAGCAGTATAGCATAGGGTCAGCCAGTGGGCTCTGGACACAGCTGGTTCTGCAAGTCATCAGCTGGGCAACCTTTTATCTTCTTGCACCCCTGAAAACAAGATGGGTCACCAGCAGCTCTATTGGAGTCATCCACAAAATTTGTCTGTTCAAACTGGTACCGTCTGATCCAGAAATATGGCCTCAGTATGTGCTGTCAGTTTCTGTCAGTACTCAAAGAATACAGGCTTCATCAGGTCAGACTAAGTGATCACCCTTGAGTGGATTATCCAAGACAACTACCTGATGAAGGAAACATGCTAGCTCTTAGTACATACTTTTTTAATTTAAAAAAAGAAGTAGGGGGGCACCTGGGTGGCTCAGTCAGTTGAGCATCTGCCTTCAGCCCAGGTCATGATTTCCAGGTCCTGGGATCAAGCCCCACATCCATCTGTCCGGCTCCCTTCTCAGCAGGGAGTCTGCTTCTCTCTCTCTGTCTCTGTGCCTCCCCACTGTCGTGCACTCTCATGCTTTCTCTCTCAAATAAATATATAAATAAATCCTAAATAAATAAATAAATGAAGTAGGGACAATAACTTCCAGCTCACATTCTTGTTGAAAGTAGAAAATTAGGGGCACCTGGGTAGCGCAGTCGTTAAGCACCTGCCTTCGGCTCAGGGCGTGATTCCGGCGTTCTGGGATCGAGCCCCCGCTGGAAGCCTGCTTCTTCCTCTCCTACTCCCCTTGCTTGTGCTCCCTATCTGGCTGGCTGTCTCTCTGTCAAATAAATAAATAAAATCTTTAAAAAAAAAAAAAAAGTAGAAAATTAGGTTATGTATGTCAAGTGCTCGGCATGCGTTCTAGTATAGAGACAGCTTTTGATAAATGCGTATTACTATAGCTTATTTCTCATTTATAAAATGTGGATTGGTCTAAAAATCATTAAGAATCCTCTTTATTCTAATGTTAGAGTAGTCATTCATTTATACAACAGCATTTCTCACCAAGCCATACACCAGGTGCTGGTGCTAAGGTGGAGACAAACTTGGCATGGGAGCTGGCGGCTAAAGCACATAAGGCAAAAACTCCACATACTCAAAATCACTCTTAACGTTCCTCCTCCATCAGCTGACCTTCCAACCATTTGCTCAGAGGTGTTGAAAGAGGTGCTAGGGGGAGCTACATGGTCTGGGCCATGGAATGATGATAGCTGTGGGATATTTTGAGATGTGGCATTCTTGTCTTCTCTCAGGACCTGGAAGATAATGTGAATTTCAGAGAGTGTGACCTTTGCCTTTGAACCTTCAACTCCAGCACTGAATGACAAAATGGAGAGTAGCCTCGGTGGTCACCTTCCATCAAGTTCAGGGTCATCATAAGATGGTCATCTCCCAGTGACTGGGAGCATGCTGCTTTGGTAGGCTCCTCACACCTCTCTGTGGCAGCCAGGCCACAACAACCTGTTCTCAACATACCACACAAATGCACTGAGCACCTTCCATGAGCAAGGTGTTGTGCAGAGCACTGGCAGGAATGGAGGAAGCCGAAGGTGGCTTCCCCCAGGACTGTATAGACATGGACCCCAGCCACAGTAAGATATGGCCAACAAGGCCACAAGAAGGGCCAGAGATGGGCTGTGGGGAACTAGGAGATAGGAAGAATCCCCAACCTTCTTGAGAGGTGATCTTGGACCTGACCCTTGGAGGACAGTGGAGATTTGAGGGGCAAAACATTGGGGAAAGGGTACCATAGGGTGAGGAGAAAGCACGAGGCAATGTCTGGAGGTGGGAAAGATGGGCTGTGTCCAAGTAATATCAGGAGGATCATACGGTTCATTGAAAGGGGAGGTGAGACTGGAGATAACAACAGGGCCAGGTGACAAAAGGCCATAAGGTCAGGCCAAGAAGACTGGACTTTGTTGTGTAGGCAGCAGAGAGAGTCAAGGGACTGGGGCTGGCTGTGGGAAGAAGACACCAGTTGGGTATGAAGCTCTCCTCCCCAGACCTGCCCACACCCACATGGGATGTTGCATAGCACCCTCCCAGATTTGGAAAGCCCCAACTATAAATCTTCCAGCCCTAGGGTCAATCCTTTCTACAGTGGCTTCAGCAGAACTTTAGGGTCAAGACAGGCAACCTTTTAGGCTTCTCTACACAATTGCCCTTCATTTGTGGAGAAACACATCAAGATGGAGCGGGAGTGGGGAAGGTGATGAAGTGAAGGGCTCCTGGCAAAGCAGCAGACTAAAGACCCTGGAAGCTCTCACAACAAAACACCCAGATAAGCTGAGTAATATTTGTTTTAGTCATTTTTAAGATATAGGAACTGTCACAGGAAAGTAAGGGCATTTCCAAGATCAAAACAAAGGGAGAGCTGCAAACCAGGGCAGGTAGAGAGCTGCAGCAGCGTCACACAGGAGCTGGCAGGGTGACAGTGGAACTGGGAGCTTGCCTTCCAAGCGGGAGGTAATTTGGTAAGGACTGTGCTAGAAGGACCCTGGGAGTCTCACTTTGTGTGTGCTTCTGAGTCCCTGGCTGCCGTCTGCTTACAGCGCTTGGAAAAGCCAGGAATATTTTGTCTGGGGAGAAAACTGGTATAGTAGAGAAAGACCCTGACCTGGTCTCTAACCTCCCTCATCACTCCTCTCTTCTCCAAGCCTTGATTTTATTTTGTTACAACTGACCACCACAAGTGACCTCACACAGTGGCTGGGAAAATTTATTTGCTCATTCAGCAAATCCATATTGAGCAGGGAGTATAACAAGTGCTGGGATATGGAACTGAATGAGATAAAATCCCTGCTTTCAAGGAATTCATGTTCTAGTGAGTGAACAGAGAAAACAGAAAACAATATGCAAAGGAGGTAGTAAAGATATGAACAAGGTAGAGAGGAGGTAGCTCTCCCCAGCCTTAGCCAGCAAGCTTTGGGAGGGGGTGTCTGAGCTGAGTCGCTCACCAGAAGGTGAGGAGGGCATAACAGGCACGAGCAGAGCCCAGAGTCTGAAGCAGGGAACTACATATGGTGCAGTGTGGCGGGGCGATACAGTGCAGTTGGAGTGCGGTGGGAGAAAAAGGCCAATAGGGACAGAGCCTGTGTGGCTGGAAGATGAGGCCTTGCATAGGTGCCAATGAAACTTATGTGAATTTCAGAGAAACCTCTTCCTCCTTGCAATAATTCACAATCCTCTTCCCATAGCCATGACCATGACACTTACGGCTGTCATCAGAGTAAGTCGGGCTACTCCTGTCAGTTTGCCTGTGTTCAGAGCATGAGTCAGGGTTCTTATGAGCTACTCTTTCATTAAGGAGCAGCAGTGAGGGATAAGGGGAGTGAAGCAGAAAGGAGAGAAGGCCAATACAAGATGACCACTGCTAAATGAGCCTCATTTTCAACCTTATGGAAATGCCACCTGGGAATCTGCATTTCAGGTAGAGTGACCAACTGTTCTGGTTTTCATAGAACTGAATTGCATAGGATTTCCCAGGACGAGACTTTCAGTACTAAATCCAGGAAAGTCTCAGGCAAGTCAGAATGAGTTTATCTACCCTAGTCTCAGGACTGCCTTTGGGGGAGAAGGGGAAGAAATTATCCACCAGCTCCCTTTCCCAGAGGTTGAAATTTCTCCCACTGAGTGCTAATTTCCCCCCATATTTCTGGGCTGTACGTGTATGGGCATCACATGGGCTCTACAGGGGAGTCACCAGGGAAGTTCCACGGTGGAGGAGAGAGTCATGCAACATGGGCCTGGGTAAGACACTATCAGAGTGAGCCCACAGGAAGTTGGCATCCACACAAAGGTGGTTACCATAGCAGCAGCGTGAGCAAGAGGTGGTGAGACTGAGAAGATCCAACGTGGTGCATCCTTCACCCCTAATTTAAAGACATTAGTCCAAGCAATCCTCTACCTTCACTTTGTGAGCTCTCAGGAGTGTGCAACAATCAGCTTGGTGACTTGGTCCCCTCCCCCATGTCCATCATGAATACAGCAGATAAGTACTCTTAATTTATAAAAACCCTAAATATCAACTAGGGAATAGAGAGAAAAGTATCCCAAGATTGTAAGGGATTACAGGTCATCACTAGATGGACATCTTTAATAGACATGCAAACACTAAATGACAGAAAGCTGCACTCGTATTAATGCAGAAAGCAATGGGAATGGAATATTAACTAGAGTTACTCTGAATCCAGATCCCGCAACTCTTAATCATGGAGCTCAGAATTGCTCTTCTTTTTTGTTTTTTTAAGATTTTATTTATTTATTTATTTATTTATTTATTTATTTGACAGGAAGAAAGAGAGCACAAAGCAGGGGGAGTGGCAGGCAGAGGAAGAAGCAGGCTCCCTGCTGAGCAGGCAGCCCGATGCAGGGCTCATCCTAGGACCCTGAGATCATGACCTGAGCCAAAGGCAGATGCTTAACTGACTAAGCCATGCAGGCGCCCCCAGAATTGCTCTCCTAATTCAACTTGAAGCCACTGGGTGTTCTTGCCATGGTACCGCCCTGCCTCCTCAGCATATAAGCAACAGCTAAAACCACAGGAGTGGATGAGACTGCACAAAGAAAGTCTATAGAATGACAAGGGCTGTAAGACAAGGATGGATCCTGAAGAACATTGATATTTTTAAAAAGATCAGGTGAGAAGGAGCCCACAGTGGAGAAAGTAAGAGTGGAATCAGGAAAATTCAATGTTGTGTGTACCAAAGTAGTAGTACCAAATGAAAGACTCATCGGCTGTCAAATGCAGAAGGGAAAAAAAGTTAAATCAGATAAGGACTGAAAAGCTTCTAATGGGTTTGGCTATTAGGGGTTCCTGGTGTTCTTAGGGAAACCTAGGTGGGGGCAGGAGGCAAAGTGCAGTGAGTTTAGGAGTGAATAGGCAGTGAGGAAGTAGGAATAGTGAGTACTGACTACTCTTTAAAAAATTTGGATAAGATTAGGGGCACCTGGGTGGCTCAGTTGTTAAGCGTCTGCCTTCGGCTCAGGTCATGATCCCAGGGTCCTGGGGTGGAGCCCCACGTTGGGCTCCTCCGTTGACAGCCTGCTTCTTCCTCTCCCACTCCCCCTGCTCGTGTTCCCTCTCTCGCTGGCTGTCTCTCTGTCAAATAAATAAATAAAATCTTAAAAAAAAGAAAAAGAAATTTGGATAAGATTAGCAAACCAGCTGAAAGGCAAAAAGAAGATAATTGTTGGAACAAGGTCCTAAAACAAGCTGGAGGGGATGAATGAGGTCCAGAGTGTAGGTGGATAAGACTGGCCTTGAAAAGAATGAAGAACATTCTGAGAATGAGATAAAGGGAATGATGTTGGATTTGAGGGTAGGAAAGTGGGGGGAAGACCAGGAAGGTCATACTTGATGTCTCAATTGTTTCATGAAGTAGGACATAGAGAGAGGAGTATGGGAAACTAAAAAAATGGGGTATGAATAGCTGTTCAGAGAAATGGAAGGATAAGTAAAAGGATTGGCAAGCGGTCCTAAGAGCCTGGCTGAGATTGAAGACTTTGAACGTGTTGCTATATGGTAGTGATTTGTTCATTCATTCATTTGTTAATTCACCATTTTGGGCCACATCAATGATTGTTGGTTCCCATTAGAAACATTAATTAGTCAGAGTTTCATGAAGATCAGAAGTCCAAGTTGTCATCAAGGATCATGATTCCATCATGGCCACACCTACCAATGGATCTCATCCTCCACCACAACTTCCACGGCTGGGTAGATGCTGATGACCTCCAAATCTCTCCTAGGATTTAAGACTAGCATATACCCCACAGATACCTCCATCTCAACATCCCCAAATCCATACTCACCAACTTCATCCCTAAACCCGCTCCAGGAGGGAAGTGCATCTCCCCAGACTGTGTACACAAGGGTATTAGGTTTCCTTGTCAATGTCTAATTCCTTGCATGGTTCTAAAAATCCCATCTCCAAAGGCTCCCCCTTCAGGTTGAGAATCATGACATTCAGGGGCTACACATGGCCCTACCCACTTGAAGCCCCAAAAGAAATGTTTACTATTACTTCTTGGCTCCCCTAGAACAGACTGCACACTCATACCATGACTAACTACAGGCCACTCCAATTAACCAACACCAGCCAGCACTGAAAGTTTCTTCATGACATAGCCCAAGCACCAGCTCAGGGGTCCTGTCAAAAACTGATGTTAGTACTTGAGATCAGGGAACAGAACAACCAGATCTAAATTCATACCATCACCTTATCTTGGCGAACTGTATCCAACCTCCCAAAGCCAAACTACAGATACAACTCTACTGTAAAGCAGTTTAGACCACAGCCCAGTTGGAATAGTAAATGGATTTCGTCCTCTCTGCCGGCTCTGATGGATTAATGATGATGCCTGAAGTTGCAAAGTATGGTGGAACCTTGACCAGACTTATCAGGAAAAAGTGTGCTGATGGATTGGTCATGTCTGCTACAGGGACAGGCATGAAGATGGGGAGGTAACACCAGTACGGAAGAGCTGCACATGTGAAAAGGCCTCATTAGACTACAAGCCTCTCAGTAGACCTCAGTTAAAGACTTGCAAGTCTTAATACTGGTTATGGAGCACATGATTGTTTTATGGGAGCATGTTCATTCACCCATTCGTTTGTTCATTTGTAATTATTTATTGAATGTCCACTATGTACCAGATACTAGCCAGGGCATCGGAAGAACAGCTGTAAATAAGATAAACAAGATCCCTGCTCTCACAGGGCTTTCATTCTAGCAGGATGTGTAACAAATAAGAAAATATTAGTTAGAGACAGTGCTATACAGATAATTAAAGCAAGATGATGTGATTCAGATTATCTGGGTAACTCCTTTTGATTGACTGTGTGTCAGGGAAAGCTGTGAAATGATCTGGAGAGAGTTCCAGGCAGAGGGAACAACTAGTATAAAAACCTTAAGGCAGGAAATAATTTGTGTTCAAGGGATGGAAAGAAGGCCAGCATAACTGATGAGGAAGAGACTGGTTCAAAAAGATGCTGGAGAGATCAACGGAAGCTGGGTCACATAGAGCTTTGTAGGCCAGGATAAGGAGTTTAGACCCTATTGTTGGGGCTCTGAAAAATCATTTAAGGGTCTCAAGCAGAAGAGTTGGCAAATAATCACTCTGGCTGTGGAGTGGGAAATAAAGAGTAAAGGAACAGGACAGAGACAGGGAGACTAATTAAGAGGTCACCGCAGTAATTCATGAGAGCTGATGTGGGATTAGCTGGGACCAAATGTCAGAGTGCTCCAAGTCTTGACCGTAGACACCCTTCTCTACATCTTCTAACAGTGATCCCCTCCGGTCCAAAACTCTGGATACACTCTATGCAGCAGTGTCTCCCAAAACTCTTCCACTCTGCCTACCTCTTTGACCTTGACTCATAAATATCCAAACTCATACTGATATCTCCACTTGGATGTCTAGTAGGTGTCTCAGACTTAACTTGTACCAAATCAAACTTTTGATTTTTCCCACCTGTAAACCTCTTCTTTCCTCTGCCTTCCCTATTCCAGTAAATAATACCCATTCACACAGATTATCAAAGCTAAAACCTTGGATATATCTTTGATTTCTTGATTTTCTCACCCCCCCAGACCCACCTCTTGTTGAATTTCCCTAGAACTAATCAAGCATTTATAACTTTCCGTCATCATCACAAAGGAGGAGATAAGAGAGGAGAAGATGAAACAAAGACACGAAGCTGAAAGGCCAACATGCCGGATGGCTCATCCATGTGGATGTTGAAGTCACCAGGAATCATGTCAGGAAAAAGTATGTAAGTGCTAAAGATACTAATGAATGAGGGTAAAGAGTGCATTACTGTGTACTTCAGAGGAGTGGAGTTTTGAGGGAAGAGGGGGAAGAAACAGATTTGGAATCGACAGTAGAAAGCAAGGAGACCCTACCTAACCCAACCCACTTGCCCCACCTACCCCACCTCCAGGCCCTGTGATTGCCAGTGTTTAAGAGGAGAGACTTCCTTCACTTGAAAGGGTTGCAGAAGAAATGGTGTGACAAGCAGACATCCAGTCTTCACTCGGTACAAAAGGGGAAGTGAACTTAGAGAAGAGGTTGAGGATATTGGGGACAGTCTAATTGACAGCCACGAGTTCACAAAGGAGAAGAGTCTGGGAGTGCCAGAAGGGGTGGGAAATGGAGTCAGACTAGAGATTGTTCAGAGTAACGTGGGGATTAGGGTCCCACTGACCTGTGGAGTTTGGGCTTCTGGAGATAACTGAGGCAAACAGAAGTGTGAGGAATCAGGATTTTCTAGATAAAGATGGCCTTGATACAGAAGGCTCGTGGCTGTGGGCAACAATCCTCTTCTGTGCTGGTGAGTGGTGCAGAAATCATACAGTGAGTGTCTTAAGGGACTGCTCTCCTAGGTGGCCAGCATTAGAGTTCACTGTGAAGGCTTCTGGAGAGGGGCGATCTACCCTGATACTGGATCCTTCGAGCCAGCTTTTCTCTCTGGTGACGCAGTGCTATGGTAATCTGGAGTACAAGGTACATGGAGCCTGCTACTTTGCCCCTGGCTGGTAGTGTGGTGTGGGGACAGCCTCCCGAATCACTCCCCATGAGTGCCATTAATGTAAACACCATGGCGGTTTCTCAGTTAGAGTCTGTAGATCCATCCTCAAGTTTGCAGGAAGAATTTTAATTCTTCTATCTTGATAATAATCTCAATAAAAAATAAAATCATATTCTGTATCATCTAGAGGTAGGCTTACCACAGAAAACCCAGGACTCACAGTTAAATTTGAATTTCAGATAAACAACAAATACTTTTTTAGTATAAATATATCCCAGATATTGCATAGGTCATAAATACTAAAAAATTATACTTTACCCCTAACTATTCCCACATGATATTAGTGCCTGTATTAGTCAGGATTCTCCAGAGATCCACAGGATGAGTTAGCAAGCTGGTGAGCCAGTGTACTTCCAGTCCAAGTCCGAAGGCCTGAGAACCAAGAGATTTGATGGTACAGTTCTGGTCTGAAGGCCAACAAGCTTGAGATCCACAAAAAAAGCCAATGTCCCAGGTCAAAAGCAATCAGGCAGAAGGAACTCTCTCTTACTCAGGAAAGTGTCGGCCTTTTTATTCTATGCAAGCCTTCAACTGAGTGGATGAGGCCCGTCCACATTAGAGAGGGAACTCTGCCTTACAAAGTCTAAAGATTTAAATGTTAATCTTATCCAAAAACACCCTCACAGAAACATCAGAGAAATATCTGACCAAATATCTGGCACCCCTAAGCCTAACCAAGTTGGCACATACAACTAACCATCACAGTGTCCATGTTTGTGCTTTTATGACGGAATTGGGACCAAGTAGTAGTACTTTGATTATAACAGTTAACAAGAAAAGAGAGGCAGACCTAATCTCAAGGTGTTAACTGAAGATGAAATGATAGCACAGGCCTGCAAGAAGCAAGCTTTCAGAAGTCCAAATGGAAAAAGACCATGGAAGAACTGAGTCATCCCATGCACAAGTAGTAAAGACATGACAGATTCAAAAGGACCTTCCCCTTAACAGGTCAGCACCATAGTAATGTCGCAAATAGCCTATGAGTGTCAGCAAGAAAAGAAATCCATCACACTGAATGCATTAGTTTGGATTTTGATGGGTTTTGTAGCATTATATTTAATTTGTAAATCTGTTTTGATTTTACTATTTTTAAGGAGGTTATATCTACTTTCATACTTGCATATATGTTTAAATTACATTAAATTAAAACGCATTTAAGTCAATACTGGGGTCATCTATAAGATTTTTGTCCTTTTATCTTTTTTTAAAGATTTTATTTATTTGAGAGAGATAGAAAGAGAGAGCACACACGAGCAGGGGCAGAAGCAGAGGGAGAAGCAGACTCTCTTGCTGAGCAGGGAGCCTGATGCAGGGCTCGATCCCAGGACTCTGGGATCATGACCTAAGCCGAAGGCAGACGCTTAACTGAGCCACCCAGGCGTCCCAGTTTTCGTCTTTTTAAATGGGTCCATTAGATTATTATCCTTAGTTTGAAAAACACATTTATAATGTAAAAGAGTTTTGACCCTTTTTTAGGAGATTTGTATTTTGGAGCATTTCATTTGTAGAATTCATTGAACTAGATGCTATTAAAACTTTTTAAAAAGATTTTTTAATTAATTTATTTATTTTAGAGAGAGTGTGTGTGCGAGTGAGGGGAAGGAGCAGAGGAAAAAAATCTCAAGTAGATTCCCTGCTGAGCAGGGAGCCCCATGCGGGGCCCCGATCCCATTACCCTGAGATCGTGACCTGAGCCAAAATCAAGAGTCAGATGCTTAACGGAGCCGCCCAGGTGCCCCCAATTTCTTTTTAATAACAGATCGAAAAAAGTGTATTCTATGTGCTATACTGACTTGGGATATGTCACCCATGCATATTTCCTCTCAGATATACACAAAGCATTTTAGTAAATGAAAGGCTCTGGGAAATCTAATAGAAAAAGATGTCAAATATTTCCCTCAGTGTTCCCAAGCTTATGCGAGCAAAGAATATCTCCACTGCAGCAACTATTAATATCCTGAGGAACAGCTTTCTTTGAAAAATCAGTTGAAAAAACACTCATCTATAACACTATCCAAAATAGGGATACTCTATTCAGCAGGTTTGTGACAAAGACCCCCCTAGCAGTCCACTGAAGCCTGCGGGTATCTTAGAAGAATGTATTTAAATGCATAAAATAAAAATATAAAAAATTATAAGGGAAACCAATTATACTGAAATACGGCTTTCAAAATCACTTTTTAAAATGGGAGTACCTAAAAGAAAGAGGGAGGAAGGAACAGAAAAAAAAAATTAAAGGAATAATGGCCAAGGACCACATATTGTATGATGCTATTTATATGCAATATCTAAAATAGGCAAATCTATAGAGACCCAGAGTAGAGGGAGGGGGCACATTGGAAGACAACAGCTAAAAAGAGGAGGGTTTCTCTTTGGGATAATGAAATGCTCTAAAATTGGTTGTGATGATGGATGTCCACCATCCATATATATAACAATATACATTTAATTGTACACTTTACATGGGTTAATTTTATAGTGTGTGAAGTTTATCTCAATAAATCTGTTTTTAAAATTATGATAAAAAATTTTCCAATTATGTTGAAAACTATAAACGCACACAGATCCAAGAAGCTAAATGAATCCCAAACAGAAGAAATAGAAAAACTACACCAAGACACATCATAAACAAATTGCTCAAAACAAATGAAAAAGAGAAATCCTGAAAGCAGTCTGAGACACATTATACACAGTGGGAAAAAGAGATGACAACAGATTTATGTTGAATGCAGTGAAGGGTAGAAGACAGTAGAGTAAAATCTTTTATACACAAAAGAAAAAAACTGTCAAGCTAGAATTCTACGCACAGTGAAATTATCTTTCAAAAACAAAGGCAACACAGTGAGATTCCACCTCACACCCATTAGGATGGCTACTATCCAAACAATGGGAAATAATACGTGTTGACAAGGATCTGGAGAAATTGAAACCCTCCCGCCTTGTTGGTGGGAATGTAAAATGATGCAGCCATTGGGAAAATAGTTTGGTGGTCCCTCAAAAAAAAAAAAACATAAAGTTACCAGTATGATCCAATAATTCTGCTCCTAGGTATATATCCAAAATGACTGAAAACAGGTGGGCAAACAAAAACCTATATGAGATACCCACAGTCAAAAATGATGTATTGTACACTTAAAAATTTGGCCAAGAGGGTAGATCTCATGCAAAATGGTCTTACAATCTTTTTTCAAAAAAAATATACACAAATGTTCATAGTAGCATTATTCACAATACCCAAAAAAAACAACCCAAATGTCCATGACCTGATGAATGGATAAACAAAATTGGATATCCATACAATGGAATGTTATTTGGACACAATAAGGAATGAAGTACTGATACATGCTACAACATGATGAACCTCAAAAACATTATGCTAAGTAAAAGAAGCCCGTCATAAAGAACTACATGTTGTATCATTCCATATATTCCAGATTCCATTACAAAATATCCAGAATAGGCAAATCCATAGAGACAGAACACAGATTAGTGGCTGCCAGAGGCTGGGGAAGGTGGGAATGGTGAGTGACTTCTTAAAGAGTATGGGGCTTCCTTCCAGGGTGTATGAAAATATTCTGCAACTACGATGGCAATGGCAATGGCTCACAATATTGTGATTGTACTAAATGCCACTGAACTGCACACTTAAAAACAGTTGAAATGGCAAATTTTATGCTTGTGCATTTTATCACAATTTTTAAAACCACAATAACATACACTGCACACTTACCAAAATGATTAAAATTTAAAAGACTGCAGGGACTAACCATATCAATTATTGGCAAAGACGTGGAAGAACTAGAACCCTCCACCATAGATCACTGGTGGGAATGTATGTTACTATTACTTTGGAAAACAGTTTGGTGGGTTGTTGTTGTTTTTTTGTTTTTTTTTTTTTGTTTTTGGTCTATTTCTTAAAGATTTATTTATTTATTTGAGAGAGAGTGCATGCATGCACAGTGTGGGGAGGGGCAGAGGGAGAAGAAGAGAGAACCTTAAACAGACTCCACGCTGAGTGCAGAGCATGACACTGGGCTTGATCTCACAACCCTGAGATCACGACCTGAGCCAAAACCAATAGTTAGGTGCTTAACCAACTGCACCACCTAGGTGCCCCAGTTTGGTGGTTTCTTAAAAAGTTCAACATATACCAACTACTACATGATTCAGCCATTCCTTTCCTAGGTATCCCAACAGAATGAAAGCATATGTCCACACAAAGACTCGTGCACAGATGTTTATAGTAATTGTACTATAATAGTAAAAAACTGGAAAACAACCAAAGTCCATCAAGAGAGGAATGGATAAATTGTGGTATAGCCATACAACAGAATACTAATCAGCAATATAAAAAATAAGTTATTAGCACATGCAACAAGCTGGAAGAATCTCAAAAGAATTATGCTGAGTGATGAAAAGCCAGAGAGAAATGAATAGACACTGTATGATTCCATTTATTATAAAATTTTAGGAAATGCAAATAAGCTACTGTGACAAAAGCAGATGAGTGGTTGCCTGGTGACTAGGTGATAGGGTTGGGTTGGTGGGAAGGGACAGGGAAAGGAAACACAAAGTTTTGTAGGTAACAGATATATTCACTACCATAATTGTAGTAATTGTTTCACAGGTATATACATATTCCAAAACTTACCAAATTACACTTTAAAATCTGGAGTTTATTGCATTTAAATTATATATATATATATTTTGTTTTTTAAGTAGGTTCCATGCCCAACATGGAGCTTGAACTCACAACCCTGAGATCAAGAGTTGTATGTTCTACCCAGTGAGCCAGTCAGGAGCCCCTAAATAATATCTCAATGAAACTCTTAAAAAAAACATTTTTTTAAAATATATGTGATAAGAGATGTTTAGGGAAGAAACTATAAATCATGCTTATATTTCCTACTAGATTATGCAATTTTAATATTTTGTCTTTAAAATATTTAAATCTTGTTCCAAAGATGAAAGTTACATTTAAAAAATTGACTAGGCACTCAGTGTATTATATTGATTGCTCTATGGATAAATGTATTGGTCAGAATAGGCCAGATTAAGCCACAGCAACAAACAGCCTAAATCTGAGTGACTTAATACCACTGGGTTTATTTCTTACTCACTCTACGTAACTATAACAGTTAATAGGAGATTATGTTCATGGTAATCTCTCTGAGACCAGGCCAAAAGCTCCAACATTCTGAAGTGTGGCCTCAATGAAGCTGGAGAAGAGAGAACTAAAGAGTGGAGGACCAGCAATTGAATGCTCCAGCCCACAGAGTACTGCTTTACTTCAAGGGGCCAGGGGAGTGTATGCCTCCATGTACCCAGAAGTAGAGGAGAAATGGATACTGGTGAACGTTAATAATCTACCACAATTTCCCATGACACTAAAAATTATTTCCACACCAATATATGACAAAGGAATTGCAACAGTGTACTTCCGTGAGCCAGAGATTCTACCCAGAAAAGGTGGGAGAACTGCCAACTCTGTCCATACTTACAAGTCTTCTATTCTCTCAGTATGTTGAATGGAGAGACAAAATTCCAGGTAACCCAGGGACAACTAAGTAGCAACTCAGTTTGACTTTTAAAGTCACCTAACTGCCTAGAAAATCAGCTCTTTTACACTTGCTTTGCATGCCATCAAAACCCTCCACCACTCATTCAGTAGCTGCCCCCTATTAGGCCCACGTGTTGAAAACCCATCAGGTGGGGTCTATACTCAAAAGGTCTAAACAAGGTAGTATGGGAACACAGAAGAGAACAATGAGGTTTTCTTAAAGGTGTTTTAAACTCTAACCTAGCCACTTCTTTTCTGCTTTTCTGATACAAATCTGGGTCCCCCGCCTTGCCAACTCTGCAGCTTACCAGCTCCATGGCCATAGGCAAATCCCTTCACCTTTCGGAGGCTCAGTTTCCTCACCTGTAAAACGGGAATAATAAGGCTTACCTCCCAAGATTGTTGTGAGAACAAGAATGAGATCATGTCTATGGAAATGCTTTGTAAACTGTAAAGTTTTGTGTCAGTCCAAGTTATCATCACCATCACCATCATCATGGCTGTCTTGCACTGTCTAGAAGGGAAGCCCCGGGGTTGGGGAAGGCCCAGAGGAGAGAGGGGCTCCCAGCCTGACCCTAGACTCTGCTGGAATCAGGACCTCTCTCTAATTAACTCTTCCTGGCAAAAGTTCCTTGCTGGACATGTTTGCCTACCAGTGAAGAGCCAGGTGAGGTTTCCAGGGGCCGCCCACTGGCCCTGACACACGGGGGAGGAATGGTGACTCACCAGCCCTGTAACAGCCTCGCTGACAGGCCTCTTGGCCCAACCCCTGGCACAGACTGTGGAGGGCTGGCAAGGGTGCAGCAGGGCCATCAGGTTTTCAAGAAGAGAAAGAAAGAGAGGAAGATGGAAAGAGGGAGGGGAAGAGAAAGGAGAGATAGAGGAAAAGAAAGGCACAAAAGGAAGAAATGAAAAAGGAAGAGAAGGTGGTAACTAGGGGCTGGGGTGGGGGAGGAAAGAAGAAGCTATTATTTGATGGATACAGTTTCAATTTTGCAAGATGAAAAAGTTCTAGAGATTGGCTGCACAGCAATGTGAACGTGCTTAACACTTAAGATGGTAAATCTTATATTACTTGTTTTTGCCACAATTAAAAACAGAGCTTATTTTTTAATTATATAATTATACATAAAAAATTCTTTTTTAAAGTGAAGAAATAATAAAAGGGAGGTAGAAGGAAGAGAGGGGAGGAAGGTGGGAAGGGAGGAAGAGATGGAGGAAGGGAGAAAAGGATGTAGGGAGGGAGGAGAAGGAAGGAGGAGGGGAGGAAGGAAGAAAGGAGGAAGGGATGAAAGGGAAAGGAGATGAAGAAGGGAGTAAAGGGAGGAAACGGAAAAGAAAGAAGGAGGAGGAAGGAGAAACAACGCCTCGCAGCCGACTACCTGGTAGCGCGCTGGCAGCACGCTGGCTTTCCCCAGTCAGTCTTCGGCTCAGGGGCGGGGGACTCCGGCGCCGGGCTGCGCGTGACGTCATCGCGCCGCGCCGCCTCGCCTCCCCGCCCGCTGCTTCTCGCGTCCCTGCGTTGTGCAACCGCGTGGCGCTGGTGCCTGGGCCCGCTGGCGGGTCCCGCTCTCCTTGGGTGGCTGCGAGTCCCTTGGCCTTTGGCTTTCTGCCCGGCCAGCCCCGGTGGCGGCAGGAAGGCGATAATTGCTCAGAGACGCAGCACTTATCTGGGCCGGTTGTGCAAGGCGCGCGGGAGGGAGAGCCCCGGGCAGCGGCTCTCACGCCTCAGCGCCCAGGCATGCGCGCGGGGGCGAGGGGCGAACGGGGGTCCCGGGGGGCTCCTCCGGGTGTTCCGCTGGAGCAGCCGCTTCCCTCTTCGGGAAAGCGCAGCCGCGTGATCTCGTGATTATCGTTGGAGAAGGGGAGGACCTGGGTTCCCAACCTGGCCCTGCCACCTGCCAAGGGGTGTGATGTCGAACAAGTCACTTCACTTATGGGTCCCGGGTTTCTGTGTGCACTAGGAGTAAAATTACTACCTCTCTTGGTGGTTGTTAGGATTAGGAATAATGCGGGTGAGGCCTAGAGCAGTGCCCGCACACATTAGGTACACACTGAGTGGTGGCCATTAATTATTTTTCCTGTCACCCAGCTCACGCTAAAATTTTACGCGCTGGGCTCTCCCGCCTGGCCCACACACTGTCAATCAAAACCTGGGTCCAGGCTTTGTCTGCCAGTGACTTGCTGGACCTTGGGAAATTGCCTTCCCTCTCTGGTCTTCAGTTTCCTCTTTCAAAATTGTAGGATGAAGGTCCCCACCCCAGTAATCTGCTGGGATATTTAAATGAGGTAATCCTTGAGAAGATGTGAGGTACAGATCTGTATCAGACTGCCAACCACTGTCCTTGAAAAATTCCTTTCCCTTGGCTTCCATGACAACAGGCACTCAAAAAGTTTTCTTCCTACCCCTGGATGTTTCCTCCCGGTGTCCTTGCAGGTTCTTCCTCCCTTACACATCCTTAGAAGTTGGTGTGCCTTGAGGTTCTCTCTTAGGCATCTGTCTGTTCCTTGGTGAGGGGTGAGTTGACTGCATCTTCTCGAAGACTTCAGGTTCCAGCAGCCACTTCAGCCCAGATCTCTCTTCTGGATATCCAAATGTTTACAGGATACCTCCACTCAAAGGGATTCTCAGGAGCCTCACATTTAGCATGTTCCACGCTGAACATACCATCCTCCTATCACAAAACCATAGGGCAATGCTCACGTTTTCCATCTTCCCCAGGTGGAAAAGAAACCTGAGAGCCATTTTTAAGGCTTCCCTTTTCCCATCCTCCTACTATCCAAACAATCACTAAGTCCGTCCTATCCTTTTACCTCTCTAATGACCCTGCAGTCTGTCTTTTTCCATTCCCACTGTCATTATCCCAGTCTTGGCCACCGCCATGGTGCTTGTTTTGGGGGATTGCAACAGCCTCCTAACTTGTCACTCTGTCTTTAGTCTTGTCCCCTCCAATCCACTCTCTACACTGAAGCCAGAGCAACTGTCCTAAAATACAAATCTATGTCACCCTACATTGAGTTTTTGCTTATCTCCAATTAGTTTCCTGTTACTTGCCTGCCCTCCAAACTCTAGCCACATGGAACTTATTTCTGTCCTGAGAGTGCGATGTCTCTGGCCTTCTCACATGCTGTCTCTCTTTGTTTGGCTCACTCCTACTTATCCGGCATATCTCCACCTAGGCACTACCTCTGCATTGCTTTCCCTGACCTTCCCAACCCTTGATTAACAGAAGCACCCCTCCTATTTGCTCTTAAAGTGGTAATACGTAAACTCATCTCATGGTGAATTTGTTTTGATACAAACTTTTTAGAAAGCAAAAAGAAATGTGTATCAAAATGTTTTAATAGTTCAAATCTGTCAACCCAACAATTCCTCTTCTGAGAAATTTAAGAAAGCCTGAAAGATTATACTCAAATATTTAAGGACACTGACATTCATCAGAGTGAAAAATGGAAACAACTGAAAGATCCAACAAGGGATTGGTTAAATATCACACCCATACAATGGAATACTTTACAGCCATTACAAATGTAGAATATGTAATATATGGGAAAATTGCTCATGGTATAATGCTAGGTGGGGAAAGCAGGTTGCAAAATGCTAGGTATGTACTACATGGAGCTAATTTTTTTTCATTTAAATTCACATAGAAAGAAACATCTGGAGGAATAGGTGCCAAACTGTTAATAGTGATCATCTCTAGGCGATGGGATTATGAGAGATTTTAATTTTGTTCACTTTGTTTATCTATGTTTTCTCCTATAACCCTTTATTTGCTAATTATGTGATTTTTGAAAAAATAAAATAAATGTTTGTTGACTGATTGGGTATTCTTGTCCAGAGGCCTGAGCCAGCCTGGCTGGGATGGGTGGGCCTCTTGGAACTCCTTGCCAACTTGAGCGGGGAGGGGCCTGAACATCAGAACAAAAAGCCTCTCACCTGTGCCTGATTCAAATACATAGCAACTGCCAACAGGAAGGAAAAACAGTTGCTCTTTTGGTAGACATGGATACGAGAGGAATCTCCATTCATTGAAGAACTTGGCTTGGCAGTTTCCAGGCTGGTAGTGGAAATTTTCAAATTCCATGCTCTGATCTTGGAATTGGGGAACCAGAAACCCAAAGATGTTGGTGACTTGCCAAACCTGGCAGATCACACAGGAAGGTAATGGCAGAGCTGGAATTTGAACATATTTCCTCACTCCCTAGTTCCTGTTCATTCCACTCTGTGTTTCCACCCCCATCCCCAGCAACTGACACCAAGACCACCCCCCCACCAACACACACACAGAGGCAAGCTGCTACATTTTCATCCAAAGTCCATACATTCAGGAAGCAGACCACCCCTGGATTCACTTCACTTTATAGCATGGGGATCTCTCACCTAATTCTTGAGAAGTTGACCCACCTAAATGGCCCACCAAGGTCTGTTGTAAAGAATATCCGACTCTGTAATGACAACATCCCAAGCTCCACAGTTTTCTGTAGGCCTTTCTCTGCATGAAGCACTTTTCCATAAGGTATTCTCTTTTATTTTCATACTTGTATTTTATTCTCCTAGTAGCTCTACAATGCAGGTATAACTGTCCTTCTGCCCTGTGAGGAAAATGAGAATCGGAGATGTTAAATACTTCGTCAAGGTCACATCCATAAGTGCCACGGCCGGGATTCAAACTCCCACTCACAATAGACCGTGCCTATACCAGTGTGGACCTCTTTCCCTGGTCCACACTGCCATGCCAGAGCAGATGTCCCTTTTTATAGCTTGCTGAGACTATGACATTTTTGAAACTCACAGGAAATCAGAGTTAAGAGACCTTGGAGATCCTCACTTCACATTTCCACATTTTATCCCATTCTTTAAGCAAACCACGTTGCACAGAGTACTTTATACCATGAGCTATGGGCAGAGGACCTGAACTTAAACCCTGGTTCTGCCACTTACTAGTTGTGTGATTTTGGGCAAGTTACTTAACCTCTCTGTGCCTCAGATTCCTCATCTGCAGAGTGTGGATAATAATACTATCTAATTCATAGAATTGTTACAAGGATTAAATGAGTTACAATGTGAAAGTACATGAAACAGTGCTTGGCACATGGAAAGCTATCCATAAATAGCTTTTATCATCATCATTACTATACTAATATACTACTTCTAAGAGCTTATGATGTACCAGATGTTAAGATAGTGAATGGGAAAACAAAAATGACGTAGACACTGTCCTCTCCTCAGAGAACTCGTGGTATGGAAGGAGAGTGCAGAAACCATATATCATTACATTGTAATTATGTGGTAAATGCAATGACATAGATTTGTGTGGATGCTCCAGGAATGGGTGTGAATTGCCCAAGGCAGCAGCAAAGTTAGGACTTAAGCCAGGGTATTCTGAGCCTCCTTCCATCCCATCTCATTGATTGGGAATTTGCCCATGGCACATAACAGCTACGACCCAAAGCCTTTCCACAAGGCACCAAAGAGAGACTCTTAAGGCTGTGTTACTTGTGTGTAGATATAGGCAATAAGCATTTGCTGAATGAGTCAGTGAGTCAAAGACATTGGTAAGAGGGTGGCCAACTTTTCCCTTAGCTCTTGCCTCCTCAATGTACAGACATGAGGCAGTGGCATAGGATGAAGCAGCAGTGAGCCCTGGGGGACAGCTTGTTACCCCCTTCCTCCTCAAAAAGGTGGTATATTGGAACACCACCATTCACTGGCTCCTCTTTCACCATAGCTGTTTCTGATGCCCTCAAGGGAGATGTTTAGCTCATTCAATTCAATCGCTTCCACAATTACATGTCATTTATATGTGCTGGACTCTGTAGAGAGAAGGGTGAATCAGCCCCAATTCCTGCCCTCAGGGAGCTTGAATTCCAAACGAAGAAATAAACCATGACAAATTGCTATCTTGCAAGGTACAAAGTGCTTGGGGCCCCAAGAAAGGGACAGACCAACGACAACCAGAATCCAGATAATAAGAGCTCACATGGATAGTGTGGCAGGCTGAATAACAGCCCCCACATGCTGATCCCTGGGACCTGTCAATATTATTTTATATGGCAAAGGGTCTTTGCAGTTGTGATGAAATTAACAATCTTGAGAGGGGGAGATTATCCTGTATTATCTGAGTGGGCCCTAAATGTAATCACAAATATCCTTGCAAGAGGGAAGCAGAGGGAAACATAACTACAGACAAGTGAGAATGAAAGCAAGAGATTAGAATGATTCCAGGAAGGGGCCATGAGCTAGGGAATGCAGGTTGCCTCCAGAAGCTAGAAGAGAAAAGGAGACGGCTTCTCCGCTAGAGTGGCCTGAAGGAAACAACCCTGCCTACACCTTCAAATTAGTCCAGTGAAACTATTTCCGACTTCTGGCTTCTGGAACTTAAGGCAATAAATTCCTGTTGTTTTAAGTCACCAAGTCAATGGTGATTTGTTTTGGCAGCCGTGGGAAACTAATACAGATAGATTGCTGATGAGATGTCAGGCACTCTAACTGGTTTGACACATGAACTCTACAGTCAGACTGCCTGGGTTCAAGTCCGTTTACCATCTGTGTAGCTTTGGTCAACTTATCTGCTTCTGTTCCCTCATTTATAGAAGAGAAATAATATTTAGTACCCCTCCCATGGTGCAAGGAATAATGTGTAGGAGATATTACTAATGCTTACTATTATTTGGTTCTTTTCTTCCATAGGAGTCTGCACTTTCTGCCCCCTTGCAGAAAGGTGACACCATGTGACCATGTGCAGTGAGAGAGAGAGAGACGGAGACAGAGAGAACATGAGTGGAGTTAGGGGCAGAAGGAGAAGCAGACTCCCTGCTGAGCAGGGAATAAATAAATAAATAATAATGTATTAAATAAATAAATAAAATAAATCTTAAAAAAATAAATTTAAAAATAATAAAAGGAGTTATAGGAACAGTGTGAAACACATAGGTATGTGTGACATGCATTCCCCAGAGCATATGTGCAGACCACCCAAAAAGGGACTGGGGTGACCCATCTGTATGTTGCCTACAGGAAAATCACTTTAGACATAAAGACACCTGCAGATTGAAAGCGAGGGGATGAAAACATTTACCATGCAGATGCAAGTGAAAAGAAAACTGGGGTAACAAGAGACAAAGAAGGATACTACATAATGATGAAGGGAACAGTTCAACAAGAGGATAAAATAATTATAGATATTTATGCACCAACATGGGAGCACCTATATACATAAAGCAACTGCTAACAGACATAAAGGAAGAAACTGACAGTAATACAATAATAGTAGGGGACTTTAAGACCCCACTTACATCAATGGACACATCAGCCAGACAGAAAATCAGCAAGGAAATAGTGGCTTCAAGTGACATATTGGACCAGATGGACCTAACAGATATATTCAGAACATTCCATCCAAAAACGGCAGCATACACATTCTTTTCAAGTGCACGTGGAACATTCTCCAGAATAGATCACATCTTAGCCCACAAAACAAGCCTCAACAAATTTAAAAAGATAGAAGTCATACCATGCATCTTTCCTGACCACAATGGTATGAAACTAGAAATCAACCACAAGAAAAAGTCTGGAAAGAACATAAATACATGGAGACTAACATGCTACTAAACAATGAAAGGGTGAACTGAGAAATCAAAGAGAACATTTTTTTTAAAGGCACTGGGATGAACTTAGGTATTATAATGACTAATTAATTAACTTGGCAAATGATCCTGGGTTTCCATCTGAAGTTTCTTTTTAGAATAAATTTATGTTTAAAAAAGTAAGTTGAGGGGTGCCTGGGTGGCTGAGTCGGTTAAGCATCCAACTCTTGCCCTCAGCTCAGGTCTCCATCCCAGGGTTGTGAGTTCAAGCCCCGCATTGGACTCTACCCTAGTGGTGGAGCCTACTTAAAAAAAAAAAAAAATTTTTTTTTTTATTTAAAGACAAAATATTGATTAAACAATCTCATGGGTGGCTTGTAAATATGGCAACAAATTGCAAAGGAGGAATCAAAGACTAAAATCTAGGCAACTTCCCTGGAACAGTGAAAAGAACACGGGCTTTTGAATCATACAGGCCAGGGGTTGAATCCAGTTCTTCCACATGCTGGCAGTGTGACCTCAATCAAATTACTCAAGCTTCAGACCTGGTTTCCTTATTGTTTTTTAATGGGGATCATTATCCCTTCTTCATAGGGATTGGGTTGGTGCAAGGATTAGGACTTACTTTCACCATTGCTGACGTTGTATTTTTCCTTCTTATTGTTACCTGTGGGTCTTGATCCAATTTGTAAATTGGGTGCCAATCTGAACCACATTCCCAGAAGGCCTGGCCAGGCTCTGGAGAGATAGAGCCCATGAGGGCCCACTTCCTGCCCTCGAAGAGCTCCTAGCCTAGAGGGGCAACAGACCTAGACTCAAAGATCCACAATCCACAACCAAAGTGCTGCAGGGAGACAGACAGATAGCGTGGCAGGAGACATTGAGATGACTCCAGGGGCAGCCATGGTGCCAGAGCTGAGTCTCAAGCCCTGTGTAAGATTTCAACAGGCAGACATGGGTAGGGAATGTATAGTAGCTTACCTCCTCTCTCTGAACCTCAGTTTCCTCTTTGTAAAATACAAATAATACCACCTACCTTTTGCCATTTTACCGTGAGGATTAAGTAGGATAAAACATGGGAAGCACCTACCACAGTGCTAGGTTCATATGAGGCACTGGGTAATGGAGGCAATTACTTTACTATTATGCTGGATAATAAAGCCCCAGTGGGTGGCCCCCTTCCATAATGGAATTATCATCTCCTTCCCTGTGACTCACCTCCAGGGGCTGGCCCAGGGGAGGGGATGTCCCAGGCTCCTGGGCAGGTTGGAACTATCAAGCTCCTTAGAGCAAGGCCCTTATTCACAAGAGATCAGTGCTCGTGGCACCTCATCCCATGGCCCCCATTTTGCAAACACAGATGCTAGGTCCCCAAGAGAGGGAACACTTTTTCCCCAGTGTCACAGCTGGTCCTTAAGTCCACATTTCTACCATCTACGAAGAAAAAGCCTATGCCTCTGAGTCAACCCCAGTTCCTCAAGAGCCTGCTATGCAGGAGCCCAGAGAGAACTGCTGAGAAGAAGTGAGAGTGTGGGGTGCTGGAGACATGGGTTCAAATCCACCCAATTGCTGTCTGAACCAGGATCACAGCTCTTTCCCCCTCTGGGCCTCAGTGTTCTAAGACCGGGAGGTGTACGCTTATACTCCCACCCATGGCTGACTATGAAAAAAACACCAGGAAAGCATAAACCAATCAGAGCAGACATTGGCAGTGTCCTGTGGTCCCGTCCTGGGCTAGGCATGAACACTGCTCATGGGGGAGGTATAGAACATGCAGTGGGTACAGTACGTGTTCCCAAAGCAGAAATGGGTCAACTGCACATCCCCCTCCCCTTCCCTCCCCTTCCCCTCAAGTGCCTAGCCCTCTGCCTGATACATGCTGGCTTCACCTCAAGGTCAAATGGGTGTCCTGCAAGTCCCTCTTCCTGAAGAAGGTCCACCTTCCCAAAAAAGAGGCAGGGATCTTATGATTTTTTTTTAAGCCTTATTGAAGTAAACTTTACATACTACAAAATTCATTTATTTTAAGTGTGCAATTCCATGATTTCTAACATTAATTTACAGAGCTGTGCCACTATCACCAGCGTCCAGTTTTGGAACATCTCCATCCCCCCGCTAAGATCCCTCATGCCCAGCACTTCTCATTCCTGTCCAGTCCCAGGCAACCACTAATCTGCCTTCCATTCTAACGTACTTTTTTCTGGACATTTCATATAAATGGAATCATCTAATATGTGGTGCTTTGTGTCTGGCTTCTTTCATTTAGCATCATGTTTTGGAGGTCCATCCATGCTGTAGCAGGTGTCAGGGCTTGACTGCTTGTCTTATTCATTTCAGTGCCTGGCACATAGTAGGTGCTCAGTAAGAGGCTGAGGAATCTCACATGAAGACCAGAGGCCGTTCCAAAAGGAGGGCAGCTACCAGCCAAAGAAATTCCAGTCAGCCTCCAAGGTGCTGTGGATGACGTGCCGATGCCCATGCCCACTGCCAGTGATGTGAATACAGCAATTTGTTTTAAACCTGTAATTGTACGCCAGTTGCATTGTCATGCCCTCAGCTGCGAGGTGTGCTGCAGCATCCCATCCACTTATTTTGAATTTGCCCTTATTCCCCCCTCACCTTGGCTCTGAAAGCCATGGTGACTCATTGCTCTGCAATTAACTCTTCTTCTTCAAGCCTGAATTGCCTGAACTAGTTGGAGAAGAACAAATCCGACCTTGTCTCCAACTATTACTGTAGAACTGACAATCTCTCCCTTCAAGTCTGTAAATTTTTGCTTCATATATTTTGGGACTCTTTTTTCTGGTGAATGTATGTTTATAATTGCTATATAATTTAATACTTTCTGATGGATTGAATTTGTTATCAAGATATATTGTCCTCCTCTGTCTCTTGTGATCTTTTTGACTTAAAATCTATTTGTTTCCAAAAGCACAGGCAGCAAAAACAAAAATAAACAAGTGGGACTATATCAAACGATGAAGTTTCTGCGCAACAAAGGAAACAGTCAACAAAATGAAAAGGCAACTTATGGAATGGAAGAAAATATTTGTAAGCCATAGATCTGATAAGGAGTTAATATCTAAAATATATAAGGAACTCATATAACTCAACAGCAAAAAAACAAATAATCTGATTTTTTAAAGGGGCAAATGATCCGAATAGGCATTTTTCCAAAGAAGCCATACAAATGGCCAACAGAGATATGAAAAATGCTCAACATGACTAATCATCAGGGAAATGCAAATCAAAACCACAATGACATACTACCTCACACCTGTGGGGATGGCTATTTTCAAAAAGTCAAACGATAATGAGAGTTGGTGAGGATGTGGAGAAAAGGGAACCCTTGTGAACTGTTGGTGGGAACATAAATTGGTACAGCCATTATGGAAAACAGTAAAATTAAAAACAGAACTACCATATGATCCAGCAATTCCACTTCTGGGTATTTACCCAAGGGAAATAAAATCACTGTCTTAAAGAGATAGCTGCACTCCCATGTTCACTGCAGCACTATTTACAATAGCCAGGATATGGAAACAACCTAAATATTCACTGGCAGATGAATGAGTAAAGAAAATGTGACATATAAACACAACGGAATATGATTCATCCTTAAAGAAAAAAGAAGAAAAAAGAAGTAAAATCCTGCCATTTACAACAACATTGATAAACCTGAAGGATATTATGCTAAGTGAAATAATCCAGACACAGAAAGACAAGTATCACATGATGTCACTTATATGTGGAATCTAAAAGAACAAAACAAAAAAAAAAAAGTAGAACTCATGGTAATGAAGAGCAGGACAGTGGCTACCAGGGTCTGGGGGATGGGAGGAAAAGAGATATTGATCAAAGGGTACACACTTCCAGTTATAAGATGAATAAGTTCTGTAGACCTAATGTAGAGTATGGTGACTGTAGTTAATAATAACATTTACCATACTTGAAATTTGTAAAAGAGTAGGTCCCAAGTATTCTCACACACACAAATGGGTAACTATGAGAGGTGAAGGATATATTAATTAATTTGATTATGGTAAAAAAAAATCACATTGTATAACTTAAAATAAACAATTTTGTCAAAAATTCAAATTTTAAAAAACTGTATTTTGCCTGATAATAATACAGCCACCCCCATTTTCTTTTGGTCACTATTTGTATACAGTATCTCAGTTAATAGCATCAGGTGCCTGTTCTGCAGGACAACCCTAAACCTGTTGTACCCAAAATGCTGATCCAGGTCTCCCTGAGTCTTGGTTCTGCGACCATTCAGAAGCTTTCTGTTTCTCTTTCCTGTGAATCCTTACAATAATCTATTAACAAAGCAATCACCTAAACTCATTTCTTACCACCTGAAGTGGTTAAATTACCAGATCTTAGTAATGGGGTTAAAAAAAAAAATTTGTAAGGTAGGAGTGAGTCCATCTCATAGAGATATATGTGGTCCATCTAAGATGCTGTGAAGAAACTTCACATCAAGTATTCATTCATTCCTTCACTTTACAGCCCCTGACTACCCATTCTAAGCCAAGTCCTAAGCTGGACATAGCATTGAAGCATTAGTAGCCCCTGCTATCTAAGATTTAGAGAATGTTGCAGACAAGCAGGGCCATTTTAAGACATTCATAGGCTATACCTCGGCCTCCTCATCTCTGAAATGGGGATAATAGCACAACACCCTGAGGCTGCCATATGGGTTAAATTAATTAAAAAGGTGTAAAACGCTTAGAATAGTGAATAGTACATACAAGCACTTAATAAATGTTACCTATCATCGATCACCATCATCACCATCACCAGCCTTAATCACTCCTTCTTTGGAAGCTACATCTCATCAGTTAAAATTAAAATTTTTTACTATAAAAATAGACTTTAGTATAAACATTTTTCCTGTAAAGTAGGACATTTTAGTAATTTTTCTTTAGAACTTATGATTCATTTTGGATATGCTCATTTCTTTTTACATTTGGGAGCCCATATATCTTTGGAAAGCCCCTGTAAAGGTCATAAGTCCCATACCTCGGGACTCCAGGGGATAAAGTGGCCCTGCCAGGAGTGACCACGTAGGGCTGCACAGGTTGTTTTCAATGCACAACTCTAAGGGAAACCAATCTCGTAGACTATGAAGTGACTGTCCCCCACCCCAATGCCCAGAGATGTGTACCACAGCAGCCCTGGTCCCGCAGGGGAGGAAACCAAGGACTGCCACACAATGCAATAAAGACCACTTCCAATTGAGAGAAAAGAGAAGGCTTTATGGCGGGATGACATCTGTGCCAAGTCTCGAAGAGTAGAAAGATTTCAGACCGTGAGATGCTGTGAGAAGGGCAATCCAAGCAGAAAAAATAATAAGAGCAAAGGCAGGGGCTACATTCAGGGAAGCGTGAGTCATTCTGTTTGGTCAGAGTAAAGGATAGGGTTGGAGTGGAGAACGAAATGAGTTTGGAGAGAGATGAAGAATCCAGATCAAGGAGCCCTTTGAATACCAGGCTTAGAGTTGAAGCAGCTAGGTAGGCAATGAGAAGTCACTGTAGGTTTCTGAGGAAGGAAGTATCAAAATCAGGGCTGTGCCTTAGCAAAGGCCCTCTGGCAGCTGGTGTGGGAGGTGGGCTGGAGGGGGCAGAGGCTGGAAGCAGGAGACCAGTAAGAAGATGGTTACAACAGTCCAGTGGCTGAAGGGAGGGATGAAGAAGAGGGCCAGGATTAGAGTGACGTTGAGGGAGTAGAGTGGACACTGCCCATTTCAGATGGCCACCAGGGCAGGTGTAGTGGACCTAACTCAAACCCCCAACCCCGCATGGCTCCTCACTAAGGCAGGGTCAGGTCCACAGGCTGCAGCCCCGCTCTCACCGGAGCTTCTGATGGCCAGGATTGATTGATCAATTTGCAGAGGTGTTTCAGGACAACAGCTAGTGATCTTGGCCTCGTGGGATCCAACCCACGATGTCATGCTAGCACCTCAGCTTGTTGGCTGGAGACTTGGAGCCAAGACCAGAACTAACAGCACCACAGGGATGGAGGCAAAAGTTGGAAAGAAAATATGGGACAAAGATTCTGGGACCACAGGCACTGAGGACACATATACGACAGCATTTTGTATCCCACATCTATTAGGCCACTTCTGGAGTCCTGTGTCTCTGTCTAGCCCCACACTCTGCGAGGGGCTGCAAGGTTGGAGTGTGCCACTTCACACCTGTGAGAATGGCTACAATATGGCTATAATCAAAGAGACAGATAATAACAAGCATCAACTTCCTGTGGCGGCCATAGCAAAAGATCACAAACTGAATGGCTTAAAACAACAGAATTTTATTATCGCTCAGTTCGGGAAGCTAGGGTAGCATCACCCTCCCTCCAGAGGATTTAGGAGAGTTTGAATCCAGAGGATTTAGGAGAGTTTGAATCCATTCCTTATCGCTTCTGGTGGCTGTCAGCATCCCTTGGCTTGTGGCTGCTCACTCCAATCCTCACCCAATCTTCACATGGCCTTCTCCTCTTCTCTTGGTGTCTCTCCTCTGTGTGTTTTCTAAAAGGATGTTTATCATCGGATTTAGGGTTCTTCTGGATAATCCAGGATGATGTCATCTTGAGATCCTTAAATTAATTACATCTGCAAAGACCCTTTTTCCAAATAAAGTCATATTCACAGGTTCCAAGGATTAAGAGATTAAGACATGGACATATCTTTGGGGGTGGGGAGCCCCTTTCAACTCACTACACGCATTACACAGTTGGCAAGAATGTGGAAAAACTGGAACCTTTGTATACTGCTGGTGGAAATGTAAAATGGTGTAGCCACCTTGGCAGTCTGGCATTTTCTCAAATGGTAACATGGTTACTGCAAGATCCAGCAATTCCACTCCTGGGTATATAACCAAAAGAAGTAAACACATATGCACACTCAAAAACCTGTCCATGGACATTCACAGCAGCATTATTCGTAGCTAAAAAGTGGAAAAACTCAAATGTCCATTCACTGATGAATGGGTCAATACAATGTGGTATTTTACACATACAGTAGGCTATTATTCAGCAATAAAAGGAGTTAAATACTGACTCATGCTACAACATGGATAAACCTTGGAAATATTACATTGTTCTAAGAGAAAGTAGCCATTCACAAAAGGTTGCTTATTGTATGATTCCACTTATAATTCCATTTATAATGAAATACCCAGAATAGGCAAATCTGTGAGACAGAAGTAGATTAATGGTTGTCTAAGGAGGAGGCGGCGGCGGGGGGGGGGGGGGTTCTGACACATGTTACAACAAGGATGAAACTGACGGTATTATGTTAAGTGAAGCAAGCCAGTCAAAAAAGACAAATACTGTACGGTTCCACTTACATGCGATACCTTGAGAAGTCAAATTGGCAGAAACAAAAAGTATAATGGTATGTGCCGGGGGCTGGGAGGAGGGGGAAAGGATGAGTTATTGTTCAGTGGATATGGAGTTTCAGTGTTACAAGAGAAAAGAGCCCTGGAGATTGGTTGCACAGCAATGTGAATGTACTTAACACTACTGAGCTGTATACTTCATAATGGTGAAGGTGAGGGGCGCCTGGCTGGCTCACTTGATAGATGGTGAGACTCTTCATCTTGGAGTTGTGAGTATGACCCCCCCCCCGGGTGCAGAGATTACTTTTTAAAAAATGGCTAAGGTGATAAATTTTATGTAATGTGGGTTGTTGTTGTTTTTTTTTTTTACCAAAATAAATTAGCTTTCTAAAAATATATTCCTGGCCCCCAGGCAGTGCTGCCGTCATTTACTGTCCAGTTTTTTCATGATTTGGTGAGTGAAAGTGACTGGAAACCAGCAGACATTCATGCGTGGTGATGTTTTACGTCCCCTGGAAGAAAAATGTTCTTATATAGAAATTCCTCCTCCTCTCCTGGGACTCAAACTCATCGCAATTACAAAGCAGCAGTGAAACAACTTGTCCTCACTCCTTGCCTGCTCCTTCTCCATCCCAGAGGGCCCTCAGGTGAGGCCTCTATCCGTAAATTCCCCCAAGACTCCATCTCCCTCATCCTTCGGAGTCCAGGCCAAAGCCCTGCCTCAGAGACCTTCCTCCACCGCGCAGCGGGCTGCTGACACAAGTTCTCCTGCTGCTGAGAAGAGCTGTCAATCTCCCCGTGGCCTCTCCACGAGGATTAGAGTCCTGGTTTTACATTCCCCATGGCGTGTGGGCTCCCAGGGGCGGGATGCCATCCTACCGCAGAGGTGCTTAGCATGGTGGATGCATGTCTGAGAGGATGAGCTGAACTGTCACGGAGCTTCCAGGTCCACAAATACTTCCTCCACACTAACCGCTCCCCTCCACTTCCGGCATTTGCAACTGATTCCTCTCTGAAAGCAATGGTATTTCCTGCCTCATATAATTGGGCAGGTATGTCCAAGGCTTCTCTCTACTAAAGACCATGAGATCCCTGAAGGAAGGGAGCCAGTCTGAGCCATCTTTGCATCCAGAGTTTTGATTGTAGAGCAATGCAAAAGGGCGCACAGCGAGCCCTGAGCTGAGTGCAAACAGGCAAGGCGTAGAGGCTCATCAAGCGACCCGCCTTGAAATAACCATAGGCCCTAACTGACCAGTTACCAGGCACGGTTCCTGAGAGTTACCAACAAAGGGAAAATTCCATGGGTCCCCATACTCCTTCACTCTGCCCTATAACTGTGGCCCCTTACCACCACTTCCTCTCAGTTTCCTTTGCTGTCCTGCCTGCTGCTCCCTTGTGGTGTAGTCAATAAACTTCTCTCTCTTTTGTTCTGCCTTGGTGAATTCTTTGGCCACCTGCACCACTGGCCCCTACCCAATTGGGACACCCCACATTTTGTGGCCTCCCCATCAGATCAGAGTGCCCCACATTTATCACAAGATTTTATACAGAGCTGTGATAAAACTATGTTGGACTCAATTCGTTTTGCTATTAAAATAATACTTTGTGTTTCAAAACATTAATCAGAGCATCACTTATACTAGAGAAAACCCAGAAATAACCTAAATATTTAGCAATAAGGAAATGACTAAGTTAATTTTAATGAAACTTGATGAAACATTCTGTAGCCGTTCAAAATAATAAATATGAACAATGAGTAACAAGATAGAAAATTTTTCTTTCTTTTTTTTTTTTAGATTTTATTTATTTATTCGACAGATAGAGACAGCCAGCGAGAGAGGGAACACAAGCAGGGGGAGTGGGAGAGGAAGAAGCAGGCTCATAGCAGAGGAGCCTGATGTGGGGCTCGATCCCATAACGCCGGGATCACGCCCTGAGCCGAAGGCAGAAGCTTAACCGCTGTGCCACCCAGGCGCCGCAGAAAATTTTTCTGAAATGAAGTTAAGCAGAGAAAGTACATCATGGCAATGTATACACATTGACTACAGATATAATTATCAGCATGTACTGAGTACTAAGCACATTATAAGCATTATCCCACCTAATTCTTATAACTCTCTGAATTGAGTATGATAATCCCACTTTTACAGTTAAGACAATGGAGGCTTGTAGAGGGTAAGTACCAAGCTTAAGGTCTCACAGTTGTTAAGACATACAAGCACAACTCAAACCCAGGTGGTCTATGCCAACCCCAAAGTCCAAGTTCTTAACGACTTTGTTATACTACCTTTCAGTAAAATCAACTCTGTAAACATAGTAGTATTCATGCAGATATGAAAGTTGAAATTTCAGGTATTAGAAGATGCATATAATAATAATATTATTAATATTCAACATTATTTGAATAGCAATTTTAAAATATTTTTAAGGATAAGAAATGGGATACAAATGAAGAATTTCCTAAGGGCAGTAAAGGGAAAGGAAAATTCTTCTCTACCCTCAAAATCTTCCAGCTGGACTAAGAAATAAATTTACAAGAAACAGATTAACAAAAGAACCAAAGTTTTATTACATGTGCAGGGAAGCTCAATAGTGAAATTGAAACCTAAAGAAATGTCCAAGACAGGTGTTTTTTATACTTTTTAGACAAAGAGACAGTAAATCTGTACAGAATTGACAGAAGAAAGAAAACTTAACTTTGGGAGATTCAATTAGTAAGGAATTCTAAGCAGTATTTGGGCTGGGGTAGTAAATTAGTCAAAAGTAACAAGGATTGTTTATACAGCCTTTGGACTCTAAATTTCCCATCTCTGGTGACAAGGATGTCTCTTTATCTTCTGGTACAGGGAGGGTACCTTTCACAGGGGAGATTTATTTCCTTCTTTCAGAGGGGAAGAGAAAGGTCTGAATGCTCTTCTTGCATAGTCTCTTCAGTAACTTTTATTTAAAATAACCAATGTGCCAAAGTCACCAATCTTGGGGCAGCCTGCCATTGGCCCCTACAGCAGCAAGGTGCAAGAATATCTGGAGACAGGGTATGCATCTGAAAAAGCATCACTGAGATTGACTGGGAAGCTCCATTTACTAGGCAAGGAGGCATGATTTATCCAGTCCAATGAGGCCAATGCGGGACACCCAAAGCTTGGGAAATATGCTTGGTGAATGAATGAATGAATGAATGAATGACCCTGAGAGCTGCTCCGGAGGCTGATGCTAACTGTTGGGAGAAGCGATGGGCTGGTTCTTGGGACAGAATGTTTGAGTCCCAGGAGTGTATATGTTTCTCTGTGTGTGTGTGTGTGTGTGTGTGTGTGTGTGTGTGTGCTCATGTACATGTGTGTAGGTGGGACTGGGAAGGCAGAAGGAAGAGACAGCAGCCTTTGATAGGCTGGTAAGGGAAAGGTCTAAAGAAAGTTTAGAGAAGAAGGGGGTGGCCAAGGACTTCTCCCTCACTGCACTCATCCAAGTAGCTTGGACTTGGTCATTCCCTCAGTTATGACCTCTCTCAGCTAACTCGGTGTAGATATGAGCTGGTAGTCACCAGTGAGTCTATGGACAGTCCAGCCGTCCACCCTGGTTGCTGCCCTCCAACCCCTCCCAGGCTGCACCTTATTCCCACCCACTCCAACGTCAGTGTCTTTCTTCTTCCCTTTGCCTGAAAGGCTTGGGCTTCCTGTAGACAAATCATGTCTATTGGCTGCTTTGCCTCCATTGTTTCATTTCATGCCCCCACCATGATCTTTACCATGATTATCCCTTGAGGTATAATGATAAATATATATGTATTTTTGGTCTTTAAATTGGGTTCCTGGCACAGAGCTCCTAAAACCTTTGAAATTTCCTGAGTGATAGGGGTGATAGGAGTGTCTTTTGTTATTCATAATAAGCTCCTTTCAACCATACCAGAGTGTATGCTAATGAGGTCACTCTTGGGGGGGGGAGAGAAGTTTGGGGGTCCAAATAGCTAGAGGACAGGGTTGGCCACCAGAAAGACCTAGGCATTGATTAGAAGGGTGGAACTTCCGGTCCTACCTTTTCACCTCTGACCTGGGAGTGGGTGGCAAGGAGTCAGGCTGGAGATTGAGTTCAATCACCAATAGCCAACAATTTAATCAATTATATGTAATGAAGCTGCCAATAAAAAAAAAACTAAACAATTGGTTTGGAGAACTTCTGAGTTGGTGAATACATCAAGGTGCTGGGATGGCACACTGCACAATCCATGGGGACAGAAGTCTCTCTGCTCAGGACTCTTGGATCTCACCCCATGTACCTCTTCATCTGGCTGTTCCCTTATGTCCTTTATAGTAAACTGTAGTAGTAAGTATAGCATTCTCTGGAATGAGAGAGTTGTTCTAGCTAATTATTGCATCTGGGAATCCCTGACTTTGTAGCCAAGTCTGGCAGAAGTGCAGGTAACTGGAGGACCCACTACTTGGAATGGCCTCTGAAATGAGGGCAGTACTGTGGGACTGAGCCCTCAACGTGTGGCATCTGATGCTAGCTCTGGGTGGTCGGGGTTAGAAACGAAGGAATCATAGGACACCTAGTTGGTGTCAGGGAGTTGGAGCGGCGGTGCTGGAGAAGACACTATCTAGCCGGTGTCAGTGGAGGACAAAAAGCCCTCATGCCCATTTTGCAGATGAGGATTCTGAGGCTTGTAGAGAGAACGCAAATCATCCACAGTCACATCCCCGGCAAGGGCCGAGTGAGACTGAGTTGAAGTCCTGAATCTGCCATTAACTCCCTTGATTTCCACACAGGTAAGGTGGAATTAGGGATTCCCTGCCCTCTTCCCTCATTGACTAGCTTCAAGGAACCACTGAGAAGATTGAGATGATTGATGTGGAAACACTCTATAAATTGGGGAGACAAGAATTGCGGGGGGCGAAGGGCAGCATCTGCCTTCTGCTCCTGTCATGATCTCAGGGTCCTGGGATCTTGAGCATCACCCCCCACACCAGGCTCCCTGCTCACCTCTCCCTCTCCCTCCACCCCTCCCACACCTCATGCTCCCTTTCTCTCTCTCTCTCTCAAATAAATGAATAAAATCTTGAAAAAAAAAAAAGAATTGCAGCATGAAAGGATCCGATGGGAGGGGGGTGGGGGAATGAGATAGGCTGGTGGTGGGTATTAAGGAGGGCACGTATTGCATCGTGCACTGGGTGTTATATGCAAGTAATGAATCATGGAACTTTACATCAAAAACTAGGGACGTACTGTATGGTGACTAACATAATATAATAAAAAAATATTATTATTAAAAAAAAAAGGATCCTATGTAGATCCCAGCTTCCCTGCTCATTTCCTGGGTGACCATGTGAAAGTTAACCTCTCTGGACTTGTTTCCTCACCAACACAATGAGGGAGATACTACTGGCCAGTGAGGATTTTATTAGCTATCGGATGTCAGGCCCTCGGTACACCCCCTGACATAGGGCGCTCTAACACCTCTTAATAAGAGCTGAATGTTAAGTCTTAGGAACTCACTAACCATCGCAATTTTTTTTTTAATTTTTTCCAAAAGACAGGAAGACATAGAATCAAAACCAGATTGATATCAGGGAATGTCATTTATATGGAAATAAGAGAATTCTGAATAAACAAAACTGGCCAAGCCAGATGAAAAATAAGACCCTGAGGCTCTGGTATTTTTAGGAGCCATTTTGCCTGTCATTCTTGTGTCATTTCCCTAGCTCTGTGAGGATGGGTTTTAAAGTAATTTGACTGCTGATCTTCAAACAAATCCCCATTCGAGACGGTCAGCAAATGCCTTCCATTCGTTTTCATTTATTCAATCATCTGCCCATCTAGCAGACATTTATTCAGCACTGGCTTTGGGCCAGGCACTGCAGTAAGTGCTGGAGACATACTGGCCATCCAGACCCATTCCTGGCATCAAGGAGCTTCTAGTCTAGTCCAGAGAACCGATGAATCAATCACCAGTTACGGGAAAGGAATGGCTTTCCTGAAGAGGTGCCTCATGAAGAGACACCCAGTGAAAGGTGGGGGAGAGAGGTGAGGATAGGTCAGACCAGTAAGAGACAAGCCAGAGCGATGTATGAGGAAAAGACCAAGTAAGGAGGCATGGTGGAAGAGGAGCCTGGAGTGAGGGGAAGAGCCCTGATCTTGAAGGAAGGTGCTGGAACTTTGTAGCAGATTAAACATCTGCTTGAGCTAGAAAATGTGGGCAAGGACAGGGCCACGTGGGGAAGATTCATTGTGGCCACCCAGAGGGGTTTTGTTTTAAGTCCCACCATCTCAAAGGGACCTGTTTCTGAACCCAGCTCCACGGTAACCTCTTGTTTGATCTTGGCAAGTCACCACCTCTCTCTAAGCCTCATTCTCCTCAACTCTAACTGAGGCAAAGAGAGGAAAGGAGATGAATCCAAAATTGCAAACCCTAAACTCTGGGTCTGGGTTCAACATGCTTTCCAGTTCACCAAACAGCTCTGTTCATATCAGATTCTGGGGGAAACAGTGCTTATCAAATTGAGGATCATTAGAAGGACCTCAGATAAATTGTATAAATAAAATAGTGTGAGCATGAGGAGGGCTGTGGCTAAGGTTAGTGTCTGTGACGGGAAGGCATACAGTGAGACTAATGGCTTAAAAAGGCAAAATAAGGGTGGATACATTTGAATAAGATTAGTATGTGAGGCTGACAACACAGCCAGCATTTACTCCTCTCACTCCAAAAAGGCTACAGTGGGGGCGCCTGGGTGGTTCAGCCATTAAGGGTCTGCCTTTGGCTCAGGTCATGGTCCCAGGGTCCTGGGATCCAGTGGCATCGGACTCCCTGCTCCGCAGGAAGCCTGCTCCTCCCTCTCACACTCCCCCTGCTTGTGTTCCCTCTCTCGCTGTCTCTGTCAAATAAATAAAATCTTTAAAAACAAAACAAAAAGGCTACATTGCTCATATCTTTTAAGATTATAAGGATATGGACAAGCAGAAAAAATGAAGCAGTCATCAACACCCTGGTCTCAGAGAGTTCAGCTATGAATCGGTTGCTATCCAATTTCTGCCCAAGACTCACCTGAGATTTGGCAATATATATTTTACAGATTTAAAATATTTATGACCTAAAAAAATGAAATGAAATGAAATAATGAAATGAAATGAAATGAAATGAAATGAAATGAAATGAAATGAAATGAAATAAAGCAAAACAAAATTTTTATGCCCTATGACCTAGTAATTCTACTTCAGGGAGTCTCTTCTAGAAAAAATAGTGAAAGATGCAAACAAAGACCCATGTACAAATGTATTCATCAACATAACAAAAATTGGAAATACTTTAAATGTCTGTTTGAGGGTGTGTTTCCCCAGAATACAAGTAGTTTATATTAGAAGTGATCCCAGAAATCACCAGTATGGAAGTAAGGAAGTGGATCAGGGAAGGAAAGCAAGCCTATAAAGGTTTCCACCATGGGCTACTGGAGAATTCTGCTCAACAGTGTGGACCATACCTCAGAGTTTTCCCACCTAGCAGTAAGGAACCTTGGGCATTTACCCACCAACTCTCCATCTGTCATTGTTGGATGTGGCTTCTGAGAATGTTAACTTCCTGGAACTTCCATTTTGCTGCACATGAAGGCCAAGAATGAAGTCATAGGTATTCATAGTAAGCAGCCTCCAATGTGCAGAGGTGAGTGCCAAGGTAAATGTCAGGCAGGGCACTGATAATGTCCAATAAAAGGAGAATATGAATTATCATAGGCAAATAAAAATTGCTTTTTAATGTTGCAGAAAATTGAAACCACTTTCTCAGAATGCAATAGAAAAAAGAGAAGACTAAACTAGTGAAAGGCAAAATGATAGAGGAAAAACAAGGATAAGCCAATATGGACTTAACTGGTGTTCCTTAAAAAATTAGAATAAATGAAACAAGCTATAATAAAAGCTATAAAAGAGAACTTTCCAGAGATGAAATATGACCTCTTTGGGAATTGAAAGGCTTCATTACTTCCTATGAAAAGTCAACGAATAAATTTAGAAGTCATTTAAATATATCCAGGAAAACAGAACCATAAATAATAAAAAAGAGAAAATCTCCCTAGACAGAAAAAAATTATGACAAAAGAACAGAATCAACTCAATCAGCTTAAACTTCTATCTACAAAAGTAGTGTGAAAGACAATAAAGTAACAGGTACAGAGTTTTGAAAGTAAAAAATGTGAATCAATAACTTTATGTAACACCCAGTTGACTTTCACATAGGAAGGAACAGAGAAACTTAGGAGAGTATTTCTACTTGTTAAAAGAAAGAAAGAGGGAGAGGATATAAAGCCCATGGAATTTCCAAAGATTAAGTTCTAATAAAAATTAGTATCTCATACTCAGAAATGTAACACATGCAAAAAGGAGATGGTAGATCAGAACTGTAAAAGTTATAAACTTAAGCTATTAGAATTATCAGAATAATTATGTAT
This sequence comes from Ursus maritimus, assembly GCF_017311325.1. NCBI lineage: Eukaryota > Metazoa > Chordata > Mammalia > Carnivora > Ursidae > Ursus > Ursus maritimus. The sequence goes on from NW_024424119.1 coordinate 27,902,835, forward strand.
CAAGAAATAAAGAGTCTAGAAAATATGAACATAACACAATAAAGATAACTAAGCATTTACAGAATTCTTCACCCAAAAATAGCACAATACATATTCTTCTCAAGCTGATTGGAACAATTACCAAGATAGACCACATTCTGACCCATAAAACATCTTAAGAAATTTACAAGAATAGAAATGATACAATGTATGCTCTTAGACCACAATAGAATTAAACTAAAAATCAATAACAAGTTGTCTCAGCTAGTGCAATAAGAAAAAGAATATACAGATTGGAAAAGAAAGAGAGAGAGAGGGAGGGAGGGAGGAAAAAAAGGAGAGAGGGAGGAAGGAACAAAGGAAGGAAGGAAGGAACGAATGAACGAAAAAGGGAGAAAGGAAGACTAACTTAGTTCACAAATGACATAAATGCCTATGTAGAAAATCCCAAAGAATTGACAAAAAAAAAAATCCTGGAAATAATAAGCAATTATAGCAAGCTTACAGAATACAAGGTTAATATACAAAAGTCAATTGCTTTCCTATATAACAACAATGGACAATTGGAATTTGAAATTAAAGTACAAAACAGTCAGAAAAACTAAGAGGCAGCCCACGGAATGGGAGAATATATTTGCAAATGACACTACAGATAAAGGACTGGTATCCAAGATCTACAAAGAACTTCTCAAACTCAATACACGAGAAACAAATAAACAAATCAAAAAATGGGCAGAAGATATGAACAGACACTTTTCCAATGAAGACATACAAATGGCTAACAGACACATGAAAAAATGTTCAAAATCATTAGCCATCAAGGAAATTCAAATCAAAACCACACTGAGATACCACCTTACGCCAGTTAGAATGGCAAAAATAGACAAGGCAAGAAACAACAATTGTTGGAGAGGATGTGGAGAAAGGGGATCCCTCCTACATTGTTGGTGGGAATGCAAGTTGGTACAGCCACTCTGGAAAACCGTGTGGAGGTCCCTTAAAAAGTTAAAAATTGAGCTACCCTATGATCCAGCCATTGCGCTACTGGGTGTTTACCCCAAAGATACAGACGTAGTGAAGAGAAGGGCCATATGCACCCCAATGTTCATAGCAGCAATGTCCACAATAGCTAAATCGTGGAAGGAGCCGAGATGCCCTGCAACAGATGACTGGATTAAGAAGTTGTGGTCCATATATACGATGGAATATTACTCAGCTATCAGAAAGAACGAGTTCTCAACATTTGCTACAACATGGACGGCACTGGAGGAGATAATGCTAAGTGAAATAAGTCAAGCAGAGAAAGACAACTATCATATGATTTCTCTCATCTATGGAACATAAGAACTAGAATGATCAGTAGGGGAAGAAAGGGATAAAGGAAGGGGGGGTAATCAGAAGGGGGAATGAAACATGAAAGACTATGGACTATGAGAAACAAACTGAGGGCTACAGAGGGGAGGGGGGTGGGGGAATGGGATAGACCGGTGATGGGTAGTAAGGAGGGCACATATTGCATGGTGCACTGGGTGTTATACACAACTAATGAATCATCGAGCCTTACATCGAAAACCGGGGATGTACTGTATGGTGACTAACATAATATAATAAAAAATCATTATTAATTAAAAAAAAAAATGAAATTAAAGTACAATATCATTAATATTAGCACCAAAAAAAGAGAAAGAAATACTTACATACAAATCTAAAGAAATATGTACAAGGCCTATATAAGGAAAATTATAAAACTCTAATAAAATAAATCAAAGTAAAACTAAATAAACAGAGATAGTCTATGTTCACGGTTAGGAAGACTCAGAATTTTTAAGATATCTGTTTTTCCCAACTTGATCTATAGATTCAACACAATCACAATCAAAATCCCAGAAATTTATTTTGTGGATATCAACCAACTGATTCTAAAGTTTATGTGAAGAGGCAAAGGCCCAGAATTGCCAGCATAATACTAATGTATAACAAAGCCAGAAGACTGACACTATTAAAACTCACTATAAAACTACAATAATCAAGGGGCACCCAGGTGACTCAGTTGATTGAGCAGCTGCCTTCAGCTCAGGTCATGATCTCAGAGTCCTGGAATTGAGCCCCTAAGGGGGCTCCCTGCTCAGAGGGAAGTCTGCTTCTCCCTCTCCCTCTGCCCCTCCCTGTCACCCCACTTGTGCTCTCTCTATCCCAAATGAATAAATAAAATCTTAAAAAAAACGAACTAGAGTAATCAAGACAATGGTATTGGCAAAAACAAAACAAAATAAAAACCAAATACATCAATGGAATAGAATAAACAGCCCAGAAATAGACCCACACAAATAGTCAAATGATCTTTGTCAAAGGAGCAAAGGTGATTCAATGGAGAAAGAATAGTCTTTTCAACAAACGATGCTGGGACAACTAGACATTCACGTGTTAAAAAAAAAAAAAGGAATCTAGACACCGACTTTCCATCCCTCACAAAAGGTAACTCAAAATGCATCATAGGTCAAAATGTAAAATGCAAAATAATACAACTCCTAGACGATAACATAGGAGAAAATCTAGATGCCCTTGAGTCTGGCAATGACTTTACACACAACAACAAAGGCATGATCTATGAAAGAAAAAATTGATAAATTAGACAGATGTCATTAAAATTACAAACTTCTGTTCTGTGAAAGACACTGATAAGAGAATGAGAAGACAAGCTACAAACTAGGAGAAAATATTTCCAAAGGACAAATCTGATAATAGACTGTTATGCAAAAGACACAAAGAACTTTTAAAAACTCAACAATAGGGGTGCCTGGGTGGCTCAGTCGTTAAATGTCTGCCTTCGGCTGGGATCCTGATACCAGGGTCCTGGGATCGAGCCCCACATCAGGCTCCCTGCTCAGTGGAAAGCCTGCTTCTCCCTCTTCCACTCCCCCTGCTTGTGTTCCCTCTCTCACTGTGTCTCTCTCTGTCAAATAAATAAATAAACAAAAACAAAACAAAAACAAAAAAACCCTCAACAATAAGACACTAACCCAATTTTTTAAATGGGTGAAAGATTTGAACAGATACTTCACACACACACACACACACACACACACACACAAAGATATACAGAGGGCAAGGGATATCATACGTCATTGGGGAATTGCAAATTAAAACAACATTGAGATACCATTTCAAACTTATTAGAATGGTAGATATCCAAAACACTGACAACACCAGATACTACAAAAGGCATAGAACAACAGGAACTCTTATTCACAGCCTGCAGGAATGTGAAATGGTGCAGTCACTTTGGAAGATAGTTTGGTAGTTTCTTATAAAACTAAGCACACTCCTACCATATGACCCACCAATCGTGCTCCTTTGTATTTACCCAAATAGATTAAAACTTTTGTCTACATAAAAACCTGAACAAATGTTTATAGCAACTTTATCCATAATTGCCAGAATCGGAAGCAACCAAGGTGTCCCTTAGTAAGTGAATAGATAAGTAAATGGTGGTATTTCTATACAATGGAATATTATTATTCAGTGCTCAAAAGATATGAGCCATTAGGCCATGAAAAGACATGGAGGAACCTCATACTATGAAGAGAAGGAGGCCCATCTGAAAAGACTCCATACTGTATGGTTCCAACTCCATACTGTATAGCATCCTGGAAAAGGCACATCTATGGGGACAGTAAAAAGATAAGTGCCATGGCTGGGGGGAAGGAGATGTGAATAGGTGGAACACAGGGGATTTTTAGAGTAGTGAAACTATTCTATATACTGTAATGATGAATACATGTCCTTACACAGTTGTCAAAACTCAAAGAATGGAAACACAAAGAGTGATCCCTAATGGAAACTCTGGACTTGATTGATAATGATGTCAATGTTGGTTCATCAGTTGTAACAAGTGTACCCCTCTGGCTAGAGATATAGATGGTGGGGTGGCTGGGAAGGGGGTGTGTGGGGAGTACTAGGAGCTGTCTGTACTTTTCACTCAATTTTGTTGTGAACCTAAAACTGCTTCAAAAAATAAAGTCTATTAATATTTTAAAAACTGACTGAAGAAGAAATATAAAATCAAGTAGCCCTATGATCAAATACATTGAATTAAGTGTTGGAAATTTTTCTACAAAGGAAAAAAAACTCAGAAGATTTGAATAGCAAATTCTATCAAAGTCTTAAGAAAAATAATTCTTTTTTTAATTAATTAATTTATTTGAGAGAGAGAGAGAGATTGCAAGCAGGGGGAGGGACAGAGGGTAGAGAGAGAATCTCAAGCAGATTCCCCCACGGAGCAGGGAGCCCTACACAGGGCTTGACCTCATGACCCTGAGATCATGACCTGACCCAAAAATCAAGAGTCAGATGCTTAACCGACTGAGCCATCCAAGCACCCCAAGAAAAAATAATTCTAATAGATAATAAGTAACTATTCCCCAATTATTTTATGATTATACCATAATTTGAAATGAAAGCTTGCAGATAACATTTTAAAAAAAGATCAGGGGCGCCTGGGTGGCACAGCGGTTAAAGCGTCTGCCTTCGGCTCAGGGCGTGATCCCGGCGTTCCAGGATCGAGCCCCACATTGGGCTCCTCCGCTATGAGCCTGCTTCTTCCTCTCCCACTCCCCCTGCTGTGTTCCCTCTCTCACTGGCTGTCTCTATCTCTGTCAAATAAATAAATAAAATCTTAAAAAAAAAAAAAAAAAGATCATTCAGACCAACCTTATAGATGAGCTAGATGCAGAAATTCCAAAAAAATATTAGAAATCAAATCCAACAATATATAAAAATAACACGTTATGTTTCAGTCGAGGTTTATTCACAAAATGCAAGGTTGTTCAACATTTTAAAAAATCAGATTAATAGTAATAGATTAAAGAATGTGGTTATCTCAGCAGATGGAGAAAAAGCATTTGAAAAATTAACATCCAACTTACGACAAAATTTCCTAAAATCTGGCTATAGAGGGAAACTTCTTAACCTGATAAGCGTACCAAAAACAAACAAATGAAAACCTACAGCAAAATATAATATTTAATTGTGAAACATTAAAAAATTCTTTTAAGATAGAGATCAAACCAAAAAGACAGAAATCAAACCAAGGATGCCCAGTATCATCCCTTCCATTAATTAATGCTTTGAAAACAATAAGAAAAAAAATTATATACATATATATATATATATATACAGAAGAAACAAATATATATGAAACAAAAGTGTTGTTACAGATTATATAATTATATGATTGTATAATTATATGATTATGTGATTATCTACATTTAAAAATCAAAGAAGTTTAGAATAAATTATTAGAGTTTTAAGACAGTTTAACCAGTTGCTGGATACAAAATCAAAGTTAAAAAAAATAGTTGTATCCATCAGCAACAAACAAGAAGAAACGACAATTTAAGTAGACTTAACATTTCTTTTTTTTTTTTTAAGATTTTATTTATTTATTCGACAGAGATAGAGACAGCCAGCGAGAGAGGGAACACAAGCAGGGGGAGTGGGAGAGGAAGAAGCAAGCTCATAGCGGAGGAGCCTGATGTGGGGCTTGATCCCATAACGCCGGAATCTCGCCCTGAGCCGAAGGCAGACGCTTAACCGCTGTGCCACCCAGGTGCCCCTAGACTTAACATTTCTTAAGTCAAAGGAAAACAAATATTGGATAATCTCTCCCTTATATGTGGAATCTAAAAAAGCCAAACTCATAGAAACAGAGAGTTGATTGGTGGCTGCCAGGGTCTAGGGGTTGGAGGAAATGTTGGTCAAAGGATACAAACTTCCAGTCATCAGAGGAGTAAGTTCTGGGGATCTAATGTACAGCATAGTAACTATAATTAACAATAGAGTATTGTATTTTTGAAAGCTGCTAAGAGAGTAGATCTTAATGTTCTCAGCAACATAACAAAAAATGGTAATTATGTGTGGTGAAGAATGTGTTAATTAACTCAGTCATGGTAAACATTTTGCAATATATACAACATATTTGTATCAAATCATCACGTTGCACACCTGAGACATACACAACGTTATATATCAATTATATCTCAAAAAGCCAGGAAAAAAGAAAAAGAACAGCTACCATTGCCAATTTTATCAAAAAAGAAAAAAAACCCAAAACAAATATTAGGAATAATTTTAATAAAACATACAAGACGTTTATGGAGAAAAAATAGAAACCTAAATTAAAGTGATAAAACATGTTCATGAATTGGAAGACTAAATATCATATAAATTTTTAGCCCTAGTCGCCATGGGGAAGACAGAGAAACAAGGTAAACTACACCTTAAAAATACAATCCATAATGTGGGAAACTCTATGAGACCCACAATCCAGTTTCTTTGACAAATAAATTCCTAGGAAAAAATAAAAGATGGAGTGGGAATGTATATATTAAATGAAACTTAAGACCAATCAAAACAATTCTAAGGGTGATTAGTACAATAAAAAAAAATTAATCCCAAACAATATAAAAATAAAACAAAGACATTTATGAGACATTTGGCTATCTGAACCATCACAAGCCACCAAGTTTCTCTTAATGATATTAAGGGATTATTGTTAATTTCTTTTTTTTTTTTTTTGTACAGCAATGTCATTGGCGTTTTGTTGTCTTTTAGAGATATATACTGAAATACTTGGAGATGAATTTAAATGATGTCTGGGGATTGTTTCAAAAACTAGGATTGTAGAATAAGGTAGGAATACACATGCGACAGAAGTAAATAGGACTGGGGCGCCTGGGTGGTTCAGTCAGTTAAGCGTCTGCCTTCGGCTCAGGTCATGATCCCAGAGTCCTGGGATCGAGCCCCCCATCGGCCTCCATGCTTAGTGGGGAGTCTACGTCTGCCTCTGCCCCTCCCCTCTGCTCGTGCTCTCTGTCTCTAATAAATAAAAATCTTAAAAAAAAAAAAAAAAGGAATAGGACTGATAGTTGTTGGAGCCAGGCAATGGATACCCAGGGGTATGTCATATTTGTTTTTGTCTATGTTCAGAATTTCATACTTTTAAATTAAATTAAATATATTTATCCTATATACATAAAATTTCCCTAATTCATTTATAGATTTGATACAATTCTAATCAAATTCCCAGTAGGAGACTGATTAAACAAATGTAACATACATATGTTAATAGAATACTAGGCAGCTTTTAAGAAAATGCTCCTAAAAACTATTTCAATACATAGGAGGCTGTTTATACATATTGTTAAGAGGCAGATTATACAGCATTACATGTGGTAAACAGTCATTTATGTTTAAAAAAAAAAAAAAAGACCAACAGAGGACCAGAACTGAAATCAGAAGTTTCTGCAGAGAAGGAAAAGTATCATCAGAGAGGTTAATTTACTGAGTAATTCTTAACCTTCACTATGCATCAGAATCACCTGGGAGAACTTTTAAAAAATATGCAGATGCCTAGCTAGGTCCCACACCAAAGGTTTTCATTTCAACTGGCCTGGGATGGGACCTGAGCAACAGATTTTAAAAACCCTCCTGGGTGATTCTAATGTGCAGGGCTGAGAGCGAATGATCGAGATTTACAGAGAGGCGCAGGTAGTTGGATGGGAGAGCAGGAAGATAGATGATACAGATGGACAGATGGATGGATAGATATAGATAGATCCATACATAGTTCATGGACAGATTTTTGAGAGAGAGATGATAGGTAGGTTAGACAGACAAAAATCTGAATGTCTGAAGGAAGGGAAGAGGGTAGAGGGGGAAGGCAGGGAGAAGGAAGGAGGGAATTTGCAATGACGCAGCCAAATCAGAAATGAGCCCTAACGCAGTCCCTAATTGAACAAGGAAGAGAAGGAAACAAAAGTGAATGTGGGAAAATAAAATAAAAAGTAAATGTGCCTAGCTAATGCAGTGAAATTGACTATTTACTTGTCTTTTCTTTTTTTATTACTTGTGTTTACAGACCATACCCCCTACTCACTTCACAAGGGTACCTGTGCCATCTCGAAAGTGAAAGAATGGGGAAGGACGGCCTCATGCGTAAACAGTTTCCTCCTGGGGTGATGAAACAGTTCTGTAGCTAGAGAATGACAATGGTCACGCAGCACTATGAATGTACCAGATGCCACTAACGGTAGATTTTATGTTATGTGTATTTTGCCCTTAAAAAAAAGTACATTAAAGAAAAATTTATTAAAGATGTTACCAGGCAATTAGGATAAGTTCATTATTGCCTCCAGTACTAAGTTTGTTCCAGGTCTCCTGGCAGTTAAGGCAGAAGAAATCTGGCAGGTTATCGGCTTCTCTGTATGTTTTCCAGGTTCTTTGTATATCGGGGTCTCCCTCTCATTTTGCCCAGTCCCTGTATCACACGCCCAGCGAGAGCAAGAGAGAATGTGGGAGTCCTTTGGAAGGTTTGACTCAGCTAGACTTGCAGCGGCCCGGAAAGGCAAGTCAGAGCTCAGCTCCTTGCCCACTGGGGCAGTCCGCATCGGCTTCCAGCCTGTCATCGAACTGCAAGGGAAGATTAGCAGCTGCGGCCACGCATGGCCTCTGTTGGTGGGTCTCAGTGGCTGTTTGTTCAGCCTGAGCAGGACAAAATCAGCCCTGACAGTGATGGCCCCATCGGTATTATGTAAGGGGACCCGGCTTACCCGTCCGTAGACAGACAAAGCGGATGATTTGACAGGCAAAACAGAGGCAGCCTCTTCACTCCCAGGCAGCCAAGGGGCTATTCAAAGCCGAAACCTGGAAGATTTTCATGAGGTGCTGACATACGAAGCCGGAATGCAGCAGGAACAAGGCAAAACTGACACCCCGTGCAGTCAGGCATGGCAGCAGCTCTGGGCTTCCAAGGCTTTGAGTAGTCCCCGCCCATGAGAGAGAGACAGAGAGACAGAGACAGAGAGAGCCCAAGAGAGCACTTCGGGGGAGAGAGTCCCAACTTGCAGGTCCGAGCCTTCAGCAAACCTCACCTTTGCCATGGCCATTATTAGAGTTCAACTGAGGAAGCTCTTCCAGGCCTTTCTCATGGAAGAACAGGGCTCAGGTGCAGACAGCCAGGAGTACTTGGTCTCTCGGTTACTGACAAGCCGCCCACAGGAGGGGCTGAAAGGGCAGCAAAGAAACATATATCAGGTGCCCACTGCATGCCGGGCACTAGCAAGCAGCCCCACTCTCAGGCACTGATTTCACCTTCCCAGGAGCCCTGGAAGGTAAGTACCCTGTGATCCCTATTTTGCACATAAGAAAATAGTCCTCAAAATAGTAACTTGCCCAAACTCGCACAGCTGGGAAATGGCAGAGCTGGGATTTGAACCCAGGTCTCTTCAGCACCCAAACCCATGCCCTTTCTACCTAAATTGAGTCAGTTCACAAGATCCACATGGCCCTAAAATCACACCCTGTTTTCAAAGTGGCACTGGCACTTTCCAGTTCTGTGACCCTGGTCGTACTCCTTCCCTTCTCAGGGCTTCAACACCCATGTGTGCAGTGTGAGCGCCGGAGAAAACTGAGTAAGAAGGCGGGTGACGATGTCTGGGTGTTGACTGTGTTAGGTCAGCGTCGCTGGGCTTCCTCACCACACTTTTGGACTGTTCTCAAAAACTACCCCCAACCCCCCGAAGAGGCTGCCAGACCTACAGGGATAACACTTTATCTGGTCCCCTCTTAGGATTCTGAAAGACCATTCTCTGCCCAGTGTCATGAGCAACTTGAGACAGAATTGCACCCAACTTGTCTACCCCCAAAATAGCCGGCACAGAGCCCAGCATTTAGTAGGGACACAATAATGCTGTTGAATGAAGAAAAACGTGAATGAGTGGTTTGCCATGAGACACATCACATGTCGTGATGAAAAGAGCTGAGCGTCAGACCTGGTCTGGTTCCACCACTAACTCACTGTGTGGCCTCGAGCCACCACTGGCCCTCTCTGGACCTCAGCGTCCCCATTTATAAAATGGGGGATGAATTAGGTACTCTCTAGCAGCCCATGTCAGCTCTAATTTTTGCAGAGTTAAGGGAAAAGAAAAATCACACTTTTTGCAGCCCACCCTCCCCCTCTCCATAAAAAGCTGAAGCTTTATTATGGTCACATTTGAGAACAGTCAGGGAACAGTCAGATCTGTAACCTCTGATTCAGTCAGAAGCAGACAAGGCACATTCCCAACACTCAGATCCTCCAGCCTGTGGAACAGAGACTCGCTCATGTGCTCACAGTGCTTTACAGTTTGCAAAGCACGTCCCCTCCTTCCTGCCATTTAAACCTCAACACAGCCCTTTGGGAGATACAGGACAGATGTCACCATCCCATTAACTGACTACAAAACTGAGGGCGCAGAAATGAAATCCTCCTGGATTTCATATGGAGAAAAGCAGCAGAGCTGATATGTGAACCCAGAACTGACTCCTGTCCCCAAATTCTGCCTCCTTTCCTTTACACAGCTCACTTGCACACAGGTAGTGAAGAGAAGATGAACTCATTCGACCATAACCAGGTTTGGAGTGTCACAATTTTACCACCTGGGTGGAAAACTGGCCAGCATTTTAAAGTCAAATTTGGGGCAGACGGGTGCCATGCGCTGCTGCCAGGTGGGTTTGTGGCCACAGGAAGTCAGCTGTCCAGGGATGCAAGAGTCCAAGCCCGTGCCCAGGCATCCAATGCCACCTCCTCGCAGCCGTTGGAAGGATGACCTACGTGCAATCTCTGAATACCGAGGTAACGAAATACTGCGATGCCCTATAGACGAGTAGTGACTGCCCAAACTCCAAGCCCCACCCCTACCCATGCTCCTGGATGTCCAGGTTGTCTCAGCTACCGCCCCCCCCCCGGGATTCCCTGGAAACCTCAAGATGCTACAACTAAAGGGTTAAAGCCTGAAACCCCAGAGGGGAGGGATGCTGCAGTGCAGGCCTTCATTCTGATTGGCCCCTGCTCCAGGGCATACATTCTGATTAATCAAGACCCCTGACTTATTGGTTTGGGTTTTTTTTTAAGCAGCTCCCTCTCTACATATATATAGATGTGTATATACATATATACATTTATATATGTATATTGTATACATATAATAGATATACATGTATATAATGTATATAATATATATACATATAATAGAGACACAAAAAATAGCACATATTTAATGTACACATTTTGGTGAGTTTGGTTATATGGATACGCTGGTGATACTATCACCCCAAAGTTGCATATATATCCATCTCCTCCAAAAGAATTATTGTATTGCTCTGTGTGTGTGTGTGTGTTAAGAACATTTAACATGAGGGCGTCTGGGTGGCTTAGCTCGTTAAGCATCTGCCTTCGGCTCAGATCATGATCCCAAGGTCCTGGGACTGAGTCCCACATCAGGCTCCCTGCTCAGCGGGGAGCCTGCTTCTCCCTCTCCCGCTCCCCCTGCTTGTGCGTGCTCCCTCTCTTTCTGTCAAATACATAAATAAAATCTCTTTTAAAGGAAGAATATTTAACATAAGATCTAACCTCTTAACACATTTTTTAGTGCATAACACTGTATTGTTAAGTGTAGATACTATGTCCCACAGCAGATCTCTACAATTTACTCATCTTGTATAACTGTAATTTTATACTCATTGAGAAGCATTGTGGTTGTTAAATACGCTTAGTATTACTCCATCTGGCTAGAGAGATGATAGGGAATCTCTTAGCGCTTCTCAATCATTTTGAGTGTGAGGATCCTTTTCTGAACAAGTATAAATTCCACAGTTCTCAAAACATGTAAGGTAGATAGACTTTTTTGTAAACACTGAGGAATTTCATGTCAAAACATACGACCAAAACTTCAGTAACATCTGTAAATGGATTTCCATTTTATTTGTGACACAGTTTTAACGCAAGACCTATGAATGACTTCATCAGTAGATAATTCCTAGTGCTTTTAGAGACTGGAACAAACTTTGCAGTCTTCTCTTTTATCAGGTTCTAATGTGGCCAACCAGAGCCTCCTCCTTAATTAGACAGCCAAAGAAACTCAGGCTGGAGAGATGGACTTTCTCAAACCCACTCACTACTTGGAGCTAAAACTTGAGGTGGCCTCACATCCAAGATTTATCATGTCTCTGGGTGTTATACCAGCGGGTGCTGACTGGGCAGAGGACATCTTGGGCTGGGCCACCAGTGACTTCCATTACGGGACAAAAATCATTCATGGAGGTAGTCAGACCCAAGACCTACAGTCCTCTTAATGAGTGAGGTCAACCTTACAGAGGCCACTCAAGTCTCCTAGACTTGGGGAAGGTGTGAGGTTTTGCAACACAGCTCCAGCTCCAGGGGGCACCTAGGCTACCACAACTAGAGACCTGAGTGATGAGAGGAGCTGCACTTCTTATTGCCCATGAGAACTTGCTCAGAGAAATCTCATCGGCCCTGGAGGCAAAGGACACCAAGAGGCAGAGTTGGAAGTATATTAACACGCAAATATATGAGTGTCCTGTGATGAAAGACCACAGGCTCTGGCAGAAAACAGAGGGAGCTCAAATCCCTCTCAGGTAGATGGTCTTAGTCAAGTTTTACTTAACTTCTCAGATCTCAATTTCTAAATCTGTAAGATGGGACTGTTCTGAGGACTGATTAAATGAACTAACATTTAGCTCCTATTCAAAGCCCGATTATAGGTGCCTTATTCAACAAGTGTTCCATTTCCCAGACTCATCAGGAACAAACTCCTCCAACCTGTAGGAGAACTACAGCCTGATAATCAGTTTAAGAACCACTACCTTGTTCTGAACAATAATTCTTTTCAGTCCGTTAATTCATTTTTCTTCTGTCCACTTTTCCAGCCCTTTGTTCTTTCACTTCTTCTCTCTAATTTTCCTATAACCAGCATTTCTCCAAAGCAGTTTCAAGCTCAGATGGGTCAGTTCTCCTAAGCACGCCCAGCTAAGCCACACCCAGATTCCTGACCCAGAGAAACTGTGATATAATACATGTTTGGTGTTTTAAGCCGCCGATTTGGGGGGTAATTTGTTACACAGCAATAAATAATATATTATTAGTCATGAGGAAAATGCAAATTAAAGCTACAATGAGATACCAGTACATACTCACTGAAGAGGGTACTTTTTTTTTTTTTTTAAGATTTTATTTTTGAGTAATCTCTACACCCAACGCAGGGCTCAAACTCACAACCCTGAGATCAAGAGTCATGCTCCACTAACTGAGCCAGCCAGGCGCCCCTAAAAAGGGTAAAATTTTAAAAGACTAAACATATCAAGCATTGGTGAGGAGTAGGACAACTAGAATTCTCATTTACTGCTAGCAGAAATGAATGAAATGCAGCCACTTTGTCAAAAAAGTCTGGCAATTTCTTAAAAATCTAAACATACATCTACCATCTGACCTAGACATTCCTCTCTTAGATATTTACCCAAGAGAAATAAAAACGTATGTCCACACAAAGACTTCTACACAACTATTCATAGCAGTTTGTTTGTAATAGCCAAAAATGGAAACAATCCAAATGTCCATCAACAAGTGAAGAGATAACAAATTGTGGTGTATTCGTATAACAGAATACTACCTAGCAAAAAAATTTTAAAAGGGAATTGACTATTGACATCACAACATGGACGAGAATCAAAATAGTTATGCTGGGGGCGCCTGGGTGGTGGCACAGCGGTTAAGTGTCTGCCTTCGGCTCAGGGCGTGATCCCGGCGTTCTGGGTTCGAGCCCCACATCAGGCTCCTCTGCTATGAGCCTGCTTCTTCCTCTCCCACTCCCCCTGCTTGTGTTCCCTCTCTCGCTGGCTGTCTCTATCTCTGTCAAATAAATAAATAAAAATCTTAAAAAAAAATAGTTATGCTGGGTGAAAGCAGCCAGACAAAAAGAATACAGTATGTTATTCCATTTATATAAAATTCTATTAAATGCAAAATATGGTGCCATAAGTAGATCAGTCATTGCCTACAGATAGTGGCAGGGTGGAGCAGATAAATCAAGGGCTCCAAGGAAACTCTCACGGGTGATGGATATGTTAATTATCTTGATTGTGGTAAGTTGCAAGATGCCTTGGAAACAATTTGGTAGCGCTATATTGAGAGCCGTAAAAACGTTCCTGGCCCCATAAGTCTCACTCTTAGGAATTTGTTCTAAGGATATTGCAAAAGAAATAAAAAGCTCTTTATACAAACACATTCATAGTATCACCTGAATCAAAGATATTGAGAATTACCTAATTGCCCAGCGAGTGTGACAGGGTTAAGTCAACACTAGACCATTTCACTCACAATTATGGATGAAAAATATAAAGTAAGGGGTGACATGTAGTTATGTTTACAAAATAATGCAAATGCATTGTGGGCAAAGACTACAGAATCATACGTACATTATGATTATACGTATGCAAACAGATGTACATGTGTAAGAACACAAAGGAGAAGAAAAACCAGAACATAGAAAACCTAGTAGGTGATTGATAGATAATTGGCATGTGAGTGACTTTTTCTTCCTGTTTTGTCTCCCGTAATGTTACAATGTTTTCATAACACTTTTTAAAATACCTCCATTGTTGGTTTTGGCTCAGTCTCCCAACCTGGTGATTGTTCTGAGTCTTGCATCTATCAGCTACCAGCATCAGCACCTCAGTGTGGCCAGCCACACGCTCAATCAGCTTGCCCTCTATGTCTTCTAAATCTGAATCGTTGACAAAAAGCGGAACAGAACTAGAGTGTGATGTGAAGGACGCACTCTTTTCTTCTCAGTGAAAATCTTCCATCGCTGTTAGTCTGTTTAGGTTATTTCAATACCATAAATGACAGAAACCCAGTTCCCGAGGAAGGAGGGCTAGGAGGTGGTCAGCAAGGTGAACCTGGAAAAGGAGGTGGAGCTACTTACCTGAGTTTGGACCACCTTATTCATTGGGTAAAGCCAATGCCAATCATCCCTGGCCAGAAAACTGCCCCCACAATCAGAGGCAGCTCCACAAACCACAAACAGGAAATAGTTGGCATCTATGAGAAAGTTAGAACGTTGAAAAAGGAAGTAATAGAAGCCTGCGAGAGGCCTCACTACTGTGTTATTCCACTGACCCAGAGCCAAGTTCCAGCCGTCCATTTGGCCACCCCAACTGGGGCTAGTCTGGCCTGGCCAGAGCTCAGGGAAGACAGAAAGCCACATATACCACCCACAGAAGGTGGGGCCCCCTAAAGGGACCCCAGCACCAATCTCTCATCTCTTTCCTACTCTTGGAGTATGTCCAAATACACATCAGGAGGGCAAGCCCAGATCCCCTAAACAGCCCCACAACCCCCGGAATCCTACCCTATGGGTGGAGCACAGGGACAGCTCCAGAACTAAAGACTATGCCTCTGAATATATCCAGCCCAGTGCTGAAGTCTTCCCCAAGCCTCCTGCCAAAAGGTTGGGCCAGATCTGCCTGGGCGGAAACCAAGGCTGCACGCAAACCCAAGGCCCTAAGTTTCACCTTCCCTCGTGTCCTGCTTATCACCTGTGAGACCCCTCTTTCTGTAACCACACAGCTGCCTAGATGGCATATCCACTCATGCCTTTCAGATCCAGTGCTCTGCCTGTTCTCCTGGATATACCCCCCCAAAGCCCAGTTAGTGACAGGCCTGAGACTTGCTGGTATCCTGATACATTCGTGTATTTAAAGTATGTAAAGGGTTTGAAACAGTGTCTGCACATAGAAGAGTATTGCAATATTAGTAACCTTCACCACTCTTTTATGACATTAGTATCATCCCCATTCTATAAATCGAAAAGTTGAGGCTGAGAGTGGGTAAGTGGCCAAAGGTCACACAGCTAGGAAGAGGCAGAGATAGGAATTGACCCTGGACTGGGTAACTCTAAGCGAATGGCTCTCATAGCAGGGCCACATCATGTCTTTGCCAGGCCCTGTGCTGGTGACCTGGGTGGCCAGTTGCATGAGATTCCAGTTCCTGCCCCTGAGGAGCTCCCAGAGAAGAATACAGACAGTCACATAACCAAATCATTACACCACAAAACATGTGACAAGTGCCAAAATCCAAACATGCTGGGGCAGGTTAAAAGAGGGAGTGTTTCACTTGCTCAGGCAGATAAGGGAGGACTTCCCAGAAGAGGAGACATTTGAGCTGAGGTGGGGAGATGGGGCAGCTTCCCCAAGTTGAGAGCATGCACTTATGCAAAGGAACTGGAGAAGACTTGGTGGAAGTGCGGTGAAGCTGGGGGCAGTGAAGACCAAGGGAGAGAAGAGGGGTGGGAAGGGGCTGCATGATGCAGGGAGGGCCCTGAACTGCCAGGCCAGGAAACAGGGCACTTGATCTTGCCTTGGATGAAGGGGAGCCACTGAGGATCTTTAAGCAGCCAAGCGGCCTGGTTTATACAGAGACAGACAGTGGGAGTGCCCTGCTGAGGAGTGTTTGCAACTTTAGACTTGTCCTGATGGCTGGCACCAGGTAACCCTGTGTCCCCTCTCCTCAGGCCAGGCTCAGCAGACGGGAGGGAGCAGAGAGCTCTGAGAGGCACTTGGCCAGAAAGGCTAAGGATCAGGACTCCCACCAGCAGCAGCATCCTCCTGGCTGGACATGCCTCCATCCCTCCTTGCCATTGTCCATACCACCCTCTGGGAGGGAAGACACGGGTGCGGGCAGCCTGATGCTGGCTGGAGTGTGCAGGCCCCTCACTTCCCACCAGCCAGCTCTCTTTGGGAGTGACTCTGAGCAGAAACAGAGGGTAGGTACACACCAACTCACACACAGAGGCAGAAAGACAGGGGGAGACCAGAGAGACACATACTCCCAGGCCTGGAGATATACCGAGGCCCCAAAATGTGCTGGGCCACCTGCACATGCCCCTGGAGTACAAGTGTCTTCCAGCTCCCCAGACCATGGCCTGCCTGGCACCCTGGGCCTGAGCAACCAGCTAGCCAGTGGTGCTGGGTTCGTGAGGGGATCTATCTGAGAAACCCAGCCAAGCTGTAATCATCCCTAGCCCCACGCTCAGCCCACAGCCCGGCACCTGGACAGAGCTGTAGGGCGAGTCACCCTGATGGGCTCCAACGCCAGGCTGCAGGAGACATCAAGAATCCCAATCTCTGTTCTAGGATTAGCTTGGCCTGGAGAGGGGGAACAGGTCACGGTCCCTTCCTGTGTGCCCCAGGTGGTTAAACCAGAATGTTGTCTAGTGCGTTTCCCCTTTGAGGGGAAAGGGGAGTAATCATCAGCCCGTTTGAGATTGTCTTGCAAACCAGGAACTCTATCTCCAGACATAAACATCCATAACTTTCCGTGCGGGCTTCTCCGAGTCCAAAAGCCGTACATAAAGCACGGAAAATCTAAGAAACCCTACGCCCGAAGATCCGCAGAGGTCTGTTGCTGCGCCAGAATCTAAGCGACGTGCGCCTACCCGCCACATTGAGAAGATCCAGGGTCTGGCTCTCGTCGCCACCTCCGAACGGGGACACGGCTTTCCCAGGAGAGGCCACCGCCACCGCCGAGCTCTCACCAGTCTGGTGGCCGGCTAGGTCTGAGCCTTCGAGGATCGCGCTTTGCGCTCCTCGGTCCCTGGCTGGAAACGCTCGCTGAGCACCCGGGAACAGGTGGAGGAGCTAACCCGGAGCCGGGGCAAGGTCCAGACCCGAGCTCAGGCTCGGCTTTGCCCCAGACTTGCCGTGCGCGGAGGGGAAAGTCCGCGCCCTCTCGGTGCCGGCTTGCCCTTTTCGTTGAGGGGCACAGCTCCTGGATGTCCGAGTCGGCTCCGGAGCTCCCCGCTCCGGGGACTCACGGGAAAGGTTGGGAGAAGATTCCGGAGCTGGGGTTGGGAGCAGAGAAAGACGAGCNGCCCTTGGAGCGGGGGGGGGGGGGGGAGCCGGGAAGCTGGTGGAGTGTTAGCCCAGCGGGGTGGTGGAAGAAGGCACCCCTCTGGGCCCTAGTTCCTGCCATCTGTCCCCGTAATTCTGTGTTCAGGGCGTTTAAGTGAACCAATGGCAAGAAGCACTCAAAGCCGTGTGGCCCTGACAGAGCTCCGGGGGTCTCTGAGTCGCGCTACTCGCAGAAAGAGGCCACACCCGAGGGGCCTCAAAATCTAAAAACCTTGGGCTAAGCTGCAGAAAACATTTTAATCAACCGCTACTTCTTGGAGGAGTGCGTCTTATCTCCGCCCATGAGTGAGAACGACTTGACTTTCCCCTAGCAGCTTTTTTCCCCTCACGGTCCAAGTTTCACCCTGAAAGCAATTTAAAAGCGGAGAAAACCATCACGGGTCAGCGATGCGTCCTACTCCATTCTTTCTGGAAGAGGGGCAACAGGTAGGGGCCTCCTCCCCGCCACTTCACAGATGAGGAAACTGAGTTCTAAAAGAGAAGCAGATGGCTCAAGACCTCTGGGACAGTAATGAGCTAGCTGTAGTCAGAGCTCTCACTCAGCGGCACTGCAGCTATCCTGGGCTGGGCTCACTGACATGGGACGCCTTTGTGGCAGTGGCTTGTCTGATGCTCTCTGAAGCCATACAGCCTGCTGTCCTGATCGATTGTCCCAGAGTAGAACAAACAGAGCTCACTGTGTTCCCACAGTCCCAAGATTCTTGGATCTGATTTGTAAGCATCAGGGCCTGGAGTCTCCACTGTCAGTTGGTAAGGAGAGTGACCCAGGCCAGGCCAGTAAGCACAGCTGAGTTTCTGAGAGCTCAGGGAAAAGTAGAGAGGCTGCAGGCCTAGAAGGTAAGGAGCCCAAGACCTGAGTTTCCCTTTCAGCACAGAACCTCCTCTGCAAGACTTCTTTGTTTTTTGTTTTTGTTTTTGTTTTAGATTTTATTTATTTATTTGTCAGGGAGAGAGAGAACACAAGCAGGGGGGAGTGGCGGGCAGAGGGAGAAGCAGGCTCCCTGTTGAGCAAGGAGCCCCATGCGGGACTGAACCCCAGGATCCTGGGATCATGACCTGAGCCACAGATGCTTAAGTGGCTGAGCCACCCAGGAGCCCCTCCTCTGCAGACTTTAAGCAAGTCCCTTTAGCAATCTGGGCCTAGTTTCCTTCCAACCTGTATTTACAAGATTCCCTTAGGAAGAAGAGCTACGTTATCTTTGCATCTGCATGAAGGGCATCTGGGTCAAGGGAGATGGAGGAATGTCCCAGAACTCCATGGATCCCCTCCTTTACATTTACAAACCCTCTAAGGGCACTTCAAAGATGAGAGCACTTCAAAACTCAGGAAAATAGTTGTTGGGAGAAGAGCTGCAAGGTTTTCTATAGATCACCAGCATTCCCCCCCCCTAAAAATTGAACATAAAATAGGTTTTTCCAAAGGTGTATGCTGGGGATACTCTCAGGGCTGGAAGCAGGTGCAAAGGAGATGGAAATCACCCAGCCCACGCCCACATCAACACCAACCCACCCCTGCTAAACTAGGAGAATAACCTCCAAGGGGCTGGAACCCACTCCATGGCTTTCAAATGGTTCTCAGTGGCATCTGCTACCCCCACAAATGTTAAAAGAACACTGCACCAGAAAAGAGGGAGGACTTGACCAGAGAAGAGCAAAAAAATGCCCCGGCATGGAGAGGGATCTGTTTGCATAGCTTTGACCCAAAGGGTAAACAGTCGCAATTCATTCATCAAATCATTTACTTCAATTTTGCATCATGGATTTATAGAATCTTCAAAGTACAGAATTTTGAAATGTATTATTAAAATAAAACATCTATGGAATAGAATCTTTAGGATCCTTTGTTCATGAAAATCTTGACTTAGGAATTAATAATCTCAGGGGCGCCTGGGTGGCACAGCGGTTAAGTGTCTGCCTTCGGCTCAGGGCGTGATCCCGGCGTTATGGGATCGAGCCCCACATCAGGCTCCTCTGCTGGAAGCCTGCTTCTTCCTCTCCCACTCCCCCTGCTTGTGTTCCCTCTCTCGCTGGCTGTCTCTCTGTCAAATAAATAAATAAAATCTCTAAAAAAAAGGAATTAATAATCTCAGGATGATAATGCTTGGTCTTATGCACAGGTGTAGCTCTGTAGCAACAAAGTCTGAGAAAAGGGAATCAGAATTCTAGAAGAATGGGCTCACAGACACCAAACACTGAGGATCAAGAAATCCTGAGACATAACCACTGGAGCTTAAAAGTAAAGAATCATAAAGTCATGGAACCAATCATTAAAGCTTACAGTCACGACTAATATAAGAATTATCAGAATTAGAGTCTTCGAGTTACAGAATAGTGGGTCCAGGGCTGACATTTTGGAATTAAGGAAGAAGAGAGGCGTGCATTTATGGGACCCAAATCTTCTAATCAGACATTCCTAGAAAGGAACTCAAATGAAGTAACATACACCTCAGAGTTTGAAAATATCTAAAAACTAAGGAAGCTGCAGTTTCCAGTAGTGGCATCATATTTTCAGGCATAAAATCTTAGTCCCAGCATCTCAAAATATGAGGAATTCACTTTTACATTTTGACCAGAAGCATAAAGTCATAGGAATATAATTACAGGCTAAGAATTTAGACTTCTGGTCATGGACTCTTAGAATTACAGAATCACATTATTTGATTTATGAAAACTCGCTAGGATAGTGATCCAAAATTAGAAATTTGGAAATCTGAATCTTGGAATTTTGAAAATACAGAGAACCACAAAATGCAGCACTGAAAGATTGCTATGATGTAATCTGGCTAAAATAAGAAAAAATTTAAACATTTTTTTCCTTTTGCAAAAATGTAACAGGGTGAAATCTGGATTTTCGCATTTTCGTTACTTCGGAAGACGGAAACTGAGAGTTTTGCTGAACGAGTGAAAAAGCCCGTCTCTCCAGTTGGTCAAGCACCCATCCGCTGAGGAAGGTCTTCACTCAAACGGTGCAACTGCTTCCAAACCCGGGTCGGCGGAGCGAGGATCTGGGTTCTCTGCCTCTTTCTACCGAAGGCAGTTGCCCCAACGCTCGTCTGGGCGGAACCTACAGCGAGCTCGCCGCCACGAAGGACGCGACTAAAATCCCTGAAGGCCCTGCCACCCGCGCTCTTGAGACTGGCTGCGCCTCGCCCTACACCCGCAGCCCCGCGGCAAGCTGCACCCCGGCTGGAACCTCTGGAGTCCTCGCCAAGGCCCGGATTCCTAAAGGCAGAAAGGGCTCCGAGGTCCGCATCTGCCCTCCCGCCCCCAAGTCACAGAGCAGAAAATTGAGGCCCTGCTTCAGAGAAAGGACAGGCATAAGGTCTCCCCGCGCAAGACCACAAAGCGAACCCCCGCCTTCTTTTGGTCAAAATATTATTTTCCTAGGTGTGATGTTATTCCTTGATTCCATGGAGAACATTCTGAAATAAAGCTAACATAGAAGTATGGTTGAGGAATTTCTAATGACATTTTTGTTTTTAAATACCTGGATCTAGTGTTGCCTAAAATCAGATGCTTACAGAATCTTTAGTTACATGACTCAATAAATTTCCTTTTTTTGGTTTTTGATGTTTATTTTTGGTAGATAATCTGTGTTGGGTTTTGTGACTCTAAATTCTGAACCTCAGTGGGCGAACAGGAGGAGGAGGTTACCACGAGAGGACAGAAGCCTGGTCTTCATCCCCCTTAAGCTGTGCGCCACTTTCCGCCATACAGAGGGGTCCCGGGTTACCCAAAGACAGGTGATGGGGGGAGCTTTCCCTAAATATTGGCTACGGAAGGTCTTTCGAGGTGCAAACCCTCCGTGCAGTTGAGGGACCTGGGACCCAAAGAGAGAAAGTGGCTGCCTCGGGCACAGAGCGGGCGAAGAGCAGTCCTAACAGAGACGCAGGTGTGAGGCTCCGTTCAACGGCAAAGCCGCGGGGAGGCTAGGGCAAGTCACGTCCCCTATCGGGCCTAGGAATCCTCGTCTGAAAGATGAGGGACTGGATGGGCAATAGGCAAGGCAGCTTTGGGGTTTGAAAATCATCCTTGAAATACCTTAAGAGCCAGCCAACTGGAAGGTCTTCTCCATTCCCCATCCCCTGTCCCACAAGAACCTAGCGCCCCCTCCGCCATTTCTCACCCTCTCCCAACCAGAAGAAAAAAGAAAAAAAAAAGTGAAGCGAGCCCGAACTTTTCACCTGCGGGTCCCAGCCCTCCGCAGAGGCTGGTAAAGTCCGGAAGCGCTGGGTTCCCGCACCAAGGTCTCCCGAGACAGTCCCTGGCCTCTCCCGGCCTCAGTCTCCCCGTCGGTGCGCTGGGGAGGCCAGCCCCGGCGATCTCTGACAGCCCTCCCCGCTCTGACGTTGTGGGGCTCCCGCCGCGCCTCCACAGCTGCTCCCACCTGCAGAGGTGCGCCCGGGCCCAGGGGGCGGGCAGTCGGGGGGCGGGCGGGCACCCGGCGCCGCCCCAAGCTTCCTGGCGCCTTTAAGGAGGAGAAGCCGGCAGAGGGAGGAGCCCTCTGTGTGTGAAGCGGAGCTCCTCGCCTGCAGTTTCCGAGGCCGGAGGCCAACGCAGAAGCGAGGAGCAGTCGCCGTCCTACACGCCTGGCCCGCACCGCCCCTGCAGCTGGCTTGCCCTCCACAGGCTGGGCCGCAGAGGCGCAGCTGGGCAGCCCTACCGGAGTGCCCCACGCCTGTACTAACTGCCCACGCTTCAGGCCTTCGGGCCCGAGCCTCCTCTGGGCGCACGACCTCGACGGTTAGCCTCAGATCAGCGGGAAGCACAGACCAGCTGCAGAAGCCCCAGCCCCAGGACCAATTCCGGACCCCTTGACCGTCTGGCACCAGCGCGCAAAGGGCCCTTCAGCCGGCGACCCGGGCCTAGTCCCGGTCCCAACACCGCTGTCGGCGCCTGGCCTCGAGCTCCAGAACACGAGCAGAGCCGTCGGTGGGCGGGACACTCCTGAGCCTCTGTCTGCACTGAGCCAGCCCGGAAACCGAGGGCACCAAGCCTCCAGAGCACCCCTGCTGGGGAAGCTGTGCTCCGAGTGCCAGCCCACGAGGACTCCCAGAGCTCTCCGCAGAGGGGCCCAGCGCCCGCTCCCTTGGCCCTGCAGCCCAGCCCCACAGCCTCGCAGTCTCGCCCCCGCCCCTCGACAGCAGCGGGCGGCGGGGACACCCCGGGACGCGGGACGGCTGCGCCATGACGGCTGAGAGCCGGCCGCCGCCGCCGCAGACGGAGGCGCTGGCGGCCGTGAAGGAGGAGCGCGGTGAGGCTGGGTCCGGGGTCCCAGCGGAGGCGGCGGGTCGCGGCGCGGGCGGGCGTCGGCG